>NW_006788448.1:284035-310086 GCF_000442215.2 Lipotes vexillifer | reverse complement strand
GGTACGCGGGCCTCTCACTGTTGTGGCCTCTCCCGTTGCGGAGCACGGGCTCCGGACGCACAGGCTCAGCGGCTATGGCTCACGGGCCCAGCCACTCCGCGGCACGGGGGATCCTCCCGGACCGGGGCACGAACCCGTGTCCCCTGCATCGGCAGGCGGACTCTCAACCACTGCGCCACCAGGGAAGCCCTCGTACCTATTTTTAAAGTAGAAGCATTCATTGATTCTGATGGCTTTTTTTTAAGGCATTTTTTATCTTTCTTACTAATAAAAAAAAATATTTTTTTTAGTTTGATTTTCCTTTGCTGCAGTAGGAACACCAGGAAACTCAATCATTATTCCAGATTTCCATCTTATTTAGTGCTGGACCTGGGCCCTTAATGATAGAATGTCCCCCTTGCCAGGGCAGAGACCGCGTGTACCATTCACATGGATCAAGCCTGCTTCTCATAAGTTACAGCAGAGCAGTGTCCTTGTGTAACTGTTTTCTATTTCTCTCCTCTTCATTTAAAGTTACAGTTTCTATTTTTGGGGAAGAGCAGGCAAAATCTAATTTGTAATGGTTAGGACTAGTTGTCCACTTAAACAATAGAAAACTGAGTCATAAATTCTGTCTTCATAAAACTCCTCCATACTTTTGGAAAATGACTCATTTTTAGGCAGAGTCTGCCATAGATAGTTGCCAGAAAGTGATCTAACTTGGATAAGCTTGATGCTTTGTACAAGTTTCAGGGCCCCTTTAGAGAGAGCATTAAGAACTAGAGACCATCATATGCGTGTCTGTGTGCCAGGGTTGTCAGTCCATCAACACAAGTCAGTGGAGCATTAGGAATGTTCTAGTTCAGTGTTTCTCAAACATTGCTTCAGAATCACCTGGAGAGCTTATTAAAATAGAGATTGTTGTGTCCCAGCCCCAGAGTTTCTGATTCTGCTCTGGGATGGGCCGGAGAATTTACATTTCTAACAAGTTCTAGGAGTTGCAAAGCCTGCTGGTTTGGAGACCGCTTTGAAAACCATTCCTCTGGTTTATCTGTCTGAGTCACTAAAAAGAATTGATAATTTAAAAAAATGCAGCCGACTGAATCTCCCTAAGATCTTCCATGTTTACGATGAAATCGTTCTCCCACGTGATGGCATGGATTTGTTCTCAGGCATCTTGGGTTATTAATGGGAACAGGAACTCCTCCACTTGGCTTCGTCTGTCACAAACACGGAGGCGAGAAAGAAGGCTGCGTCCTGGTGCATTTTGCTCTCTCCTTTTATCAACTCGGGATGGGACAGAGCCCTAGAAATTTAACAACTTAATACCTTAAGATTCGGTCTCAGGTGCTCTTGCCTGTAGGAAGTAAAAGATGTTTGAATTTGTTTCTTTGACTTCGTCAAAGAGTGTCATGCTAAATTTTGTAGGTTGGAAGCAAACTTAGTTTGGATAGAGGGAGAAGAATTCAGCAGTATTCAAAGGAATTTGCAAGGTAAACCTGTGATTCATTCTAAAATGTTTACCATTGCCTGAAAGGTTGACTACTACGTGTCTTGACAGAGCGTCGATAGTAGGGTAGAGTGGAAAAAGCAGTCATTAACCAAGGACGTCTGTGTTCCTCTGTGCCTTAGGCATCAATACACTGGCCTTGGATAAGTCATTTAACTTATTTGAGT
Source organism: Lipotes vexillifer (assembly GCF_000442215.2). NCBI lineage: Eukaryota > Metazoa > Chordata > Mammalia > Artiodactyla > Lipotidae > Lipotes > Lipotes vexillifer. The sequence goes on along the minus strand of NW_006788448.1, from coordinate 308,430 downwards.
CTTTGGTCAGGAAACAGGAATTTGGGGAGCGAGTGATCTTTTAAGTTCCTTTCTGGCCTTGAGATTTTATGTTTTTATTGTTTCTGTTTACTTCCAACTAAAGAAATGATGCCTTTTTTTCCTTGTACCACCATCCATTCCCATTATACGTTGAATGCCTGTCTGAGAACTTTTTATGCCCTGACATAAAAAGGAGAGGAAATGTAATTAGCAAACTCATTTCAGTATTTCCTTTCAGTATTAATTTTCAAAGGAGGAGTTTATTTGAACCATACTCTATGCTCTGTTCATTAGAGATCTCGCCATATCAAATTTTTCCTATCTGCGTTGAAATAGAGAATTTGCACATCTTTCTAAAAAGCATACACTTTTGTCTGCAGATGTCAAATAGACCAGGCACAGCTGAATGAGAGGTGAAACTGTAGCTTGCTGCAAGTATAATACGTAGGGGAGTTTCTAATCACTTTCTGTCCGATCAGCTCTACAATAATAGCTCAGCTCTCATCATGGAGCCCTGAATAGAATGGGAGAGTCACCAGCAATCTATTCTGGAACCTACTTTTCTAAAGTGCTTTGAAGAGAAAAATGTTCATCTAGTAAGTAGTGAAGAGCTCCTGATTAGTAATTGCATTTCTTTTAATTGGCTTAAATTGGTATGATTAGGAGAAAACAAAGGTGGGGCAAAGACTCAGGATTTTAGAGACTTTGTTACATACATCCTGATTCAGATAGTTATACCTTCAGTGGGCCTATTTACCTGCTTTTCTTTTTTTTTTTTTGCGGAACGCGGGCCTCCCACCGCTGCGGCCTCTCCCATTGCAGAGCACAGGCTCCGGAGGCGCAGGCCCAGCGGCCATGGCTCATGGGCCCAGCCGCTCCGCGGTATGTGGGATCTTCCCGGACCGGGGCACGAACCCATGTCCCCTGCATCGGCAGGCGGACTCCCATCTATTGCGCCACCAGGGAAGCCCGATATACCAGCTTTTTGAGGCAGGCAAGATTAGATAGGTCCCGAGTGCCCTTTGCCCAGTGATTTTTTTTTTACCTCTAGGTTTAAGAAATCTTCAACTCAGGCAGGAACCTGCACACCACACCATCTCTTTAGGAGTCTGTAGATGGGGGCACCTGCTCTGAGGTGGGTGTGAGCCTCGTTGGGTCATTTACTCTGGGGGGGCGGGGGGGGAGGCTATAAGGCATAGGATAGCCTGCATGCTCTCAGATGCACCTTGGAGTCCAGCAGAATTCTGGTCTTGATAATGTGGGGAATTAAATAGCCTTTGGAGTTGGATGAAACACAGCACCTTAGCTGAAAGCCTGACTCCCAGCCTGTACCCAACTGTGTTATTATCTATGCTATGTGTCCTAAACATTTTTTTCAAAACTCTCAAAGTTGGGCTAATTGGTAAAGCCATCTGACAGTCTCTTCATAACAAATCTGGAGTCCCTGCAAGGGCTCCTTGTTGGTGCCATTCTCCAAAGGCATCCTGTTTTGGGGAATTGATTAATACCAATCCAATGACGTACAAACCACAACTCTGTGATTATGGAAAAGCAGAACTGAAGGCAGTGTTGACCAGTCAAGCCCACACGTCCGGGCAGAATGGAGGCCACCATTTCTCACTCTGCTTTTAACACGGAACCACAAAGAATCTCTTTGTTAAGAATCAGAAAACACAGTTAAACAAGCTAGAGGAAGAAATGATATCATGGCCCAGTTGAATCAACTAAGAAATATTTTTTTATTAAAGATTCTTTACCCTTGTAACTGCGGCATTCACATTCTTGTGTGTATTGAATGGAAGATTCATTTGAAAAGAAAGTTAACATAAACGGCCTCATTGAAGCGGTAGGGACAATTTTGCAATATAAGACTCACTATTAAAAGTGTGAGATATGTTATTCTTTCCTCCTCATCTTCTCAGGTCTATGGTAACATCAGGACAGTGATGCCCTGTGATTGCACACTAACCTATCACAAATGCATGCCTTGTGCAAGCATAGTCAGCAAGGAAGCTCTCTTTTCCTCCGCCTTATTTCCATCGAGGAAACCCACGCCTGTCCATTATGTGTGTGAGTCTGGTGTGTTGTTTCATGAGGCTACCCTGGAGTCTGGATCTGGGGGAGAGCTGTGTCTTTCTTTGCATTTTCAAGTATGAGAGAGATGTTACCTGATCCGTAGAGAATCTTGGCGGCTGTCTAACAGCCGTCTCTGGATTCGTTTACTGTTGTTCCATAATACTGCTTTTATTGGTTTTAACCAGTTGTTCCATTGTTTGCTGATGGAAATGGTTTCATGCTGGCAGGTGACTGTTAGGCAGTTCTAGGATGTCTGATACATGGAGTACTTGTGTCATTCTTCATGTCAGCAAAATAAGTTGCCTTTTGGCCCATCATACTTAAAGCTAATTTGGGACTAAAAATTTGGAGCCGTGCAAATTTATAAATATTCGTGCTACTTAATAGGAGACAGCGCCTTAGTTGATTAACGGTTGAATCTTCAGTGAAAGATTTTTTAAAAGAATTCCGTGTGGGAAACTATTTTAAGACTGTCTGGGGTTTCTGTATGCAAGGAGCTCCTTTAGCAGTCTGAGAAGTCAACAGAACTCCTCTCAGAAGTATGTTTTACTTGAGATACATAGGACTACAAAGGAAGCCAAGTGTACTGAAAAACAGTTATCAAACTATTTGAGAAAACAAATGTGTGATATAGTATGTGCTTCTTTACTAATGCACAAAAAACTCTAGTGGTGGATCTAAAGACTACTCGAATTTTTAAGTTGTGATGAGCGTAAATAATATTTTGAAATTAACAGCAACTGTAAAGTGATATGAAAATGTATTTATTGGTGACAAAGTCAAGTTTTGCCAGTAACTACTGTGGTTGCTTGCTTGTATTCATAATTGAAGGAAAATGCTAAATTTCAGGTAGAAGTGAATGAAAAGTAAAATGTAATTCTTTTCCTGTCCCAGTCCCCAGACCAGAAGCCTGTGCTCAGATTAAGATCCCCCTGGTTAGAGGAACTGGGCTCCGATATTCACTTGGCCATTTACTGGCTGTGTGACCTTGGCCAGGTTAACTTAACCTCACACAGTGTGTTTCCTCATCTGTAAAGGGTGGATAATACCTACTTTGTAGAGTCAGTGTCAGGCTTCAGAAGAACGTGGCTAGCCCAGCTCCTTGTGGAAAGATGGTGACTTGAGGCATGACTAACTGGCTTTCTTTTAGCAGTTATATTATAAAATGAATTTGCTACACCTGCTGACAGGCTGGGGCAGACTTTCCACTAGGGAAGGAAGCTAGAAACACAGATGATATCAAGAGCAGAAAACTCCTTTTTTACCTTTAGATTTCTTAAGGGTTCTTGACCCTTAAAAGGTGAAGGAGAGAATGCATTATAAAATATTTGAGAAGGATTCTATTAGGAAGTGTCGCCCTTGCCTTGTGATCCGAAGTCTTTGCTTACAAAGAAATAGCTTTTTGCTGGTTGCAAAGATTTTAACTAGAAGTGGCCTTGCCACCAGCCCATTTAGGCACCAGTAGGTCCCCTGATGACTGATTGGCTGAGGGTATGAGCATGTCTTGGCTGCTTCTAGAAAGGGGAGGTCTGCTTCCTTCTTGGATCATACCTATACCTGCAGAGCCCCCGAAAGTCTGGTTACTCTATTAGATTCTGGTTTCATACATGAGGTACGGTCTAGCTTTATTACTTGAGGAGAAACTCAGAAGCGTGGAAACCCTGGTTTTGTATGACTATTTTCTTAGCAAACATACCTCTAGGGCGCAAGGGTGAGTTCTTTCTCTGGCAGGCCACAAGCCGGTCTATGCTTGGTCCCGGTGCCGGGCAAGCCTCCTTTTTCTCTGATGGCTTTAAAGGCAGGAGACCGTAGCATTTGATCTCTCCCTTCGGCTGGGGCATGAGGTCTGTGAGGCAAGGCCATTTGAGTTTCCCTGTCCCTTGGGTAATACTAACACCCCATTTAATGTCTCCTTTTCATCAAAACCAGATTTGTCGTCTCACTTATTTCCCAGTGTCTGGCCAAGATAGTGATCTTTATGAAAACAAACTGGCAGTAACTCAAGCCAGATAAGAGGGGATAGCTTCGCCTCAGCAGAAGGAAGCTGTTAAAGGGAACAGATGGAGACAGTGTCTAAACGGCTTCGAGAAGGTGTGCGCTTTCTCGTCTCGCAAGCGCATCTTGTCTCCCGAGGACTTGGGGTCAGAAGAGTTACAGGAACCCGAGGCCTTCCCTATCCCCGCCAGGGACCCTCCATCCGCCCAGCCCTTCTGACCCTGGATGCCTGCAGTTGACCTCTCCTGCTCTTCTGTAACCTTCCTTACGCAGAAGCAGGAGTGAGGTATAATGAGCAAATACAGTCAACTTTACCTGCTATGTTGAGAAAAACAAGGTTTGCAGTTTATAGACAATTAGCAAATACATTGTGCATAGAATACTAATTTTCAACACATAGTAATTTATTAAATCACCAAGCTGAACACCCCAATTCTCATGTTAATCTCTGAAGGTATAAATAGGATTTTAGGAGGCCCCAACGCATTGGCTATCGTGGTGGTCATTTATTATTACTAACCAGTTTCCTGACTGCATTATGGGTGGTTAGCGTTCTGGGCAAGGGAAGGGAGAAAGCAGCTCATCTGTATTCACCGCAGGTCATATCTTTTTTACTCTTGTCTTGTGTTACTCTAAACTTCAAAGTACCTGAGCTCACGCTTTATCATGTAGTAACTTGCTGACTCACCTCCTTGTCTCATGGTTTTCTTTCTTCTGACCCAAACCTGTCCAATCAGAAGGAAGATGGTATATTCCCCAAAGGCTGCTTTCATGATGTCATCCTCTTGTTTAAAAACCTTCCCGTTGCTTCCCTATCAAGTTTCAGCTTCTCTTGGCCATCAGGCCCTCAGGTGATGTCCTTTTATCTTAGTCACCTTGTTCTCTTGATCACCAGTGTAGATCGTTGGCCTCATTAAGGTGGTGTGTTTTTTTTTTTCCGTGTCAGGTACCCCTTGTTCCTTTCTATCCTTTCTGTCCTTTCACTTGGGGGATTTTCTCTCAGCCAAATTCTGTCCATTCTCGCAGACTCAGTTCTGGTTTTTCTTCTTCCGTCCTGGAGCCATGAGATCTTGGCCCATTACTGCTTCACCAGCATCCTTGCATCCCTCTCTCACTGCCTCTCCCGCACATTTGGGTTATTTGGTAGATTTGGTTTTATATTGGTCTTGTGTTTTTTCACATATGGCTTATTTTCCCAACAAGTTAAAGCTCCTCAACAGAGTGGACTCTGCGCTATTTAGTTTATATATTACAATTCCTAGCAAATCACCAGCACACAGTAAGTGTTCATTAAATATTTAGAAGCAGGCAAAAGGTGCCACAAGGTAGACATTTTTGTAGCATGCAAACTGTTAGTTGTTAGGTGATAGAGCCTTGATGTGGTCACCAGCATTGTGTGTCTGTTTTACAGAAGCAGAAACTTAATTTTTCCCTACCTTACTCGGCACTGATCCTGGCTCAGGGAACTGATTCATAAAAATCAGGCTCAAGTTATTGATTGCCCATGTATTCATTCACAATGAGAAAGCTAACTTTTGGGCCACTGGAGTGTCTGTGTCAGCTGCTCAGCACATCCTTTCCCTTGTGGCAGAGTTTCCAAAAGGTTGCTGTAGGGCCACGGATAATGCGTTTGAAGCGGCTCCGAGACCCTGGTGTGTGCTCTCTAGACTTGAGGGATACAGTGCCGTGTTCTTGTTTTTCAGTTTCCTGTCTTCCTATAGAAATAGACTCTTTGCTTTCAGGAATTGAAGGGCTGATCTGTAGACTTGGGAGTAAAGCCTGGTCATGTGACGTTCCCAAGGCCAGATTTGATTTGCTGGAGAAGCAAAGGGAAGGTAATTTAGACACAAGCAAAAGCACCATCAAGAGGCTTTGGAACAGAATCGCCCAAGATGTAACTGGGGATGTGACCCGATGAGATGCAAGGATCAGATGAATGATATCACTGAGCTGAGAGAATGCTTGATTCTGAGAGCAAGGGAGAGGACAGTTCTGAGGTGGCAGATAGGAGTGTTGATTGATGCTGAGGGGAAATCGGAATGTTGAAAGTAAAGTATGACTGATGCCTGATTAGTTTCTTTATTTTGTTGTTTCTGAAGCTGATTTGGCTGATAATTTACATATGAATAAGGGTTGTTGTGAATAAGAAGTCTTCAAACTAAATTAACTGAATAATTTCTACATGGGATGGTACAGTATACAGCATAATATGTATAGGTATAAAATGCTTATTTTTTAACATTCTTATTTAATCTTTTTTTTTTTTTAATATTTATTTAGTTGCTCTGGGTCTTAGTTGCGGCTCTTGGGCTCCTTAGTTGCGGTATGCGAACTGTTAGTTACAACATGCATGTGGGATCTAGTTCCCTGACCGGGGATCGAACCTGGGCCCCCGGCATTGGGAGCGTGGAGTCTTAACCAGTGCGCCACCAGGAAAGTCCCTAAAATGCTTATTTTTAAAGTATGATTTAATATGAAATTCATAATACTCTAAACCAGTAGAAGCTGTGAGGGATTAATTCCCAGGATACTGTTGATTGTCCTTTTATCATTGGTGAGTATTTTAACGAGCTGAGACCTATGTATTTATTAGGAGTTTCTTTGTTCCATGGACAATGTAAAGGGGTGTGTTGAGGTGGCGTGAGCCTGGGAAGTCTGGTTGAATAAACACTAATTGATGGGCTGATATAGAAGGGTTTGCCATCTCTGAGCAGCTGATAATCACTCAAACGTACGAAAGAAGCTGAATGGTAGCTCTTTGCTACTATCAGCAATGATGTTTGCCTGGTGCACATGGGAGGATAGAGAGGTCAACTGGTCTAGAACAGAGTCTGGCACACCTTTTCTGTAAAGTGTCAGATGGTTTTGAGGGCCATTCGGTCTCTGTTGAAATGTCTCAACTCTGCCCTGTAGTGTGAAAGCAGTTGTAGACAATACGAAAACAAATGCACGTAGCAGGGTTCCAATCAAAATTTATTTATGGAGACTGAAATTTGATTTTCATGTAAACTGTGAAATACTATTCTTTTTTCGAACTTTTCCAACCATCTGAAAATATAAAAAATAGCCTTGACCCACGGGCTGTAATGTACCAGTATCTGGTGTATAACATAGGATATGGGTTTAGGAGAGAAATGATACAAAATCCAGGCTGCTATAGGTTTGCAATAGGGTAAAAGGGAACTTCATCCACCCTTTTGGCAATTGACAGGCTTGAAAACAAAAGTCATTTTCAAAACCCATGATGTTCTTAGCTAGTTTCTTCAAAGTGATTGTCAGCTTTGCTAAGGTGTTTGGTCTATAATCAAAGTACTGTTTTTCTCGGGGGATTTCACAGGCTGTGGTTTAGTACTAGGTTTCTCCTGTTTCAAAACAAACTGTGTATGTACACAAATATGTTTATTTGTGCGCACGCCCCCCCCCCACACACACACCACATTGGAGCACTCTTTACCGCAACAATTTCAAGTTCTTCTAATCTCCTTTTTCATTCACCACTCTTGGGGTTCTTCATTCTCCAGGTGTTAGTTTATTTCTGGATGTACATCTTAGTTTTCTTAGTTTTTCTGATGAAGTCCTGTTTCTTCCTATTCTCACTGCCAGAGGAAACCACAAAAAGGATTTCTTAAAATAAAATTAAGAAAACAATGTAACTTGAACTGTGATTCTTTTCTGCTTTGAGAAGAATCAGAGTTTGAGGTCCATGGTTGACATACAAATCCCAGGTGCAGAATTCACTCAAATGGGAGCATGCGGTAGAGAAAGCCAAAGAATGACATCCGGACGTTTACAAAAGAGCCCAAGGGTGTGCTTGTGTCCTGATAACCAAAATTATTGCTGATCCAGGGTTAGTAGATTAAGACTGACAGATGGACTTTATTCCTGGGAACAGTGTCTTTTTTAAAATGCATTTAATTATTCAAGGAATATATGAATATGTCCTTTGTCTCTTAAAATAATAGGGATAAATTGAATCTTCCATTTGACACTGCCCACCCCATACTATTTCGCTCCCTAGAGGCAACCACTCTTATCAATTTTTGTATCTTTCTAAACTATTTTGTACGTGTTTATGTACGTAATTGTTCATAAACTGTTTCTTAATGTACTAAATCCATGTGGATTGTAATCAAAATTGCTTTTTCTTTAAACATCTTGGAGAACGCTGATGAGCATCTTTCTTTTGCCACACTTTACTTAGGATGGGGGTGGGAAGATGGCCAAGGGGACAGTAACATCTATATGTAGGGAGAGGGCCTCCATTCTGTAGGCCTGGGTTAGAGCTGACTCTCTCGTGGGGTGCTTTTCAAGGGCCCCATGCCTTTCTCCCTCTCAGCCCTGGGCGCCAGTGGTCCCCCATCCAGTCCTGCCTCCTGAGGTTATGTTGCCCCTCCGGACAGCCCTAGAGGTCTGGACCGAAGACAAGCCCCAGACTGGCTCATTCTTGCCTGTGGTTCCCCCTCCCCTGGCCCATGGAAACATGTCATACTCTTTGCTCCGACAGACTCTTGAGAGGATGAGCCAGTCCTAATGCAGGCGCAACTTTCCTTCCTGCCCTGGCCACCAAGACAGCCAGCCCCCATCTGTCATGTTCTAGGTGCCCTGGGTAGGAGTCAGACACCAGCTCCGCCTTGCTCCCTTAACTGTGGATAGATGACTTCCATGAAACTCACCAGCTGGTCTCGTTGAAAACCCTCTTGTGAGGCCACGAGGTGATATTCCCACCCTTGTTCTAGTGGGCAGAGGGGGCTGAATGGGGGGGTCTCACAGCAGCTCTTCCCAAAGAAACCCCCCCTTAGATCTCTCTCTGGGCTCTCATTATGGAAGAGAGACTCAAGTCTGTTTTTTTGTTACCTCTGTTTGGCACATTTTCCAGGGTGGCCTGTTTGATACCCCACTTTGCTATCTGATATTGCTAGTGTCTGGTGGTATAGCCAGAACTTCCAGTGAGCATCCCAATTACATGGATCCGCTTCGTCCCTAGAGACGAGGGCCGTCGTCGGATCGTAGTGGTTGTGTGATGGGAGGCCGTCAAATTGCTCACCAGCAGGGTCTCAGGTACCTGCCACACACTGGCCAACACTTCACTAAGTTGATCTTTAAATTTTTTGACAATATTTTTTAAAATATTTATTTATTTTGGCTGAGTCGGGTCTTAGTTGCGGCACGCAGGATCTTTCATTGTGGCAGGCAGGTTCCAGAGCATGTGGGCTCAGTAGTGGCGACACGTGGGCTTCGTTGCCCCACGGCATGTGGGATCTTAGTTCCCCAACCAGGGATCCAGCCCACGTCCCCTGCATTGGAAGGTGGATTCTCAACCACTGGACCACCAGGGAAGTTCCTGACAATATTTTTTTGAACTTTTTAAAAAATTGAAGTATAATTGATTTACAATATTGTCTTAGTTTCAGGTACACAGCAAAGTGATTCAGATATATATATATATTCTTTTTCAGATTCTTTTCCATTATATGTTATTACAAGATATTGAATATAGTTTCCTGTGCTATACAGTAGGTCCTTGTTGTTTATTTTATATACAGTAGTGTGGATCTATTAATCTCAAACTCTTAATTTATCCCTCCCACCCCGCTTTTCCGCTTTGGTAACCGTAAGTTTGTTTTCTAAGTTTCTGACAATCTCATAAAGAAAAAAACCTATCTCACTATTTTAATCTTTTTCTTTACTAGGCGGCTCTTCTTACGTTTATTAGATATTTTTATTCTTCTTTTCTGTGAATTGCCTCTTAATATCCTTTGCTCAATTAAAAAACATGACTTTTTGTAAAAAATTGATTGGTAGTTCTTTGTATTTTCAGAATACTAATCCTTTGTTATTTGGCAAATATTTTCTCTAAGCCTGGCCTTGTCTTTTAACTTTGGGAAATTGAGGTACATCGAAGGCACCATAAATAATTTTCCTCGGGAAGACTTTTTTTTGTTGTGTCTGGCTTAAGAAGGCCTTCCTTCTCCAAGGTTATAAGCATAGTCCCCTATACATTCTTCTACAGAATGCTTTCCTAGTTGAAATTTTTTAGTGTTAGGAGCCTTAATCCATCTGGGATATTCTTGTGAGCAGTAGGACTCGAACTTAATTTTTTTTTTTTCCCCAATAGAGAGCCAGTTCCCTCAACACTCTTTTTGTGAAGAGTCAGCAGCATGTTCTGTGGCCATTGGATTAAGAGTCTTCAAAGAGCTAGTTAAAGACGATGGGGTGGGGGGAGAATGACAGGTTCTTGCTAAACATCCTAAAGGTCAAGATTAGGTGGCTTTTCAGTCCAGAAGATACTACTTTTCTGGAAAAGCTCCTTGAGGCAATAGACACCCAAGATCCTGTGACTAGTGTACTGTCGGAGCATTTAAATAAAGATAGAACTAAAATCTGAGAGCCTCTGGACATTTATAACTCATGAGAAAAACCATTGCAGGCACCTTATTCATAATTGTCCATTTCTTTCTAGGCAAGGGCAGTTTTTATTTAAACATGCTCTGTGTGAATCTTTTTTTTTTTTTTTTTTTGCGGTACGCGGGCCTCTCACTGTTGTGGCCTCTCCCGTTGCGGAGCACAGGCTCCGGACACGCAGGCCCAGCGGCCATGGCTCACGGGCCCAGCCGCTCCGCTGCATGCGGGATCCTCCCGGACCGGGGCACGAACCCGTGTCCCCTGCATCGGCAGGCGGACTCTCAACCACTGCGCCACCAGGGAAGCCCTGTGTGAATCTTTTATCAGCTCTAGTAGTTAAATTTCTTCAAAGAATGTATATTAGATATTCTTTTTTTATTTAAGTGAGCCCTTAATTCATCCCCATTAATACTTTTTAAAAAGTTATGATTTTATTTTTGGGGGAGCAGTTTCAGGTTCACAGCAAAATTGAGCAGAAGGCAGAGTACCCCCTGCTCCCACAGATGCACAGCCTCCCTCCTTATCAACCCCCCCCCCCCCCCACCAGCATGGAACATTTGTTACAATGTGTGAACCTACACTGACTCATCATAATCACCCAAAGTCCATAGTTTACACTACGATTGGTTCTTGGTGTTGCACATTTTGTGGATTTGGGCAAGTATATAATGACATGTATCCATTATTATGAGTACAGAGTACTCCTATCGGAGTATCATACAGCATAGTCTCAGTGCCTTTAAAAATCCTCTGTCCTCCACCCATTCGTGCCTCCCCTCACTCCCACCCCCAACCCGTGGCAACCACCAATCTTTTTATTGTCTCTATAGTTTTGCCTTTTCCAGAATATCATATAGTTGGAAACATGCAGTATGTAGCCTTTTCAGATTGGCTTCCTTTCACTTTGTACTATGAATTTAAGGTTCCTCTATGCCTTCTCATGGCTTGAGAGCTCATGACTTTTTAGCACTGAATAATATTCCACTTTCTAGATTTACCACAGACTGTTTATCCGTTGACCTCCTGGAGGACATCTTGTTTGTTTCAGAGTTTTGGCAATTATGAATAAAGCTGCTATAAATTTTTGTGTATAGGTTTTTGTGCAGACATAGGTTTTCAACTCCTTTGGGTACGTACCAAAGGGGTGCAGTTGTTGATTGTGTGGTAAGAGTATATTTAGTTTTGTCAGAAACTGCCAAATTGTCTCCCAAAGAGGCTGTACCATTTTGCATTCCCACCAGGAAAGAATGAGAGTTCCTATTGCTCCGCATCTTTGCTAGCATTTGTTGTTGTCAGTGTTCTGGGTTTTGGCCAGTCTATGTAATGGTACTTACTGTTGGTTTAATGAGCATTTCCTTGATAACATGTGATGTGGAGCATCTTTTCATACACTTATTTGCCATCTGTAAGTCTTCTTTGATGAGGTCCCATTAATACTTTTCAGTTTGTTTTCCCAAAACCCTTTGAAGTTGTTTGTGAACACTGTATATAAGAGGTCAAGGATGATCAAAATGATGCCTTTAAGGCTCAATTAACCTGATAGGAAGAACTTTAAAACTGACCTTCCCTAGGTCTCCCCATCATTGTCCCTGGTTTCATAGTTACGTTGAGGCTTATTGTCCTTGACATCGGGAAAGTAGCTGAAAGCATAGTGTGAGTAAAAACCGTATTTCCTAAGAATCCTAAGCCTTCATAAATCCCTCTTGTGTTTCTTTCACAGTATCAAAGCCAGTAATGATTGTTGGTTTGAATCCAGAATTTTTGCCTGATTTTATCTAAATCCTTGGACATAGAGAGATTGAAATATTTGTCCCTAGGGCAGAGAGGACAGCAAGTGCAAAGGTTAGGAGAGGGAGTGGAGAATGGAACATGCTAGAAGCTAGAACAAGGCCCGGGAGGCAAGGAGTGGGGTGACGCCAAGCAGCAGTCAGGGGCTGGAGCTCAGGGCCTTGTGGCCACGTGAAGGCTTTGGGCCTGGAGCTCAAGGCAGTGTATGCCACTGAAGGGTTTTCAGCATAGTGACAAGATCAAGCTTGTTCTAGACAAGATCTTTGGCTGTGTGGAGACAGAGTAGTGGTGGGCAAGAATGGACCCAGGGGAAAAGAAAAAAAGAACAGTTTAGGAAACTTTTGCAGTGATCCAGGTGAAGGATACTTGAATACTTTACCTTAATTGGGTTTGGAAACATAAAAATATTGGCATCTTTGTTTGTTAAAGTAGAATAAAAGCCCTGTAAGCTACAAGTTTTTTTTTTTTAATTTTTTTCCTTTGGTTCAAATCTCAGTGCCGTTAAAAAAAAAAAAAATCTGGGGGCTTCCCTGGTGGCGCAGTGCTTGAGAGTCCGCCTGCCGATGCAGGAGACGCGGGTTCGTGCCCCGTTTCGGGAAGATCCCACATGCCGCGGAGCGGCTGGGCCCGTGAGCCATGGCCGCTGAGCCTGCGCGTCCGGAGCCTGTGCTCCGCAAATGGGAGAGGCCACAGCAGTGAGAGGCCCGCATAACGCAAGGAAAAAAAAATAATAATAAAAATCTGATTTGTGCAGGACCAGTTATTTGGTTAGCAGGGCCTACCATACCACAGAATGGTAATGTGGACCCCTTGTTCAAAAATTAAGAATTTCGGGCTTCCCTGGTGGTGCAGTGGTTGAGAGTCCACCTGCTGATGCAGGGGACACAGGTTCGTGCCCCGGTCTGGGAAGATCCTGCATGCCGCAGAGCGGCTGGGCCCATGAGCCATGGCCGCTGAGCCTGCACGTCCGGAGCCTGTGCTCTGCAACGGGCGAGGCCACAACAGTGAGAGGCCCGCATACCGCAAAAAAAAAAAAAAAATTAATTTCAAAATGGTGACAGAGGGCATTAAACCAAATGTAGAGCCCTTGTCTTTTGACTGTCTTGGGTCTGTGAGATAGTAAGGCTTGAGTCAGTGCCCAAGAAGCTTCACTCCTGGCCTGTTCCAGTAAAAGGCTGGTGGCTCCTGTGGTACTTGGAAAGCAGGGCAAGCTTGTGTAGCTCCAAGTCCTTGTTATCCTAACTAGTGGTGACTGATAATCTGCAGAGACTATTGAAAGACAAATGGATAAGTACTATGACTAGATGAAGTAAATAGGAAAGGTGGTAGAAATTAAGAATCTTTGTTTTATTATTTTTATTGGCTGTGGTTGATGAAGACCTAACTAAGAAAAGTGAAAAATGCTAACTTTAAATCTGTTCCTTAGAACTATTTCTTACCAACATATATCCCTTTAACTGACTTTCTCTTTAATAGTTTTGGGGACCACTGGTTTGGGCAGAACGTTTCCGTCAAACTGTGGTTTAAAAATTTTCTTTTAATTTTTTAATATTAGGAATTTGTGGGATACAGCTTCTAATGTCAATTTTAAACATTAGGACCGTTCTTCATTTATTACGTAAATTAATAACTGGTTTGAAAAACTAGCTAAACTTTTCATTAGAGGTATCAAATTTTTATAGTTCTTTAACTATGAAAATTGAAAGCATAATGCATATACATATATACGTTTTTACCTGCTGATATCACAGAAGGAAGAATAGTGGCTGTGGAATTTGATAATTTGAGATATTCTGAAATTGGGTGCTGTCAATTTGTTGGGGGGTACGCGGGCCTCTCACTGTTGTGGCCTCTCCCGTTGAGGAGCACAGGCTCCAGACACGCGGGCTCAGCGGCCATGGCTCACGGGCCCAGCCGCTCCTCAGCATGTGGGATCTTCCCAGACCGGGGCCCAAACCCCCGTACCCTGCATCGGCAGGCAGACTCTCAACCACTGCGCCACCAGGGAAGCCCTTGGGTGGCTGTTATTTTTATTTGTATTCTGTTGACTTGCTGAGCTCTGTACTGGCGATATCTTGAAGGCAAAGTTTGAGAACACCTTTAAAGCATAGCTAGGAAAAAGAGCTTATGCTGACTCAACCAAGTCCCTTTCAGCAATTTTCAATGACTCAGAGCCCAGATATTTGCATAGTGATTCAATCAGCAAGGAGATTGGCTGCTGAGATAATTTGGTTCTGGTAAGTCCTCCAGTTAATGCCTTTAAAAGGTTAATAAAGGCCTTTCCTGAGTGGTGTACAGTGCAGTGGTTTCTAAGGACTTTGGATGATGTAAAATGCTACCTGTAGAGGTGGGTATTAAGAGGGGTATTAAAGTATTCTCTCAGAGAGTCCCATAAGGCCAGTTCTGGATAGTTGACATTAAACACTGCAAAATTCCAAAGTGCAGACAGCTTGGCAAGTTTGAGTTCTGGTGCATTCTGTTCAGAACTAGGGTTTTTTGTTGTTGTTTTTTTTCAATAGTGCTTTTGTCTTTCTGCTAAAGGTCAGACTGTACTTGTCTAGTACTGGTGTTCTTCTGTGAACATTAGTAGGGAAGGGGGTGGACATATTGACTTAGTTTTTATATTTATAATAACCTCTCACAACATCAAATTTTATAGATTCAAAAATGTAAATTAAAATGTTTGCATTTTTAAACTGCTGGTGAGCTGCTACCAATGGGACGTTTGTAGCTCTCCTCTTGGTGGTTCATTTCATGCCTCTTGGTGCTTTGGTAGAGTGGGGCAGAACTAGCATGAGTCTATTTAGCGTCAGGCTTAGTTAGAATCCTGGTCCCATCATTTGGATCATTGATGTAACACTCAGATTAAGTAACCTCTGTAATACAGGGGTCCCACCACTGCCTGGCGGACCTGGTGGGTAGAGTACCTGGCGTATCGCCTGCCACAGAGTGGTGGTTGCATACACGTTAATTCACCTGGTACAACACCTAGGAGAAAGGGTAAGGTTGAGCGCATTGCCCTTCTCTTCCTAGGGCAGCAGGGGTCGGCAGAGGCCTTTAGTTGAAGCCCATTGCTTGGAGAGTGACAGCGCGGAGCCCACAGCTGACTCGTGCCTGCCTCGAGCTGGAGTACAGTCCTACTGTATTGTTTTTCAAACTGCACACAGTGTATTTAGGGAGAGCTTATAATTTGTGTGTATTTAACCCTACTGTTAGTGTGGCTGGTCTCTTCAGGAGCCTCACTCAGTTCGTTGGGGGTAACAGCATGAAATGGCTTTAATTTTCTCCAGGCACTGCTTACACCTCTACTCTGTCAAATCCCCCTTCCCATCCCTGGATGATATACTGGGCTTATGCTTTCATTCCTTAGTCTTTCTAAACCACCCAGGGACTTCCCTGGCGGTCCAGTGGTTAAGACTCTATGCTTCCAACTCAAGGGGGCACGGGTTCAATCCCTGGTCGGGGAACTAGGATCCCACATGCCATGCGGTATGGCCAAAAACAAACAAAACAAAACAACACCTACTCTCTCTCCTATCTGATTCTAGCTCCCTGCTCTCTTCTGAGCTCTGGCTCCTCCCTGTGACAGGGAACAGGGAGCAAGGGTCTAGCAGCTGTTGAGAAGATGTGTCCCTCTGGTTCATTCTGGTGCAGGGAGTCTCTGCGTGGATCGCGCGTGGGGCTCTCCGGGTCTGTGCTTAGCTTCACCCCAGCCTCCTCTGCACAGGACCTGTCCAGAGGGGCGCAGGCTCTCCCTTTGTCGTTGCTAGGTGCTCCTGCCTTATTTGCACTCCCAGCTCCTCCTTGGAGTCCAGTGTCCTGCTGCCTGTCCCAGCAGCTGCCTGGCAGCCCTAGGGCTCCCGCCCTGCTAACCTCAACACTCCTGCAGAAGGAACTGTGCAAACCACAAGGGTCCCCACCCACCCAGTCCAGGTGTCTTAAAGAACTGGAATGGAGAGGGCATATCCTACCTTGTTTCCTGGTGTACTGCACCTGGATCCCTTTAAGCTCTGCTTGCGTGGGGCTCCTCTAGTCGGCTCCCCATCTTCCAGAATCTCTGTGCCTGTCTCTGTGTTTACGGGTGTCCCCTCAGTCCAGGTTATGGATGCAAGTTCTCCCAGCTCCCTAACATGCTCCATTCTGCCGCAGTGCCAGCCCAGGGTGAGCCTGTGGGTTCTTCTGTAGCTCAGCAAGCAGCCAGACAAGGAACAGGTACCTTAGTCTCTCCTAGAGATTCTCTTAGAACCTCTCTCGTCTTCCTAACTTGTAGGGGAAGCAGGTAGGAGCCTGCACTAGAAACTTGCACTCCCCATCAATTATTCTTCCTTTCTCTGGGGGCTGGGTGGAAGGAAGGGCTGTGGCCAGCTAGTGGGACTGGTCCTGTGACCTCTCGGTAAGCAGCAGGGGGGCAGTGTCTGTATATACATGTTCATGGCTTTCTAAGTAGGGTGCTTCACCCCATTGTCCTCAGCCGTGGGCCTTGGCTGTAATTCTGAGAATAAGAGGGAAATCCCACTCAACTGTATCTTTATATTAGTAATGTTCTCTTTCTGTAAACACCTGCCATCTAGTGCCTGGGATGTTCTTCCCATGCATCCTTTCCTGCAGAACCAGGTTAATGCTTACTGGCGCTTGTGGAAGGTTTGAGTTGTAGGCTTAAATATATCTCACTTGAGGAAGGTGCTGTAGGGGGTCTCCATGGACATTGCTATGGTGTTAATGTTTCCAAAATTCGTACATTGAAACCCTAAGGCCGAGGTGATGGTATTAGGAGATGGATTTGGGAGAGGACTAATTCACAAGAGTGGAGCCTTCATGAACAGGGGATTAGTGTTGTTACAAAAGAGACCCCACAAACCTCCCTGGCCCTTTCTGTCATGTGAGGACACAGCGAGAAGGTGCCGGCTATGATCCAGGAAGAGGATCCTCACCCGACCATGCTGCTGCCCTGGTTTTGGACTTGCCAGCCTCCAGAACTGAGAGACACATCTTTTTTTTTTTTTTTTTTTTTTTTTTTGCGGTACGCGGGCCTTTCACTGCTGTGGCCTCTCCCGCTGCGGAGCGCGCAGGCTCCGGACGCGCAGGCTCAGCGGCCATGGCTCACGGGCCCAGCCGCTCCGCGGCATGTGGGATCTTCTCGGACCGGGGCGCGAACCCGCGTCCCCTGCATCGGCAGGCGGACTCTCAACCACTGTGCCACCAGGGAAGCCCGAGACACGTCATTTTAATTAGCTATAGGGATAGGAAGTTCAAGGTACTTCAGGTTTTCTTCAGTTTCAATCTACGGACTCCTTGCTAGCAACAGGGATATATAAAGGTGTGTTCTGCTGGAGAGATTATTTGAATTGCTGCTGCTGCTTCACACTCACCTAACCAAGGGACCGTCAAAATAATCTGACAGTCTCACTTTACACAGTAGAGCTGACAGTTAGGGGTGAATAAGCGCCTTCCTTGTGTATTTGTTCAACACAAATAGGAGAGAAAAGGGCCACCACCGGAGGTGTGTGAGTGAAATGGTGAGCCCTATTTGGGGAAAATTAATCTGACGGCAGCATGTACGCTGGATCATCTGGGGAGCGGGTGCTGGAGGTATGGAGCCCCTAGATCAGAGGTCAGAGGGCCTGAATAGGGTAAGTGGCAGTAGGAGTGGAGAGGAGAGATGGAGAGTTGATGGAAGCCCATAGCTGATTAGAACGGGAACAGCAAGGGACGCTACAGTTTCGATCTGGGATCCATGAGAAGAGAGGGTATCCTGCACAGAAATAGGGAGTTAGAGAAGACCAACTTGAGGGTGGGGAAGTTCAGGGCCACCACTAGCCTATACTGCCTGTGTGAGAAGGAAAAGGCGTCCCCTCCTCCAGACACAGGGCCTGGCCAGTGGAGCACAGGCTGGTCCCCTGGGCCAGGATCCTTCGCTCAGTGTGGCACCTGTGCAACCATATGCGGTGGCCCTGTGGAAGATGCCCGAAGAGCAACGAGATTCTGATAGTCACGGTTAGGGCCATAGGCGGGGCTGTAAGATCTAAGGGGTTGGTGGTTGGGAGTAGAGGGAGATGCTTGTCCCTGAATTGTTTGCTGAGAAAGCCAGCAGATAAGCAAGGCGCCTCCTCTTGACTGTCTTCTCTATGTATATTCCTATTATTCTTTCTTTTTTAAAAAAAATTGTGGTAAAATATATATATGACAGAGAATTTGCCATTTTAACCATGTTTAAATGGACAGCTCAGTGGTATTAAGTCCATTTACAGTGTGGTACAACCATCACCACCATCCGCCTCCAGAACTGTTTTATCTCACAGTCCTGAATCTCTACCCATTAAACACGAACTCCCCATTCCTGCTCTGCTCAACCCTGGCAGCCACCAGTCTTATTTCTGTGTCTATGAATTTGAGTATTCTAGGTACCTCCTGTAAGTGGAAGGATACAGTATTTGTCCTTTTATGTTTGGTTTATCTCACTTAGCATAGTGTCTTAAAGGTTCATCCATGTTGTGGCTTATATCAGAATTGTATTTTTAAGGGGGAATAATAATCCCTTGTATAGATATATACCACATTTTATTTACTCATTTGTTGATGGACACTTGAGTTGTTTCTACCTTTGGGCTGTTGTGAAGGTTGCTGCTACGAACATTGGTAGACAAGTATCTGAGCTCCTGTTTTCCATTCTTTGGGGTATTAATCCAAAAGTGAAATTGTTGGATCATACATACTTCTGTTTAACATTTTGAGAAACCACAGAACTGGTTTCCACAGTGGCTGCACCATTTTACATTCCCACCAGTAATACTTGAGGGTTTCACTTTATCTGTATCTTCACCAACATTCGTTATTTTCTGTGGGGGTTTTTTTTAAATTTTTTTTTTTAATGGCTACCCTAATGGGTGTGAGGTGATATGGCATTGTGTGTTTTTTTTTTTTAACATCTTTATTGGAGTATAATTGCTTTACAATGGTATGTTAGTTTCAGCTTCACAACAAAATGAATCAGTTATACATATACATATGTTCCCATATCTCTTCCCGCTTGCGTCTCCCTCCCTCCCACCCTCCCTATCCCACCCCTCCAGGCGGTCACAGAGCACCAAGCTGATCTCCCTGTGCTATGTGGCTGCTTCCCACTAGCTATCTACCTTACGTTTGGTAATGTAATTATATGTCCATGCCTCTCTCTCGCTTTGTCACAGTTGCACAGTTTGAGTTGCATTTCCCTAATGTCCCTATTTTACTTTTATGCACTTCTACTGTATTTTTATCATAAATTTAATCATTATGGAAACATAGGGCCTTGCCTTCTTTTTTTTCTTTTTTAATGTTCTACTTTTCAAGACCATGCTGAGGAAGAGCAGCTGTTAACCCTATAAATTCATGCCCAGCCTTTACCCATCTGAAAACATACTCACGGGGCCTATTTTCACTTCCCTTTGAAATGTTACAAAAGTTTAAGATGCGTTTCATTAGACATGCAGGGTTTATTTTTTAATTAGTTCTGAGCGTTTTTAAAAATCAAGAGTTCATAAAAACCTGAATTTGCCACTTCTAAGGAAATCCTGCAGGTAGGGCACCCACGATCCAAGTTCCCACAAAGCAGCAGAGTAGCTTTGGAGTAGCTCCAGCTTCCCCCAGCCAGCAGTACCTGCCTCGTCCCTACAGGCATCTGTTTGCAAGCCCTGCTAGAGTGGATTTTCTGAGGCTAAAGTTAGCCTGGATTTATTCCAGTTTATGTGAATAATTTAGGTGATTAGAAGTGACTAATACTTCTGCTCTGACTAGCTACTTAATACCTCCACTGATGCTTTCTCTCGGGGTAAGTTCGGCAATCTCCTTGTTGTCTGTCCTTGCATGCCTCCAGCCCCGAGGGGATAAGTCCTGCCAACAGATTGGTCCCTATTAGTTAACTGTCACTTTACATTTGAGTGTTTCTTCTTAGCTGCAACTATTTGAAATTGTGTTTCTGTGTGTGCAGAAGGCACACGTGCTTTTTTCTTCCATGTGTTGCCACCTCATTCTGAGTTCCCACTTACTGTTCTTGCCCACTGGTGATCCTACCAAGAAATCTTTTTCGGGCTAGTTAACTGTCACTTTACATTTGAGTGTTTCTTCTTAGCTGCAACTATTTGAAATTGTGTTTCTGTGTGTGCAGAAGGCACACGTGCTTTTTTCTTCCATGTGTTGCCACCTCATTCTGAGTTCCCACTTACTGTTCTTGCCCACTGGTGATCCTACCAAGAAATCTGCTTTTCGGGCTTCCCTGGTGGCGCAGTGGTTGAGAGTCGGCCTGCCGATGCAGGGGACACGGGTTCGTGCCCCGGTCCAGGAAGATCCCACATGCTGCGGAGCGGCTGGACCCGTGAGCCATGGCCGCTGAGCCTGCGCGGCCATATCATATTCTATGATATGCTAGAATTATGGCTCAAGACATAAACATAGTTTATGTCTGTGTTCTGGAAATACAGGTAGCAATGCCTGTAAATATTAGATTGTAAAGATGATAGCCAGTCGGCTTCAGACACTGTGTCTCACAGGTAGTCGGTACTGGGAGGTGCTAGATGAGGCTACCATGAGATGGAGGCATTGTGAAACCCAAGCCAGCCCCAGAACCCCCTGGCTGCATGATTTGTGATTGCACAGAGCTGGCTACACTGTCCGTCAAGACACATTTCCTGAAACCTAAGAAGGCCAGGGTGTCGTAGTGTTCTCTTGTAACCAGGTCCTATGCCCGAAACCCTTCGCGTGACTCTCCTAGTGGTTTTCATCCTGTTTCTCTGTCTCTCTGTGTGGTCGCTAATGAGTGCACTGAAGGTGAGACATTTAAGTGAACTTGGTGGTGGGAGAAGAGAATATGTCTGGGTGCTTTAGGCTGACTTGCCTCCCAGCCGCCACTTTCTAAGTTCTTTCTCTGTAGCTCTCTTGGCCATTTCTCCAGGCAGCCGAGCTGGAAACCTTGTTGTTGGTCACTCAGTTAGCCCCTATGATTTGTGCTTCCCACCAGAGCGGGGAGACTGTGGTGTGTGTGCCTCCTGCTTTTCAGCCAGTTTCTTTTCGTGTCCATCACTCCTTTCCTGTCTGTCTACTTTTTCCTACATGGGCCTAATATTCAGCTATAGAGTTGGAGTTTGATTTTCTTACTACATAGAAGTTCATTTCTTGGCTGCTTCTTGCCCTTTCCCCCTAAAAGTTCCACTTGTCTGTTGCTTTTTTCCCAAAGTAGGTGGGACAAGATTGTTTATTATTCCTGTAGACTTGCATTTCCCCCCTCTGTAAGGGTTTGCCACAGAAAGAAGTTGCCTATTTCGGATGTCAGTTTTAATAGAGAACAATGATGAAATTGTTAGACGATTGAAATGGTACTTAATTATCTGTCTGGAAACTCTTACACTTGTCAAAGGCTTTCTCAGTGAGAACTCATTGTGGACAGCACTTAGGGTTCCCAGTTCCAGAACATGCTGTAGGGGTGGTTCCTGCAGGCGCTGCTTTCTGGCGGGTCCAAGGCAGTGCTGGCCTGGTGGACCCTCTCCTCCCACTTCCTGCTTCGAAGGCCACTCTGCCCCAGGTAGCCGCTGTTCTGACTCAGGAGCTAGCGAACAGTAAAGAAACTGACTTCTAAGAAAAGAATGTTAGTTGAAAACAACTTTTTAACATGCCTTGTTAAGGTGTAAGGATTCTGGAGCCCCCAGTCCTGCCTTTGGATCAAAGGTGCATCTCTACTTCTCGGAGCCAAGAAATGTAGAGACCGAAGGGTGGGGACAATTTGACAGAGACAGCAGTCCCCGGCTGCCTTTGGTCCTGAGAAGATATTCTGAGTGGCAGGGCTCTAATTAATTATTAAGCTACATATAAAATCAATTAAGTACGGTGAGCACCCCAGGCAATGCTGCCACCTGCTGAGCTGCTTCGGGCTTCGCCCGGGTCAACAGGATTTGGGAGGAAAGGTGTCTAGCTCCAGGAAACTGGGATCGAGCTTAGAGAAGAGGGCTCGGTTGGCTTCTTACTGGTTCTGGTATAACTGCAGCATTTTCTCCTTAAGTTTATTTTGTAATACGATATGTACAGAGTGAGCGCTCTCTTAAGTAGGTACTTAAAATTTTTTATTTGGTCAAATTAAAGGCAAAACCAGAAAATATAAAAGACAAAAACCACTAGAAAAATTATATCACAAAGCACCAACATCTCTAACATACAAAGGACTCTTAACACCTGGGGCAGAAGGAACCACCTAGTAGATAAACGAGGAAAAGACATGAACAGTACAAAATTCTAAAGGTCTGAAAAGAGAGTACATAGTGGAAATTACATCCTTTTTCTAACCGGTTCTACTCTCCAGATGTAGCCACTCTTGCCGGTTTCTTTTGTAGTTCATAAGGGATCATTTCTGAGTAGTTACATATGGTTACATTACTACATTTATAATTATGCACGCATATATTACTATACAATTGTTATACAATTTTGTAACAAAATTATTTGCACAATTGGCAACATGATTAAATCTTCTTCAGTACTGATGATTTCCTGCAGCCTTTTAATCTTGTTTTAAATAGAAGGAAAATTAGAACCTGGGGTGGGAAAGAATGGCTGTCATATAAAGAAACTACTGTTTTGGAACGTGGGACATGTCCTTGAGAGGAAATGTCTAGTAGCCTGAAATTGGAGCAGTTTATTCCAATATCTTCAAACTGTGACTGGCCCTCCTTGAGGACATCAGGTGCAAAGGTTGAGCCAATCACACTCTGCAGTGGTCTTACTGGTCACGGGGTGGCCACTGGTTTGTCCTAGGCCCCTACGAGTTACTTCCTTTTTTCCCTAGTTCCCTCCCTCCCATAGGCAACCATTCAAATATGTATGAAGTGCATCATTTAGGCCTGTATGTAGTCTTGTAATGTATCTCATCTTGTGGGTACCTATTTTTAATAAATGGAAATGCTATGGCTGTCTCCTTCTGTTTGAATTTTTTCCCCTAGGCTCTGAAAGTTCCATCCTTGTTGGTAGATGTGCATCTGGTCTGTTGCTGCCTATTCTCGTGTGGCACAACTGAGGTTTGGAAAATAGTTGAATTAATTGTGGTGACTTTTAGCCTGATTTTCCTTTTGTCTTAATTTTTATTACAAAAATTTCAAAAAACATTAGGGAACCTTAAAATTCCACCAACCTAGTATATCAACTTTTCTAAATTTTTCATATGCAGACATACCTGATATAGTTATAACAAAAAGCACATATTTTTGTATCATTGTTTGATTCACTTTACTACAGAAACATTCCCTCCCTTTTGCTAAGTTGTCATACATTTTACTGGCTACGTGTTTCATCTGTATTATGTACCATAACTTCACAATCTCTTCTGTGAAACAGTGTTTTAATTGTTTATTTTTTAATATCACTGCAGTTAATATCCTCATGCATACAATTGGTCTTTTATTGTTGCTTTAGTTCTCTTATATTATTTAGCCATGATAGATGCACAGTAAGGGATTATGGAGTCAAAGAGAAAACTTGTTCTATGATTTATGCTGCAAGTTGCCACATTCTGCCTCTCACTCTGTTCCCAGGAATGAATGCAAGTGTCTGTCTTCCATTTACAACATCCTTTTATTTTTAGAGTGTCATACTTAGAGCTGTTGCCATAGGAATTGATTTATCAAGTGCCACAGTGGTCAGCAGAGAAATAAGGAACTCCAGGCTTTCTGACTTGAGAACACGTTGGGGAGAGCACCACATGCTACCTGTATTGCGCATCCTCTCTATCCCGCCATCCCTCCTGGCACTGAACGCAGCCTTGCTTTGATCATCGGTCCTTCGTCTCTCCGTGGTCGGGATTGTCCATAGCCAGTTGGTGTGAAGCCCTGCTTCAGTATTGCCTGGGAAGTGTGTGAACTGTAAATTCAGACACACATAGGAAAAGAGTAGCGCTTGAGATGCTTCTGCTAACTGCTCCTCATCCATTTCCACTGAAGGGCTGTGAAAAAGGGACTGGCTGCTTATAAAGATTGTGTACCGGTGGGCTTCCCTGGTGGCGCAGTGGTTGAGAGTCCACCTGCCGATGCAGGGGACACGGGTTCGTCCCCCGGTCCGGGAAGATCCCACATGCCGCAGAGCGGCTGGGCCCGTGAGCCATGGCCGCTGAGCCTGCGCGT
>NW_006788448.1:265974-283952 GCF_000442215.2 Lipotes vexillifer | reverse complement strand
AAAAAAAAAAAAAAAAAAAAAAAAAAAAAAAAAAAAAAAAAAAAAAAAAGATTGTGTACCGGTGAGGAGGAGTGGGAGTGGAGAGGGGGAGGCGTTTGCGAGAACATATGTTGGATTCTTTCCTGGACCGGGCCCGAACCCGCGTCCCCTGCATCGGCAGGTGGGCTCTCAACCACTGCCCCACCAGGGAAGCCTTATATATGTTGGATTCTTTTCATTCTCCTCTTAGTGACAGTGATTGATGGCATCTAGTGAGTCCCTGTTTGTCACTTCCTTGGTACAGCTGCTAGTGGGGGTGGGAGAAATCAGGAAGGGCTGGGCAGAGGACACAGCTAGGGGAGGAAGGGGCTCTTGATATGGTACTAAAATGACGTTTCTCACAGTTAATCTTACCAATGGTGTCTTCTCCTGCTGTACTTGACTACTACTAAGAGCTACTCTTTTTTGATCTTTTAGACTCTAGAAGAACCAGCCTTCATATCTCTGTCTTATTCCCCATTGCCAGAAAAGGGTTAACTTTGAGCACAAGATACCTGTAGTTTAAAGGGAATCAGAGAAGGAGGGAAATTCATCCTGGATGCTGTTTTGACTGATTATGTGTCTTATATTTTGAAATTTGACCTGGCTTTAGCTATGGGATTCTCTTGGTGTTCTAAAATGTTCATTATTTAAATGATCCCCTGGTGGTGCAGTGGTTGAGAGTCCGCCTGCCGATGCAGGGGACAAGGGTTCGTGCCCCGGTCCGGGAAGATCCCACATGCCGCGGAGTGGCTGGGCCCATGAGCCATGGCCGCTGAGCCTGCGCATCTGGAGCCTGTGCTAAAAAAAGATCCCCTATTGAATATTTGGTTAGGAAGTGGGAAAAGGCTGTAAAAAGGCGAGTTGAGGGTAGGGAGGGGTGTGGTAAATTAGCTAAGTTTACAGTGATCTTATTAAGCTTGTTGCTTGCATTTTCCTGCCTACGTTGAGGCAAAAAATGTCTAAAAGTGCAAGAACAGTGATTTTTTTGTGGTTAGGTCATGAGCACAATGCAGCCAAACCCAGGAAGGAGAATCTGCTTCATCAAGTCTTCAGTTGTTTGTTAGGGCAAAATTTGTGTGGAAGCCTCCAGTGAGTGTTGATTTGGCAGGAAACCCCTGCCCAGTTCTTCTGGTTCTTTCTTATTCACTTTTCCTCTGCTCCCAGTTCATGGTCACCTTCCAAAATGGAAGGTGCTTTGCACTGCAAATGACCATGACAGCCTCGTCTCCCCTGTAGCAAGTTCTAAGGAAGCCAGGTAGACAGAGCCCAACTTTTGAGTTCAGGTCTCCGAGGCACTTTGGTCCGCCGGTTTTACTGCAGGGTGTTGTATGCCCCAGCGGCCTCCCTCCAGCGGACTTTGCATCTTACACGTTCAGGTCAGCACAGCCAGGCTGCTTGGGTGCTTAGGAAAGATGCTCTTTGGAGAACATGTGGTATCTGGTGGATCCTTTGGAACATTACACTTTAAACTGATGCTCACCTGCCTAACTCCTTTTTCTTCCTTTTGATCAACATTTGTTTCTTGAACACCCATTGCGTGCTGGGTACTTTTCTACCAGGTGACTCCATAGATGGTATCTGTTTTAGTTCTCATAACATCTCTGTGAGGTAGCTGGTGTTGTACCTAATCTTTGAAAAGGGGAAACTGTGGCCCAGGGAAATGGTTGCACACTAAGGTAATCACGACTAATAATTTGCAGAACCAAGTTTTAAGCCAGATTTTTGAGAACCCAAAGTCCAGTGCACAGCTGCACCCCATAGACACCTCTGAAAGTGACAGCAGCCTCTTCAGCCGTCCCAAAAAAGATGTTCACCTTCATCTTGTATTATAGCACCTCGCTTTGGGAAAACACAGTCTATGAAGATCTGAACTGGCCTGTTTTGGTTTTGGACAAGGCTCCACTGTGAGTTTCCTCTTAAGAAGTGAACCTTCCTAGGCAGGTAGCTTAAGCCCTGTTCACCGAGTTCATCGTAGACAATTTGTCAGAGCAGAGCAGAGTGTGGCAGACACGTGTGCTACGGAGGTGACAGCCTGTATTGGAATCTCAGCCTACTAGCTGTGTAGCTGTGAGCAAGTTGCTTAACTCTCTGAGCCTCTTTCCTTCCCTGATAAACGGGAATCATACCGATCCCGTCAGGTTAGTGTGAGAATACATTCATGTAAGTGCCAGGTGTCAGCTAAGTGCCGAGCAACGTGCTAATCACATGGGAGCTGCCGTCATTTGTGGTTGGCATTATCGGGATCGAGAGAGCTCCATTAGAGTGGAAACCTGGCTTGGGAACATGTATAAATATTTGTAGAGCCCCTACTAAATACCATTTAAACCCCTAACTTGTGTAAGGCAATAATAAAGTGTGTGTGTGTGTTGACAGGGGGTGCTGGGAGCGGAGGATGGCTTGGATTAGCCACGGGGGGATGTTGCAGACTGCCACAAGGAGAGAAGGCATGTTGGACATAGCAAAATGCTGGCTTAGTTGCAGCCCCATGGAAGTGTGCGTGGCAGACAAATAGTGCTGAAGGACAGATGGGAACAGTGACTTGTGTTGGCAGTTGGGCAGAGTGGTCCTGGGATATAGCACTGAGCAGTAAAAGCTCTGATGTCTACTTCTCAAGGTGTTTATTATGTGCCAGGCACTGTTGTTGTGCTTTCTTCCATCAACTCACAACAGCCCTCTGAAGCAGACTATGACTATCCCCAGCGTACAGAATAGGAAACTAAGACACAGACAAGTTAAGTCCGTTCCCCAAGGCACACAGCTGGTAAGTGGCAGAGCTTGGGTTCAATCTCAGGCCTCTGCCTGCAGAGTTTGTGCTTTGAACCATTGCACAATATGCCTCTCAAAAGACAGGCAAGGTCCTTGCTCTTACGGCGTTTACATTCTAAGTAGGTGAGTCTGTCAAACAAATAAATATGATATAATCTGCCAGGCAGTAAGAAATACAATGAAGAGAAATAAAATTGGGTGAGGAGTTTTAGAGGATGATGGGGGTTGATGGTTTAGCTAGTGTATTATTTGCTTGGGCTGCCGTAACAAAATACCACAGACTGAGTAGCTTACACAACAATTTATTTTCTCATGGTTCTGGAGGTCCAAGATCAAGGTGTCTGTGGAAGTGGTTTCTTCTGAGGCTTCTCTCCTTGACTTGCCAATGGCTGCCTTCTTGCTGTCTCCTCACTGGGTTTCCTTCCGTGTGTGCACAGCCCTGGTGTCTCTATTTGTCCTAATCTCCTCTTCTTATACCAGTCATTGGATTAAGTCCTCTACAAATGGCCTCATTTAAACTTAATCACCTCTTAAAGGCCCCTTCTCTGGATACAGTCACATTCTCTTGTACTGTGTGGATTAGGACTTCAGCATATGAATTTGGAGGGGACACAGTTCTGACCACAACGTTCTGCCCCTTTTCCCCCCAAATTTCTGTCCTTCTCAGAGACAAAATGCATTCATCTACATCCCAGAAGCCCCAAAATCTTAACCCATTCTAGCATCAACTCTGAGTCCCAAGTCTCACCAAAGTATCTAAATCAGGTGTGGGTGAAACTTGAGACGTGATTCGTCCTGAGGCAAAAATTCCTCTCTGGCTGTGAAGCTATGCAACCTAGAAGTTTTCTGCTTCCAAATTACGAAGGAGGGACAGCCATACAATAGACAGTCCCATTCTAAAAGCGAGAAATTAGAAAGAAGAAAGGGGGTGATGGATCCCAAGCGAGTCTAAAAAGTAGCGGGGCAAATTCTGATTTTAAGGCTCCAGAATAATCCGCTTGGTGGTCTGTCCTTTGGGCTCACCAGGCTGGTGGCCCTGCCTTCCAGACCCACAGGAACCCAGGAAGAGATAACCTTGCCCTTTAAGGAGGAGCCGTCTGAGCCTGTGGTGGGAGTGGCAGCCCTCTCAAATCTCTGAATCTCCTTAGGGGTCATTCTTCCCTTATCCTGATGGATAACACAGCCAGAAAGCTCTGTTCTCCCATCCCCTAGAATCCCAGAGGTCTGACAGCCTTCCTTCACTGTTGCCCTGTCTTTGTCCCCTTTAGTCTAAATGAGCATAACCCCAAGGAAGAGTTGCTCACCGCAACTAGAGAAAGCCCGCACACAGCAACAGAGACCCAGTGCAGCCGAAGATAAACAAATAAAAATACGTACATAAATTTATTTAAAAAAAAGAGAGAGAGAGAATAGGCTTGTGGTTCCCAAGGCAGAGGGGTGTGGGGGAGGGATGGATTGGGAGTTTGGGATTAGCAGATGTAAACTATTACATACAGAATGAATAAACCACAAGGTCCTACTGTATAGCACAGGATATTCAATATCCTGTGATAAACCATAATGGAAAAGAATATGAAAAAGAATATGCATATGTATAACTGAGTCACTTTGCTGCACAGCAGAAATTAACATTGTAAATCATTTGTGCTTCAATAAAATGTATTTTCAAAAAGCCCCTCAAATTCCAATTTTTAACTCCCACGACTCAAACAGAAGAAGTGGGAACAGGACACTCCAGGCTTCTTCCAGAGTAGGAGTAAAGGCCCCGAGGTTTGGAGATGCAGACGCTTTCACTCTTCAGTGTAAGGTCAGAGCATAGTACATTCGCTGTCAAAGTTGAGTAAACGTCCTAGGGTTCCATTTATTCGCTTGGAACTCCCTCTTTGTCAGTCACCTACCTCACAACTGTAAGTGACCGACAGCCTCGGCTGCGTCTTGCGGGTGCTGTTGTAACTGGGTGCTGGGTGTGGGAAGCTTAGAGTCTGTCTAAATGGGGTCACCTCCTCGAGAGGTAAATATCTGATTGGGGCCTGGAGTTAGGAAGAATTATGAAGAGCATATATTTAAGCAACAGTGTAGTCTGTGAAGTAATTAACAAATTTTTTTCAAAATTTCTTTCAAAATAATTTTCAAAAGTTAATCGGACATATTGCAGATTGGGCTACAAAGTTTGCAGGCATTCTTATATCCATAAATGCCTCAGGCCGTTCCACTTATTTCTATTTTCCTTATCCTATGTTTAAGAAACATAGAGGAAGAAGGGTTAAAATAATGCATTAAATATCATTTTCTAAGAAATAACTCACCAAAGAGATTCTTGGAAAAATTTGTTTAAAGAGAAGGGAGGGACTTCCCTGGTGTCGCAGTGGTTAGGAATCCGCCTGCCAATGCAGGGGACACGGGTTCCATCCCTGGTCCGGGAAGATCCCACATGCCACGGAACAACTAAGCCCATGTGCCACAACTACTGAGCCTGCGCTCTAGAGCCCATGTGCCACAACTACTGAGCCCGCGAGCCACAGCTACTGAGCCCACGTGCCACACCTACTGAAGCCCGCGCACCTAGAGCCCTTACTCCGCAGCAAGAGAAGCCACCGCCATGAGAACCCCGCGCACTACAATGAAGAATAGCCCCTGCTCGCTGCAACTAGAGAAAGCCTGCACGCAGCAGGGAAGACCCAATGCAGCCAAAAATAAATAAATAAATTTATTTGTTAAAAAATAGATAGATAGATAGATAAAAAAGAAGGAAACCATGTGAGTGACATCTGGGCACCAGCTATCTGCTAGGTTCCATACTGGTGCTGTTTCATTTAATCCTCCATAACTCCTGAACTAGTGGCATCCTAACATCGGTGAGAATATGAGACTTACTGCGTAGGAAACTGAGGGACTTTGCCTGATTCATCACGTGGAACCAGGTCTGGAAAGTGCTTGATGCTCAAAAATATTAATTGGATTAATTAATCCGTCAAGGTTACACATCTGGTGAGCGAATAGCCCAGATTCAAACTTGGGGACATGCTAATAGTAATTGTGGTTAATGTTTGCCAGGCTCTTACTATGTGCCGGGCACAGTGCTAAATATATTACACAGATTCTCATTTACTCCTTACAAAAGCCCTCCAAAGGTGGATAGTTTAAGTATCTTTATTTTACAGAGAAATCACTGTATTGTGCTATAACTAGGATCTGAACTCAGAAAGTGTGAGCCCAAATGCCATGATTTTAGTCACCAAATTGTACTGCTTTTATCAGTTACCTGTCATTTCATCATATGAAATATTACCAAGTGATTTGGGAAAAAGGAGTTCCATGGTCAAAAAAAATTGGGAAACATTGCGTCAAAAAGTAAACTTGGGGCTTCCCTGGTGGCGCAGTGGTTGAGAGTCCGCCTGCCGATGCAGGGGACACGGGTTCGTGCCCTGGTCTGGGAAGATCCCACATGCCGCGGAGCGGCTAGGCCCGTGAGCCATGGCCGCTGAGCCTGCGCGTCCGGAGCCTGTGCTCCGCAACGAGAGGGACCACAGCAGTGAGAGGCCCGCGGCCGCGGACCCCGGAAAAAAAAAAAAAAAAAAAAAAAAAAAAGTAAACTTGGTTCCTGACTTCAGGAATTCTCTGAGCTTTCAGGATGCTAATGCAACTTAGCTTCAAGAGAAGACATAGAATGCAACATTTTCTAGGTTCATTTGGCCCCCTTTCCCACCAGGACAGTATTAGCATCTCGCTGAGCCAGTATTCTGTGGAACACAGTTCGTGAAATGCTTGCCAAACTCGACAGAGGGTTGCTGTATCATCTCCTTCCTAAAGAGGAGAATGAGAAAGAGGCCCTCAAAAGCCTCCTCCGTGCCTGTTAGGTCTTGGAGTCATGTATTGCTTCTTTTCATGGTATTGTAAGTCTGTGTTTTAAAGACAATAATTAGCATTATTTTAATACTTCACATCATTTTCTTATAGTGAATCAAATAAATTTTATATGAGAGAAGGATGGGGGCCCATGGATGCCTACCTCAGTTGTGCACTATGTGTTTTTCTACATCCCTGTTCCCCTGAGCTAATTAGGCTGATAGAATTGTGGTGACAGTTTTTTTGTTTTGTTTCAATTGAATATAGTTGAGTTACAGTGTTTTAGGTGTATAGCAAAGTGATCCAGTTTTTTAATATGTGTGTGTGAATAGTTTTTCAGATTCTTTTCCATTATAGGTTACAAGATATTGAATGTGGTTCCCCATGCTATACAGTAGGTCCTTGTTGTTTATTTTATGTATAGTAGCAGGTATCTTTTAATCCCGAATTCCTAATTTATTCCCTCCCCTCCTCGTTGTGACAGTTTTGCCTCAGCCTCCAGTGAATGGAAAGGTTTACCATGAGAACTGAATCTAACCCTGACTTCTGACATTTTACTTCTTATTGGCACAAAAGGTGACCAGTTACACTGTACACATAAAAGTATCTGGTCGTTTTTATCCTTTTGTAAAATATTTCATATGCTGATTTTCAAAATGTTTCAGGAGAGAAATTGACTTGTAGTACTTGAAAGTTCACGGATTAGGGCACTACATTAAAACAGGGTTTGTGCAGAAAAAAACACACTTTCTGTTTCTAGGCCAGCAGCTCTACTTTGGGGACATTTATTTCATACAGTGCTATATGATAGAGACCAAGATTTATAGTTGGAGATTTCCTGAATAACAACTCAGATAGCAAATGCCTCAGTGAAACAACTTTCCTGTGCTCTGCAAAGCAAAAAGTAGCACAATAGAATGGATGGTTTGTCTCCAGATTTCTGTGAGGTGGTGTTTTGGCTTTTGGTTTTTGTTTTGTTTTGTTTGTTTGTTTTCGGTTCTCTTGCAAGACAAAATGACATTAATTATTTTTCTTTTTGGCCTTAACCTAAAATTGGAAAATTTTTACCTTTCTCTCCCCTTCATCCTTCCCCCAGTATCCTCCCCTGCCACACACCCCTCCTTGTCCCAATCTCACTTGGAACGGACCTGGTACTTTTCCACACAGAGCTACTTACGAAAACCATCTCAACTCAAAAAACAAAAAACAAAAAAAAAACAAAGTTGAAGACAGTCTGCTTGAATGATAGAAAGGAAATTCCTTTTACCTCCATTTTGTTGTTGGCTGGTAAGTGATTCAGATTTTCCTTCTGCAGAGAGAAGAGAACGCAAGCAATACTAATACAAAAGAGCCCCATTTCCCGCCCGCCCCCCGAAAGGAAAATGAGGTTCTGCGACAGCCTTGAAGATGCTCATAAGGAATAGCTTCACCTCTGGTTTGGGATGAGATGTTCACATATTGGTGTTGAGGTTCAGTACGAGCAACCAATGGAAGGAACAGGGAAGAAGCAGTAAATGCGAGGGCAGCAGGAGGAGACACAGGCCAATTCTGGTTTTCTGTGGGTTTTCAGGTCAAATTGAAGACAGTCTTTTTAACCAATGGTGCTGAGACAACTGGATGTCCACATTCAAAAGAATGAATTTGAGGGCTTCCCTGGTGGCGCAGTGGTTGAGAGTCCGCCTGCCCATGCAGGGGACACGGGTTCGTGCCCCGGTCCGGGAAGATCCCACATGCCGCGGAGCGGCTGGGCCCGTGAGCCATGGCCGCTGAGCCTGCGCGTCTGGAGCCCGTGCTCCGCAACGGGAGAGGCCACAACAGTGAGAGGCCGCGTACCACAAAAAAAAAAAAGAATGAATTTGGACCCTTACCTCTCACCAGTACAAAAAATTAACTCAAAATGGATAAAAGGTATAATAAATATAAGAGTTAAAACTATGAGGCTCTTAGAAGAAAACATAGTATTTGTGACCTTCAGTTAAGCAGTGGTTTCTTAAATATGATATCAAAGTACAAGCAAAAAAAGAATAGATAAATGGGGGACTTCCCTGGTGGTCCAGTGGTTAAGACTTCACCTTCCAATGCAGGGGGTGTAGGTTCAATCCCTGGTTGGGGGGCTAAGATCCCACATGCCTTGCAGCCAAAAAACCAAAACATAAAACAGAAGCAATATTGTAACAAATTCAATAAAGACTTTAAGACAAAAAGAATAGATAAATGGGACTTCATCAAAATTACAACCTCTTTGTGCTTCAAAAAACACCATCAAGAAAGCAAAAAGACAACCCACAGAATGAAGAAATATTTTCAAATCATGTACCTGATAAGGGATTTGTATACCAAATATATAAAGAACTCTTATAACTCAATTATCTTAAAAACCCAGCTAAAACATGGGCAATGGATTTGAAACGACATTTCTCTGAATAAGATATGCAAATGGGCAATAAGCACATAAAAAGATACTCAATATCATTAGCCATCAGAGAAATGAAAATCAGAACCATAATGAGATGCCACTTTGTATCTACTTAGGATGGCTATAATCAGAAAGACAGCTGAGTGTTGGCAAGGAGCTGGGGAAATTAGAATCCTCACACAGCGCTGATGGGAATGTAAAATGTTGCAGCTGCTTTGGAAAAGTCTGGAAGTTCCAAAAAAGATTAAACATAGAGTTACCTTATGACCCAGCAATTCTACTCCTAGGTATATACACAAGAAAAAGCAGAACATATGTCCTTGCAAAAACTTACACACTAATGTTTACAGCAGCATTATTCATAGTAGCCAAATAGTGGGAAAAACCCAAATGTCCCTAAACTGATAAATAAAATATAATATATATCTATACAGCAGAATATTATTCAGCAATGAAAAGGAATGCAGCACTAAAATATCCTACACAATAGATGAACCTTGAAAACATTATGGTAAGTGAAAGAAGCTAGTCACAGATGGCCATGTATTTTTTGGTTCCATTTATATGAAATGTCCAGAATAAGCAGATCTATAAACAGAGAGTAGATTAGTGGGTTGGAAAATTGGGAGTAAATGGGGAATATTGTAAATGAGTTATAGGGCTTCTTTTCGGAGTGATGAAAACGTTCTAAAATTGTTAAGTGATGGTCTCACAACCCTGTGACTATGCTAAAAGTCACTGCATTATACATCTTAAAAGAGTGTATGGTGTGTGAATTCTCTCTCAATAAAGCTGTTATTAAACGCAACAAAATCATATAATTAGCGTCGTACAGAATTCCATTTATAACTTTAGACTCTTGGACTAAAACTCAGCTCAGAGTTTTAAGTGACCTGTTCCAGGGCATCCAGCTAGTGATTGGAAATCCAGACTTCCTGAACATCAGGCCAGTTGTTTTCTGTATTGTGATTGCGACAGGAAGTTTGACCCCAACAGACCATAAAAATCCCACTTAATGAACTTTATTGGTTTGGCTGGGTTAACACTAGCTTTGTAACAGATAAGCCACTGAGGCTGAGGTTGGCAGTAGAAATTTAATTCTTTTTCAGGTAAGATTCAGTAGCTTAAGGCGAGGATGAGGGGGTACAGGAGGCTTTTTACCACGCAGATAACCCAGGTCCCTGGGTTCCTCAGGGACCCAGGCTGATGGGAGATCTTCCATCTTCTTTCAAGGTTGCCCTGAGCTTTAACATCCTGCTAGCAGACAGGGGGAGGGGAGAGTGGAGGCTTTTGAAACATAGGTCCAAAGGATATTCAGCCCACGTGATGACTGGGTGCTAGCTTAGAAACTTGCATATCATGGTCCCTGCTTCCCTGTGAGGTAGTTAATACCCTGAGAGCAGTGTTAGGGAGCCAGCCTAGCTGGTTATTCTGGAGCAGAGTTTACTGACTGTTCCAGAAGAATGGTCTTGCTATCATCATTCAATTTTTATTGATCATATACTGACTAATAATTGATACGTTTCCAAGCTGTATATTATGAGGAGACTCTTAGAGATCCTGCCTTGTCTTGCCAGAGTTCTCGAGGAGGTGACCCCATTTAGACAGACTCTAAGCTTCCCACACCCAGCACCCAGTTACAACAGCACCCGCAAGACGCAGCCGAGGCTGTCGGTCACTTACAGTTGTGAGGTAGGTGACTGACAAAGAGGGAGCTCCAAGCGAATAAATGGAACCCTAGGACGTTTACTCAACTTTGACAGCGAATGTACTATGCTCTGACCTTACACTGAAGAGTGAAAGCGTCTGCATCTCCAAACCTCGGGGCCTTTACTCCTACTCTGGAAGAAGCCTGGAGTGTCCGGTTACCACTTCTTCTGTTTGAGTCGTGGGAGTTAAAAATTGGAATTTGAGGGGCTTTTTGAAAATACATTTTATTGAAGCACAAATGATTTACAATGTTAATTTCTGCTGTGCAGCAAAGTGATTCAGTTATACATATACATATTTTTCATATTCTTTTCCATTATGGTTTATCACAGGATATTGAATATCCTGTGCTATACAGTAGGACCTTGTGGTTTATTCATTCTGTATGTAATAGTTTACATCTGCTAATCCCAAACTCCCAATCCATCCCTCCCCCACACCCCTCTACCTTGGGAACCACAAGCCTATTCTCTCTGTTTTTTTTTAATAAATTTATGTACGTATTTTTATTTGTTTATTTTTGGCTGCACTGGGTCTCTGTTGCTGTGCGTGGGTTTTCTCTAGTTGCGGTGAACAGGGGCTACTCTTTCTTGCGCTGCGCGGGCTTCTCATTGCAGTGTCTGCTCCTGTTGTGGAGCACGGGCTCTAGGCACGTGGGCTTCAGTAGTTGGGGCACACAGGCTCAGTAGTTGTGGCTCACGGGCTCTAGAGTGCAGGCTCAGTAATTGTGGTGCACAGGCTTAGTTGCTCTGCGGCATCACAAGCCTATTCTCTGTATCTATGGGTCTGTTTCTGTTTTGTAGATAAGTTCATTTGTGTCATAGTTTAGATTCCACATATAAGTGATATCATATGGTATTTGTTTTTCTCTTTCTGACTTACTTCAATTTAGTAAAAATTATAATCTCTAGGTCCACCCTCGTTGTTGCAAATGGCATTATTTCATTATTTTTTATGACCCAGTAATATTCCATTGTATATATGTACCACATACATATTCTTTATCTGCTCATCTGTCGATGGACATTTAGGTTGCTTCCATGTCTTGGTTGTTGTAAATAGTGGTGCTATGAATATAGGGGTACATGTATCTTTTTGAATTAAAGTTTTTTCCGGATATATACCCAGAAGTGGGATTGCTGGATGATATGGCAACTCTATTTTTAGTTTTTTGAGGAACCTCCATACTGTTTTCCATAGCGGCTGCACCAATTTACATTCCCACCCACAGTGTAGGAGGGTTCCTAGAGGAGCTTTTTGATGTCTTTCAATTAGTAGCTCTATGGTCTTGGCTTTTCTGGGCCTCAGATTAGCATCTGCAAGTGGTGATCCTAATAGCACCTTTCCTTATGGGGTGGGCTCGAGGATTAAATGATAATCCCCATCAAGTATTAAATCCAGGTTCTAGAATAAAATAGTGCTAATAAACACTAGTTACCATTGATGGTAATAGCATTTTCTTTTGACTTTCAAGGTAGTGAAACATTGATGCCTAATGTTGCAAAAATGCTACATTTACAAGTCATTGGCAGTGTCCTAAAAGATGTTATGATGTAACTGTGATGCTTGGAAAACGTTTTTCTTAAGCAGTCAGAATCTTTCATTTAATAAACAGTCTGTTGGGTACCCACTATCTGTAAATACATTTCCAGGATAAAGGGATTATGAAAAGCAAGAAGAGATGGCTTTTGCCTTTGAGTACTTCATGATGTCATATGCCTTAGCAATGGCTACATTTTAAATAGGCTATAGTTAACCTAAGTTTTTAGAATAGTTAGTGTTTTCAGCCAACTATACATATATTCTAACACAGACAAAAATTAAGGTGATTATCCTTTGAAAAAGTAAGACCACGTCTAAAATATCACACTTCAGAGTTGTTTTTATTTTAACTTCCTGCCCCTTGGTCCCAAATGTCAATTCATCTCCCCCACTCCTACTACAAATTGTCAATTTACCTGTCTGCCACCCTTCATACGTCTACCCCCGATTATGGGATTATTATAAAGCAGTTATATACTGTTGTGTTAGAAACAATTTTGTACATTTTTTCAAGATAATTATTTGAAAACAGGTTTGTTTTAATGTGAAGTAGCATATAATGCTGTAATTTGTAGTTTATTTAGGTTAGAAACTTGGTCTAGTGCAGTGGCTTTTAACTTGGCCAGATTTTTATCGAAAAGGCAACGTTGTTATTGATTTCTTACATTTTTAAAAATTCATCAAGCCTTCGGTACTCTTACGTTCATTTGAAGCCCTTGTTGGTTATGTGAAAGCAAATTTGTCATCTCATTTTATCAGTTCCTTGTTCTCCCATTTTCCCCAGTCCCCCCAGTCCCCCTAGGATGTTAGACCTGGGAGAGACCTTAACATCCCATCCTTCTCATCTCCTGCCCCTTTAGCAGAGGAGAAAAATGAGCCCCAGAGAGGTTAGGGGGCATGCCTGGGGTCACACAGTGGATGTGGGGCTGAGTCCTCCCTCCACATGGGGCCCCTCTCCCTGGCTGGGAATATTCTCTTTCCTTTGACCCCCTCCTGCATTTTCTAAGCTGTCACCAAGTCTTGTTACCATTTCCTTTGAGATGCCTCTTGTTTTCCTTCCTTCCCATTTCCTCCTGTCTCATCCAGTCCCTCCACTCCTCACAATGGGAAAGGCTGACAGAGCGCTTTATCTTTGGGGCATCCATCATACAAGATTACTTTTCTCTAATTACCACTGTCAGCCTGTCACTCCTCTGCTGCGAAGCTGCCAAGAGCTCCCTGCTTCCTGTGGCAACAAACATCATCACTTCTCTTAACGCCAGTTCCCTCAGAACCTCACTTCACTATGTGTGCTCAGCTTTATTCCTTTCTTCCCATGAACCCCAAAGGCCCAGAGTCTTCTCTGGGTTTGCTCCATGAATCAGCCATGTTTCCTTTATGGCTTTAGTATGTCCTGTTCCCCAGCTCCTAAGCACTTCCCCTGCCTTTCCAAATACTCCCCTTTTCTAGGCCAAATCCAGATCCCACCACCTTCTCATTGTTTTCCCTGTTACTCCAGTGATAATCCAATGATCTCCTTTATTCCCCAACTTTTTCTTCTTATGCACTAACATGTAGCATTGGGCAGCATAGCCTCTCTTACATGGCTCTCTGGTTTTTCCCCACAATTGTGTTGCCGTCTCAATTATGCTTAATGCTCTTTGAAAGCAGGGCTTATGCTTTTCTCATGTACTCCACGTTTTACATTGCCTAAATAAGTGGTCAGTAAATACTCCTTGCTTATTAGGGACTCTCTGAGCTTTTCAAAGATGTTGACCAGAGCTGCAAGCGATTGAGACGTTTTACAGCATTCACTGCTTGGATCACGATCAGTTGTTAATACTGCGGAAGAGCCCTCTCCCAACTGCCAAGTGTTGATGGGATCGGCGCTGTTGTTGTTAATGATCTTCTGCGGGGACTGGCTATATAGGTGTGGAGCTCACACTCATAGTTGGTGATTGGGCGATGGGTTCGTGGCAGGGAGGTGAGAGCTTGCACCCCTGCCTCTTGGGTCTTACAGTAGGGAAGAGTTCTTCAAGAATGGATAGGAAGCGCATTATTCTCTGAGCTCCACAGATTCTGAGCACACCAGTGTGAAATGGGAACTGGCCTGGCTCCCCTCCCACTGTGTGTTTTTGAGCCAGTAGTGACCTTGGTGCTCTCTTTTCTGCAATACTGGCACAGTGTCCTAAGATTTAATCTCATCTTTTTCAGAATCCAGTAAATAGCTTCCCCCAAAAAGGTACGCATGCTGTAATAAGTTCCTGGAAAAAGGAATGTGTCCTATTTAAAGAAGACAGCTTCTGCTTTCTGAATTTCACTGTCCCTTTTCCATGCTTCCTACCTTTCCTGGTAGTCATTTCCAGACTGAGGCAACGGCAAATTTTACTGCACCTGGGACTACACTCTCCCCACAGCATAACCCCTACAAGAATGTCCTCCACTAAGGGCTCATAAACTTGGAACTGTTTTTTTCTGTAATGTCAGCAAGACTCATTCCACCCATACAAATATGGTTTGGCCTTTTTCCTCTTTGGCACAAAAGAGAATTGGCAGAGACTCTGATAAAAGTGAAGTCGACAAGCTCTGGCTTGGAAGTGAGTTCAGTGCCTCTGGGCTTGTCATCCCCCTTGTTCCTGTGTGTTCTGAATTCTTGTCCCACCCAGAAAGTTCTCTCTTCCCATCTGTGACACCTAAAGATGTTTCACATCCCGCTCCCTTTGTTAATGTCTCCATCACAGGTAGTAAGATACTGCATCTCTTCAGTTATAGAAAGTTACTGAACTGGAGTCACCTTAAGGTTTTTTTAATCCCTTTAGGTGGATGGAAGTCTGCTTAGTTGAAGAATTGCCACCAACCACTGAACTGGAAGAAGGGCTCCGGAACGGAGTTTACCTTGCAAAGTTAGCCAAGTTCTTTGCCCCCAAAATGGTATCGGAGAAAAAGATCTATGATGTGGAACAAACACGTTATAAGGTAACTGAGATCTAATTGGTCTGGTCTCCAGCTCAAAGTGAAAGTTCAGTCTTTCCCTTCCTTTCCTTTCTTTTAGTGTTTCTATAAGGATTTTGTGGGAGATGGGTTGTGGGGAAAGGGGATGTCCTTGGTCTTTTAAGCCTGTAAATAATCATTCCTGAGGCAGCAGCAATTTTAAAAGCAAAGCATTTTTCTATTTCTGGTCTGAGGCCGAGAGACCTCTGCTTTGTGGGGCTTCCCAACTCCCACCCCCATTATTCCTTCATGGAGGTCATTTTATTAGTGCCAGTAACTGTAAGAGTGGGGGGCCCTCTACCCCTCCTTTTTTCACCATCAACACAGTTTATTACTTCCCTTGTTCTCATCAAGGAATAAAGTACCCAACTGGGACTTGAACTTGTGGCCCTAAAGAGTTAGGCCCAAGGTGATTTAAAAAAAAATTCTGATACTGAATAGTCAGGAACTCCTTTCCCTTTGGTGTTTAAAACAAATTAAGATCACCCTTTTTATATGCAACTAGTTTTAAGAATTATTTCATGGCTAATTTGGGAAGGCATATGGGTGAGAAAACCAAACCAAAATAAATACCAATCTTGTATTAATAAAAAAAAATTATGATATTTTACAGATACATGTTTAAGTATTTTCAGATAAAGTGATACATCTATCATTTGCTTCAAAATAACTGGGAGGAGTTTGGACAGATGATTCAAGACTGGCCATGAGTTCATAGTTGTTGAGATTAGATGAGGCATGCAAATGAGTTCATTATACTATTCTGTCCAATTTTTATGTTTGAAATTTTCCATTAAAAAGTAAAGGAGGAAAAAGTAAACACCAGCCTGAAAGACCCCTTCATTATATGTGTCTTCAAAAGGGAATTTTAAAATTTGTGCTGTTGGGGCTTCCCTGGTGGTGCAGTGGTTGGGAGTCTGCCTGCCGATGCAGGGGACACGGGTTCATGCCCCGGTCCGGGAAGATCCCACATGCCGCGGAGCGGCTGGGCCCATGAGCCATGGCCGCTGAGCCTGCGCGTCCAGAGCCTGTGCTCCGCAACGGGAGAGGCCACAACAGTGAGAGGCCCGCATACCAAAAAAAAAAAAAAAAAATGTGTGCTGTTCCCTCCTGGAACATGTGATCCATTCTCCACTTTGGGCCAGGGTTTCTAAAGCTTCTTGGAAACTTGATTCTTTATTTTCTTAATATATTGTATTTGGTTTTTTATATCAGTATTTTTTATCTGCAGATTTTCAAGTATCCTTAAAAGTTATTTCTCTTAAAATTTCAAGGGTAACATTAAGTATAGTTGAAAATGGAATGATTTTCCATTTATTGCATGTCACACTACCCTTCAGTTGTTATTGAGACAAAATTTATTTTTTAAATGTGTATATTGAATTCAGAGCAAATGTTTGAGTAATGGTTTATGCTAACAGTAGACAAGATGAATTGACATCTTTTTTGACAACTCTCTTTTCATCATCTAGCCCAAAAGGGAATTGAGCAAAAGTTTCTGCCTTGAATAACGTTATGAATAAAAGTGTTTGCATATCTTAAAATAAGTTTGAGTTTATTAAGTCATGTGTTTATTAACTCTAGATGTTTCTCCCTAGAGTAAGTTTTCGGCCTTTTTTAAGACTTAAGTGAAACAAATGACTTAGCCAGCCAAAACTAAAGTTTGCTTTGCACGGTAAAAAATAATTTGTATCCCCCTTGTCACAAAATAAATGAACACTTATCCACATTTTTGAGCACGATTTTTGTTTTATTTTCATTACTGTAGTGGTAGTTACCAAGATCTAGGCCTATTAGTACTAACAGCCATGTAGTTTTTTTTTTTTTTTTTTTTTTTTTTGCGGTACACGGGCCTCTCACTGCTGTGGCCTCTCCCGTTGCAGAGCACAGGGTCCGGACGTGCAGGCTCAGCGGCCATGGCTCACGGGCCCAGCCGCTCCGCGGCATGTGGGATCTTCCCGGACCGGGGCACGAACCCATGTCCCTTGCATCGGCAGGCGGACCCTCAACCACTGCGCCACCAGGGAAGCCCCAGCCATGAAGATTTGATGATAGAGTTAAAGTGTAGTTGGCTCCAGGCCTCCCTGGAAAGGGATTGTGGATATTTTGATGTGTGGATAGTGAGAATCAGGCCAGAAAGACAGACCTTTAGTGAAGGTGAGACTCAGCAGCGGGTGGGCTGATTCTTCCCTCTCCTGGCACATTATACACCTTGAATATAGGTGTCTCTTCCCAGTTCAGCTGTGGACCCCCTCATGGCAACTTAAACAGGTACTGTTTCCTCCTGGCGTCAGAGATCCTATTATTTGAATCAGTAGCAACTTGTCTTTGGGATGGGGACGGGGAAGTGATTCCAATTTCTTGTTAAAAAATAAAATACCTGTGGCGCCTAAGCAGATGATGACATCCCTGAGCAAAACATCGTGACAGAGGGAAGTATTCTATGTTGCTGTCACCCGTGCCGTCAGGCCTCCACTGGGGTGCACAGAAGAAAGGATGCTAGGAGAGGCATGGAAAGAAGGGAGGTGGTGGATGGAGGGTGGTAGATGCCCGATGTGATGTGGGAGAAACACGGGACAGATGGAAAGTACGCCTCTGTTAATTCACTGGAGAAAAGAGGCTTTTCTAAAAAAAAAAAAAAAAAAAAAAAAGGCTTTTTTTTTTTTCCTTTTTTTAAATCCTTTAAAAGTTCCCTTAAAGGAAATTT
>NW_006788448.1:234995-265167 GCF_000442215.2 Lipotes vexillifer | reverse complement strand
AAAAAAAAAAAAAAAAAAAAAAAGAGGCTTTTCTTTTTCTCCTTTTATTAAATCCTTGAAAGTGTCCTTGAATGGAAATTGTCAGTGATTTGCCATGTAATCATAAGTTTTTACTTTAAGGCCATTTCATTTCTTCTAAAGAAATGAAAGGAGACCAGTATTAGGGGGCAGGAGACTTAGCTTCCCGTTCATGTGTTCTTCAGGTCTAAAGCCCGTCACGCACATGGTCCTTTCTAAGGAGCACTAAATCACGGGACTGCGACAGAGACGTTGAAACACAAGGGAACACTTGCTAACCTAGGCCTGTCTCTTGATGTGCCATCTGGAAACCATGAGTTCAGTGAGCCTGGGTGCTCACTGCAGGGTCTGCCTGGACTGCAGCCATAAAATATGACCCACCTGTTGGGCAGGGTGTCACCGATGCAAAAGCTCTGTCCCAAATCGCAAGGCCTCAGTTGTGGCACTGATGATGGCTTTGAGCTAAGTAGATGGGAGCTTTCGTGCTGCCCCATCCTCTTTGTCTGCCAGCTTATGTACAGCCTTGGCCCTTCATTAACTTAG
Source organism: Lipotes vexillifer (assembly GCF_000442215.2). Classification (NCBI taxonomy): domain Eukaryota; kingdom Metazoa; phylum Chordata; class Mammalia; order Artiodactyla; family Lipotidae; genus Lipotes; species Lipotes vexillifer. Next base: position 264,606 of record NW_006788448.1, on the reverse strand, counting down.
GTTTAGAAAGATATGCTAGGTATTAGAGTTAAAGCTTCCAATGATGAGTATCCTTTCCCTGACCATTCCCACCACCCCCCTTCCAGGTCTGAGTTGCATGGTCATGCCATGCACACATGGACACACCACGGAGTACTGTAATGATTATTTTGTCATGAAGGCAAGAACTGTGTGTGTCTCCTCTGTCATATCCTCAGTGAATGGTGCAGGTTCTGGCCCGTAGGGTGTGCTAGGGAAATAGCTGTTGGGTGAAGGAACGAATGACAGTAGTTCGTAGTAAGCCAGAGTGCTCCGTTTCTTGTCTTCTATGCTTTATTCAATACTTTATTCAATATTTACTGAAACTCTTCCTCTGAGTGTGATGTTCAAACTTCCTGTGGGACCCCCTGATGGGTGTGTGTAAAAACGTCAACTTTTGGGCCCCATCCCAGACTACTGAGTCAGGCAGAATCTTAGCCAGGGACCCAGGAAGCTGCATTCTTAATAATCACCCCAGGCAGGTTTTTTCTTATAGTCTACAAAGGTTTGACTATAGGCAGACACACATTAATATAATACATTTTAATAAAGTTATACAGAAAGCAGATTAAATTGTCCTAAGATAGAAATACATAAAGGATAGGACTCAGTTATCCATACAGTACTTATTAGTACCTACCATGTGGCAGCCACTGTTCCAGGCACCAAAGGCAGAGTGGGCAGCAGGGCAGACATGATTTCATGGTCAGTTGGAGAGACAGACTGTGAGTAAAATAGACAGTTGTGAATTGTGATAAATGTATGAAGGAAGAAATGAAAGCCAGAATTATTGACAGATAGCCATGGGCTTCTCTGAGGAGACATTTACTCTGAGGCTGGAAGAATGAGAGGAAACTCGTCCATGTAGAGAGTTAAGGGTAGGGAATGGGGAGGATGGTCCAGAGAGAAGGGACCCATTTGTGAGAAGCTCAAGGAAGAAAAGAGCTTGGCCAAGTTGAGTGGCTGAAAGGCTACGGTGAGGGACAGTGGTAAGAAATGAGACCAGGAGGGAAGCAGAGACAGATTACTCAGTGACACATGGAGGACCTAAGTACAATGAGTGACTTCAACCTAAGTACAGGGGGAAGCTGTTTCAGTGTTGGCAGAGACATCATGGTACAGTATGTGCTTTAGAAAGATTTCTCTGCTGCTACGTGGAGAACACATTGGAGGGAGGGTGGACGTGCAGGCAGAGTGCATGAGGGGATTACTCAGTCCAGGTGACAGGTGACAGTGGCCTGCATAGACAAGAAGTGAGTGGATTCAAGAGGGAAAACAAAGGGTGAATCCTGGAAAGGGGCTGGAAATGGATGGAGGGCAGTGAAGAGAAGACGGCTGGGTAGATGGTAGGAGCCAACCAAGAATGGTGTGGTCCGTTCTAAAGGGGGTTGGGCTGGTAAAGAAGCCAGGAAGGTTTCCATGGTGGGGCTTGAAGGATGAATGTTCCCAAGACAACTAGGAGGACCAAGAGAAAGAGGAGGAGGTAGGAGGGGCATTCCTTGGAGAGGATTCAGTCTGATAAGGCTCAAAGCCAAAGGACACTATCACTCTGGACAGTGCATTGACAGTTGCAGACGTACAATAAACGCGCATTGAACATTTAGGTGGGCCTTAGATAGGGAAAGCATATACATAGTGGTCAGTAGTATGAGCTGTAGAACCTAAACACCTCAGAATCTGGCTTCGCCACTAACTTTGCCTCCGTGAGCTACAGTTTCCTCCGATGTAAAGTGGGAAAATAGTAACAATATCAACCTTGTGGAGAAATTGTGAAGAACAACTGTGATCTATACAAGGCGCTTGGCCCAGTGCCTGCCTGACAGAGGTAAGCACACTGTAAGTGTTACACTGTAAGTGTTACAGGTGTTTGTCCTGAGGCTCTGTGAGCAGTAAATTGACCAGAATATTTGGACTTGAAGTCAGGGAATTCTGCAAGCTGGTCTTGACCCAGAGCTCAACAAGTTAGGTCAACTTGAGTGTCTTAAGTACTTAGGGCATCAGTTGCCTCATCTATAAAATGAGCAAATTAGAATAATTACTGGTTTTAAACTACCTCATAGTTCTAAAAGGCTTTGATCCTAATATGCAAGAAGTTACCATCCAAAGAAGACTTACATAATACCTCATCTATTCAATTTAAACTGCAGTAATCTTTTTTGCTGGTGCTGTAGTTGCTCAGCAGTAGAAAATCAGCATATACTCTCTAGTCTAATGCATGAAAGAAATTAGGTAGATGTACAGTAACAGCCCTTGGCCAAGTTATGACTATAGACTATTAGACTAGCCTAATATATTAATATTAGTGTAGGACTGGTGAAAAAATAGACAAGCCATAAATGGTTATAGTGGACTATATTTTGAGCCTGTTTGGAAGATTGTTTTTGTTCTAATTGAAGTAAACCCGGTAGATTGAAGATGTTAATGCAGTTCGCTCACTGAAGCTTACTTCTTAAATATGCAGGCATGGACCATAGGGTTCTGCAGTCAGCATTCCTCAGGTGTTTAAAGCGGACGAAGGATTTAAAATCTATCACTCATTTACCATAGAAATATGACTCTGATAACCACCCTTTCCTTCAGTGCCTCTCACATGAAGCGCTAAACCTTTTTCTGACCTTACAGGTGAATAAAAGTTTCAAGCCCAGTCTTATAATTACAATATCTAACATTTATTGCGTTTTAGGTGTACTTTGCAACTAAGTTTTATATGTATAAATCTCATTAAATCCTCAACCCAAAGAAGCATACCATTCCCTTTTGTACCCGGGGAACCAAGGTTCAAAGAGATTTGTAACTTTCCTGAGGTTACCTAGCTAATGAAACCACTAAATGGATGGGATGTTTTTGTTATATAATTTGGATTGTTGAAGGCTACCAGCCAAAGACTCTCAGAAACCAACACAAAATTATATTTATTTAAATATGATGTGCCAAGAAAACATGCATACCCACGGAGCTATAAGGAAGAGAAAATAGGAGCTTAGTGGAGATTTGAGCTTGTACTGAGTGATTCTAATAAGGATTTAGGGAAGCAAGGATCGTTGCAGTGTTGTCGGGAAGCGCGATCAGTTTGGTGTCTTGGTAATTTTTATCTAGGAGGTGAGAATATTGAACAGGAACCAGATTGTCATCAAACAAGAAGTAAGTCGCCCGTCTTAGTTGGAAGAGGGTGATGTTTAGTTACTTTGTGGCGTTGAGGTCCTCTGCCCTGACGTGATTGAGGATTATCTCCGCTTTGTCCCTCCACGGTCGCAGAGTGGCCGTGTCTGAGAAGTGTTTGTATTCTGCAAAAGTTGATGCGGAGTTACCCTCAGACACTACCACCTGGCTGTTAACTGTCTGCGTGCTCTCTCTCTCTTTATTTTCCATCCTTCCTCTCTTTCCATACACTTCCCCCTCCCTCTAGTTATTTCATAGTAATTAGCTAATCTCTTCCCTGTGAAGAATAATCCCCTGGTCATTATGTCCTGCCCTTTTCCCTGGGGAGTGTTAGCACAGGAAAGGTTTTAAGATCCACAGAGACCTAGTCTTGAATCCCAGCTCAGCCCCTTAACAGCTGTTTGACTTTAGGCAAGTCACTTCATCTTTTTGGCCTAGATTTCCTCATCTCTAAAAAAATGAGAATGATAACTACCTTGCAGGCTGTTTTGAAAATCAGAGATAATTTATGTAAAGTGCTTGACACACACAGTCCAATCTTAATAAATAGTGGCCACTGGACTTCCCTGGTGGCACAGTGGTTGAGAGTCCGCCTGTCGATGCAGGGGACACGGGTTTGTGCCCCGGTCTGGGAAGATCCCACATGCCGCGGAGCGGCTGGGCCCGTGAGCCATGGCCGCTGAGCCTGCACATCCGGAGCCTGTGCTCCGCAATGGGAGAGACCGCAACAGTGAGAGGCCCGCGTATCGCAAAAAAAAAAAAAAAAAAAAAAAATAGTGGCCACTATCAAAAGCACGTAAATATTTGTCAAATGTTAATTAGCTTATACTTCATAATTCCTTACAGCAACAAAAATAGTTTCTGTTAAATCAACTGTTAGATTGTAAAAGGTCGCGAAAGATAACCCTTTTTCCCTTCACAAAAGGGATGAGCTAGACTTTCTGAATGTGATGATCTACCACTGGGTGTTAGTTATGATGAAACTTGCTGTAGTTACTTCTTATTTTATTTGAAATGAAAATAAAATATATAACATTACGGTACACATTTAACTAATGAAATATATAAGATCATTTTAAAGGTCACAATGGTTCATTGCCTGATAAAACTTCATGAGATAGCAACAAAAATACTTTATTTATGCAGAAAATAATGGCTGGCTGATTAGGACTGTTAGGAATGGAAAACATAGCCTATTTTTATTATATGAGTAGAAAAAGGTCTTGTAAAATATTTCCAGTGAAAGTTTACTTCTTGTACAAGGCCAAGATTACAATTAGATTATAGAAGGAATAAATACTAAAGTTAGCTCTGAATCGTGGGGTGCTTTTTGTTTTCATCTTTGTATTTTTCTACATTTTTCAGGTTTTTTACAGAAATCATACTACATTCGTGATCAGAAAAAAATGGTTTGGCAGAGCCAGAAACCACCCAAAAAAAGGCATTTAGTCTTCTAAAAATCCTTTTTTTCCTGAAGTTACAGTCCTCTCAGCTATGGTTGCCACAGTCTTGACATGGGGTGTGTGTGTGTGTGTGTGTGTGTGTGTGTGTGTGTGTGTGTGCACGCGCACATGCACACATGCTCATGTATGTGCGCATGTGTGTCACAAAACATCCTAAGGCGTGCTAGACAGAAAATGGTCTTTGAGATTCTAGTTCAGAATTACCTCAAACGTGTGAATTCTGGGAACTGGGACGGTCCATCCCAAGTGGTTGGAGTGTTGCTGACATAGTGTCATCTCCTTTATTGGATCTCTGGTTGGTTTATGTGAGCGTTCATAACACGATTCTAGGAGAAAGACAATTGAAAGCATCCTGCTAATGAAAAAAGTTACTACTTTTTTGACTCACTGTTTGTGCGTTCCCTTCTTTCCACTCCCCCTCCCCCAACCATCACCCATCCTCACGTTAGAAGTCGGGCCTTCATTTTCGACACACGGATAACACCGTCCAGTGGTTAAGAGCGATGGAGTCTATTGGTCTACCCAAGGTAAGCCTGAACTGGGAAGACAAAAGGGGTAATGCAAACACCTCACTGTGGAAAGGAATTTAGCAGACTGGGGTACGTTAATGCAGCAAATGTCCTTATTGCCTCAGAAATGAGAAATGTGAGAACTAACAGAAATATGGAAAGGCCTGTAAAAAGTAACATATGGCAAGAACTCAGATTGAGAGCAGCCAGGTGAAAGTGTGTATAAATTAAACAAAGTATAAAGCAGAAACTGACACACCATTGTAAAGCAATTATACTCTAATAAAGATGTTAAAAAAGAAAAAGCCCACTTAATATAAAAATAAATTAATTAATTAATTAAAAAAATAAATTAAACAAGGTCAGATCAGGCTTTGGCTGGTAGATAGTTGATTTAGAAGAGCCACCTCCCTTTTTTGTGTTGCTTTTTATACTTAAGATTCCAAGTCTCATTGTATCCTTATATATTGTATTACTATAAATCATTATAAATTTATTTTGATAAAGTATTATTATAAATCATAGTATCACTTTAAATTTTACTGGCTAGGGGGTTAGAGCTCTTACTCTTGAAATAGATCTCCCAAATAAAACTCATTCAGCAGATATTCAGAACTTGTTAAATTCAAAGAGCAGGCACCCTTACACCTGTGAGATATATAGACAAGTGGAGGAAATGAAGAAATAATTACATGTGATAGAAATTGTAGAGCTATTTCTTAAACTTCTTATTTTGAAATAATTTTAGAATCACAGGAAGTTGCAAAAATAGTACATCCTTGAGCTTCCCCTAATAGTGACATCTCATAACTGTAGTACAGAATTAAATTGACATTGGTGTATTAATGTTAACTAGACTCCAGACTTTATTCAGTGTTCACCATTTTTATATGCATCCATTTGTGTGTGTGTGTGTGTGTGTGTGTGTGTGTGTGTGTGTGTGTGTGTGTGTAGTTCTATGCATGAAAAGATTTGTGTGACCACCACCACAATCAAGATGCAGATACTGCAGAGAGGTTGGCCATTATATATAGCATCCCTTTCCCCAGCCCTGTCTCCTGGCAGCCACTAATCTATTCTCTATCTCTATAGTTTTGTCATTTTGAGAATGTTATAGAAATGGTACCATACAGTAGGTAACCTTTTGAGATTGACTTTTTTCACTAAGCATAATTCGCTTGAGATCCATCAGGTTTCTATATGTACCAATAGTTCCCTTTTTTGAATTGCTTAATATGTACAGCTATTTTAAAGAAATGATGTAAGAGTGGTCCAGTAAGGGTATCGGCTACTGACTTATTTAGACCTATGTTGTTGTTCTTATTAGTAATCCAGGTTTGCAATTAAAAACACACCCCACAACGAAAACAAAGGACTCCTTCATGTAAATTATGAATGCCTTTTTTTTTAATACATTTGTGCTAATACCTGTTTTAACTCAGTTCCTTTTTTCTTGCAATAGTCAATGTTGATCTATTTTATTTTGCCTTTTTTAATCAAACTACTTTCCCTTCTAAAATGTTGAAAACATTGAATAGTGTTCCTTTCTGGGCAATAGTTATAATAGAGAGTTCATATTTATTTCTAAACTGCAATTTAGTAAGTACTCACAGGCTGTTGAGTGGTAAACAGATTAATAACGACAGACATTCAAATGCAGTTTTTCTGTATGAGGCAGCGTATGTTAAATTAGGATAATTTCATTATGATTTAAACCTTCTCAAATTGTGTGTATGTTGGACCACATTTATTCTGATTTTAAGCCAAACAAGTGATCCATGTAACAGATTCTATTTTAACCCTGATGTTTATTATGAAGTCAGTGATACATTACATTGCAGGAAATGAGAGGCCAACAGTATACTGAATTGACTTTGATACATTAATTAATTCCGTCATTTATCAATATGAACTGCCTACCCTGTGCTCAGTGTCATGTTACACACTGGAGTTACAATGTTGAAGAAAACGTTTCGGTAAAAACTATAAATTGATCCCATCTTCTTCTATACATTGAAGAAGAAGACATATAATGATTTTCCAGGAGAAAAATGTCAATGTAAAAGGTTCTTGTTTAAAGAAGAGAGGGAGAGTTATAGTGGTCCTCTGCTTACATAGTAGAATTTTAAACCTAGTCATATTCTTCTGAATTGGGAATCCTCTTCTCATTGATACCTTAACAGCAAATGTATTAAAGGAAAGTTGGAAAGGCCTTTGAAATTTCATAAGCTACAGATATTTCTGTAAGCACTCAGTGACTGTACGTTTGTAGCTCAAGAAGGTTTGCTTTTCTCTTTTCTTAGCTTTTTTCAATGTCCAGTAGAAAATTGTGCTTGAGTATCAAGTACTACCATATGGTACATGATTTAATTTTAGTTTTTATGTCAAATTTTATAAAATATTTACTGAAAGCAAGTAATGCCAACAAGCTTATCTTAATCTCAGAAGCTTCAATCCTAATTACTCATTTTTGGTGCCCCATTCTGAAATCTGTTTCTCATTAGGCTTTTAGTTTCAAGCTCAAGAAGAGTATAAAGGTGTATTAAAAGTTTTAGTTTTCAGAAGACTTTTCAGTCTGCTAACTCCATACATAGATGGTTATCCAAAAGAAGCAATCAGGTGCTCAGAAAATGCAGGGATATTTATTGTAGTGACTTACAATAGGGACAAAATTGGGGGTAAAAAATTGTTCAACCCTGGAGAACTGGTTATAATTATGGTTCAAAAATATCAAAGAATCATGTGCATCTATTTAGAAATAATGTTCTTACAGAGTAATGAAAGCAATGGAAAACAGTCATGTTCTATTAAGTGTTAAATAGGTTTATAATACATGCAGTTTGGTTTTTAAACACTCACATACATAAACACAAAAAATCAGAGACATACAGAAAAAAGACTGGAAGAAAATATACCAAAATGCTAATAGTGACAATCTGGAGGTGGGGTTATAGGTATTTTTCTTTCGTACTTTATCTACTTTCCAGATTTTATTCAGCGAAAATGGATACTTTTTTTTTTCTGCTTAAAGTAATACATGCAATATGTGTGCATTGTATGTGTGTACATGCATGTTTACAGAACTGTGTAGCCAAGTTCTTAACAACGTAATAAAATGCTTTCAAGAGGACACCCTTCTCTGGGCAGTCACAAGAGTGACTCTGATACGGAAAGCAAAGCCTACACGGGCTCATGCCTTGTGCAATGAAACTGCTACCCAGCCCTGTGGACAAAGCCTTCTTGGAGTGGCTGACTGTGAATCCCCCCACTCTCCTGAGCCACTAGGAGGCGCTGTCAGGCAGGGGACCAGATGCAGTGATTGGTCCACATGAGGAACAAGATGAGGCACAAATGGAGTTTCCTCTTCATTTAAATAAATATAGAACAGCAAGGACAATCAGAGTAGGGTCATTTGGGAGGGTTAAAATAATTGTGAAAAGCAATACATAATAAACACATTTTTCCCTTTTGTTTTCCAGATATTTTACCCAGAAACAACAGATGTCTATGACCGGAAAAACATACCAAGAATGATATATTGCATTCATGCACTGAGGTGGGAAAAAAAATACATTTGAACTCTAGGAAGTAAATTTAAATAAAACCACAATTTCAGTTTTGAAAGAGAGCTCTTATTTTTTTTTTCAAGTTTTTTTAATAATCTGAACTTCTTTTTAAATTGAGTTGTTCTAAATTTGCTGGTATAAAATTAAGGTAATTGTCACATGAAAACAATACTTGAACTTGAAAAATATTTTTCTGTTTTTTTAATCCATTTCAAAGTAGAAAACCAGAAAAAGAATGAAAGACCTGTGAGTATAATAAGGAGAAAATTTTAATTGAAATTTCTAGGAATCTGATAATAATGTGCTACCATATTCTTCAGTTATGATCTACTTTACAAATATAGCCAAAATGCATCAAATGAACAGCTTTAATAGTCATACATTTGGTTTTCATACTCTTAAAATCATTAGCTTGGCTCAATTCTTAGCATAGATTAATAGAAATCACTATAAAAAAAGTCTTTTGAACTTTAGTTCACTGGAACTTGTACCGTAAGGGTAAAGAAGAAACTTAGAAGTTGCTTTAAATTAGTCAAATTGCGATACATTCATTTTTTTAAAGCAGTTGTTTGATATCTTAATTTTTTTAAATATTGGAATTCTACCAGTCACAGATTGTTTCTTACCTTATTGGCCTGGGAGCAATGTGATTTTTAGATGGTACCAAAAATGATTCTAAAACTCTAGTTTGTGGCTCTTGTCTTGTGTGTACACAGGTAATGGCTGGAAGGCTCCATGTCTAATTAAATTTTAAATTTCTTTTAGAACATCTGCCTTGTGTTTATATCACTAGAAGTCATTTTCCTGGCACCGTCTTCAGCCTAGAGGTTTATATTAACTTCTTCCTGGCTTTCTTCCTCTCCAAAGAAGATTTTTATAATAATTCATTACAATGCTGGCTTACTAAAGAATTTCGATTATGTCAAATAATTTGATTCTCCCACCCCATCAGTCCTTATGAGATTTCTTTGGAAGATGACAGTTGCTTGAAATACAGACCAAATGTAGGTGCCTATTCTGTGATTTCCTTTTACTCCGGTAATTTAGGACAACTGGGAAAAAAAACCCACTTCTATGCCTGCCCCCTCATGTGTGGCTAGTATATCATTATTCCAGCAGGTTTTCTAAAAGCTTTTTCTGCACAAGTGCTCATTTTGAGGAATATTATCAAATGTGTTGCCCAACATTCTTGGTCCAATGCTTTTCAGTGCCTAGAATCATCACTTAACACTTTGTGACCTGCTAAGCCAGCCATTAGTTGATCATTATGGTACCCATGCATCAGGGTGCTAATCTCCAAATCCGTAGCCTGCTCATGGGTGTCTTCTGTAAGCTTAAATTGATTTCCTGCAGTGGGCACCTGGGGTGTTAATGTAAGCAGCTTATAAAGAAATGGCGCGCTAAGTTCCTTTCTGGTGATGTCACTGTTGTAAAGAAGTTACAGAGAACAGCACTGAGGCTTACAAATGTATGCCTGCCATAGTTTTAACAATGGCTTGAACAGCTTGGTAAACAAAGAAAAGGCAACTTCCTGCTTTCTCCGACAGTTTTTCTCAGGTATTTAGTTACTCATCCTGGAAGTCTCCGTTACTGGAGCAGATTCCTGCCGAATGTTATTCACCAGGTCTGACCTTAAGTAGGAATTTTTAAAGTAGGATCTTGAAAAGCAATATTCTCTTAATAAACGGGCTTCTCTGGGAGACTCTCCTTCACTTTTCTCTGTTCTAAACTTACTGTATGGCTGCTCCTTGATGGGGAACGGAGAAGTCTCAGGTGTATCTAAAGTTTTTTCTCTCAAAACGTTTTCCTGCTATGGTTTAGAATGCAGTCAGTTACTCAGACGAGGCTGATATTCTGCTCTGTCGGGCCAGACACATTTGGAAGCTGGGTAGCAGAGCCATTTCATAAGCACAGTGGGTTTGGCCTCACTGCATGATTAGAAGTGGTGCTGAAAATGAACAAAGACATCCTCAGCCGTTACATCCTGGCTGCAGATACAGCAGTGTTGTTGGTGTAGAGAGTTGGCATTACCTGCCAGGGAATTAAGCAGCTCAGAAGTTCTGATTATAGATCAGGAGCCAGGCAGGAAGATCCTCTGCTTTCCTCCTGCCCCAACCTGTGGGCCTGACTTGATCTACAGAGTTCACGCCTGGCCCTGCCAGCTGGTCTTCTGTTCCCTGTCTTCCTTTTTTTTTTTAACATCTTTATTGGAGTATAATTGCTTTACAGTGGTGTGTTAGTGTTCCCTGTCTTCTTGATTTGGGCTTAACAACCTCATTAAGATGCCCTGGGTTCTTGCCCTTGCTTCCTGCTTGTGTCTACTTTTCCCTTTTCCTGCCTGCCTCACCTTTTCACTTGATTTCTAACCCCCGTGCCCAGGCCTGCCATTCATCACTCTCTCTGTCAGTTCAGCTGGGTGTTCTCAAGCCCAGACTCCAGCTAATGTTAGCACAGCAGCCCCTCTGGGAATCCTGAAGCTCTGCCTAATGTAGAGACTCACCTCAGTAATGAGCGGACTCATGCTCTTTTCAAAGAAATGTTTATCATCTTTTCCTTATTTAAAGTAAAAAATATGTTCATTGTAGAAAACACTGGAAAATTTGAAACTGAGTCCCCCTAAAACCGAGTTCTTCTGGCAAGTTTATGATTAACCTCTCTATCTAAAACTTTATTCACTTTCTTATCCTGCACCTGTTCCCCCTCAAGATTGAGGAGTCTCAAAGAAAAGGGTTGATTAAAGCTGAGCAGGACCCTCTGGGGCCTTCCTGGGTACAGAACGCCCTCCATGTCCCCTGTCTCTTGTGGACAGAAAAAAAAAGACTTTAGTTTCCTAGGCCTTCCCCCAGTTCCAAAGAGCAGGCTCAAGTAGTAAATGAGTAGGACACAGGACTCCTAGTTCTTCCTGAAGGGATATAGATAACAATCTGATGCATATCTCTGAGTTCTGTGGAAACTAAGACCCTCACCAGGTAGAGGGTGGTGACTACATGCTGAGCATAAGCATGTAGACCTCAGACTGGTGGAACCAGAAGGTTGAGGTTCCCGGAACATCACCCTGTTACCTCACCACCAACCAATCCGAGCTGATCCTGCATTCTAGGACCCTCTCCCCTAACACTGTCTTTAAAACCCTTGCCTGAAACCCATCAGAGGGTTCGGGTCTTTTGATCACAAGCTGCCCGTTCTCCTTGTTTGGCCCTGCAATAAACCTTTCTCTGCTCCAGACGCTGACATTTCAGTACCAGGTGACAGCGACTGTTTGTAACTATTTTGGTGTTTTGGACTTAAAATATATATATGGCATGTTTTCCTTTTGTGGCTTTATTTGGAATATTTAAAGCCTGCACAATAAAAGGAGCTACCTCATGGAGTGAGAGCCTTGCTAATGAGTTGCTACTAATTTTTTTTCTGTCTGGAAGCCATGGAAAAGAACACTTTTTGCCTGTTATTTATTGCTCAATGTATTAAGCAACTGTTAAATGTTTAAACATTATACAGTTGAATTCCTTTAAATTATTAAATTTAGTAGATTGCTTTCTTTAAAAAAAAATTTTTTTTTTGATGTGGACCATTTTTTTAAAAGTCTTTATTGAATTTGTTACAATATTGCTTCTGTGTTATGTTTTTTGAATTTTGGCCACGAGGCATGTGGGATCTTAGATCCCTGACCAGGGATCGAACCTACACCCCCTGCATTGGAAGGCAAAGTCTTAACCACTGGACTTGCAGGAAAGTCCCAGTAGACTGCTTTTTTGAACACCTCAAATACCTTAAAACACAAGTAAAATGCCCAGATACATTATTACAAACTTACTACACTTAAACCTATCCTAAAAGATCCATACTACAAGTTTCACTCATATTTTTGTTACTTATCCACTAATTTTTTTTTAAACAGGAAGCTTGCTAACCTTTCATTTTATTGTTATTTTTATTTATTTATTTTTGGCTGCTCAGGTCTTAGTTGCAGCATGCAGGATCTTTCGTTGCGGCGCACGGGCTTCTCTCTAGTTGTGGCTTGCGGGCTTAGTAGTTGCGGCACGTGAACTAAGTTGCCCTGCAGCATGTGGGATCTCAGTTCCCCAACCAGGGATCGAACCCACATCCCCTGCATTCTAAGGCAGATTCTTAACCACTGGACCACCAGGGAAGTCCCTCCACTAATTTTGACTCATCCTAGGGCTATAATATTTTGATACCTACCCAGAGTTCACATGGTTACCAGAAACAGAATACCTCTTCAGACCCACCCAGGTTACAGATCTGATTTCTAACCAATCAGTTGCCAGTCAGAACATGGTGCCAGTTTGGGTTCTTCTCCTAAGGTGAGTCCAGCCTTGGCCACCAGGCATCAGACTCGATTTGTGAAATCAGCCAGACCTTGTCATTCTTCTGTATATGGCTTTCGGGTAGGTTTTTATTTACCATCCAGTCTCCACCCCCTGTCACCCAGAAATGATTTTCTTCCATGTCTTACTTGGCCAGTGTTACATAACCCATTGCCCTGTCATCATGATGTATTGGCCTGGTGTGTTAGCATTATTAAAAACTGATGCATGCCTTTTGAATATTTTCTTGAAATTAGTTGGGCATTCTAGAGGTTTCTCCCCCAGGAGATGAGGGATGGACTCTGCTTGATGCTCTCTGGGACCATTTGGCCGATAGCATTTGGGATCCTGTTTCTGGATCCTCTCTCTGCTTGGCTATTGAGTGTGACCATCAGTGCTGAACCCTCTTTTCATCTGGCTATTTTTGTCACCACCTGTGCTCCTCAGTCTGTTCTTATCTTGGGACACTTCCGTGGTTTTCCCGACTGTTTGGCTTACTCAGAGTTCCTGGTCTTTATTCTTTCTTGTAGTATAAATAGTACAAAAACAAGCACATATTTATACACTATAGACAGACATAGAAAAAACAAAGCACCTGTATTTTAATGACACTTCCCAACTTATTAAAATCCATACAGATATTATGTGTGTCTTATTTTATCTCTGTATTGCAACTTCCTTTTCGTATACTTCACACCATTCTCCTTTGAACATCGTTTTGAACTCCAGGCCTTTCTGAGATCTAACCAAGATTAGTATCTTCTTTTTTGATGAACCAGATTGCTTCCGTTTTGTCCTGGGACCTCTTTCTGGCCAGCTCCTTGTAGCTCTGTCCCTTACATTTCTTTGAAATGTCCTTGCTTTGTGGTCACAAGAGGATGTTCCAATCCTGCCCTGATTATTCCTGCCTTAAGGTATAGAATCAGCTTCCCTTCAAGGGTTCCTTTTAAGGTCATGTGTTTGTAACAATTTTCCTAGATTAAAGGATGAGGGTTCTGGATTCTGCTTTCTTACTGAATAAAGTTTATTTGACGGTTAGGATTCTGCTACACTGACAGCAACAAGGTAAAGGCATGCCTGCCTCCCCTCTGGGTAAGGATGACTGTTCCTGCTGCAGATTATGTGGCTGCTGTCCAGCGGTCATGTTTTCAAATGCAGTGAAGATACCCAAATAGCACACACCTTCGAGGCTTGAATTTGTGACAATGGCTGTGGCAGCCGCACTTCTGGTTGGCCAGCTGTTCCAAGTACCCCGACTGTTTTGTGAAGAAGACCTCCTCTACGGGGTCTCCCACAAGGTCAGGTGGCTGCTTTGCTAACCAGGTTGCATTTGAACCAGTTCATCAGGTACAAAGTTAATGCATATGTTTTCTTGTCTTATACTCCCTTCCCTTGGGACCCTTTTCCTGTTAAGAAACCAATTGATGCCTTATACCAGATTGCTTGCATCTCGGACAGAGAACATATTTGCCCTTATGAAGAGCTTCCTAGAGATAGTTCCTTAACCCCAAGGACAGACTGTAATCCTGTTTTCTCAGGAGGGAGATCTAGAGGTGGCAGGATTTGGGATTAAGGTGCACCTGCCGTATCTTTCAAAATTCTCTCCACTGTTTGTACCATCTTCTCTCTCCCTCTTCCTATCCCAACTTAGTATTATGGCTCTACCTTTCCATCCTACTAAATTCTAAGCTGTTTGAGGCCGTAAACCATGTCTTGTCACCTAACACAGCACATGCACCATTGATTCCAACTTGAAGTCTCTGGAGTTTGTGTTTTTAACCTTTCAGTTGGTTTAACTGAACTTATTTTTCTATGAAAGACTGCCTCAAGATTCCCTTTACTTTTTATTGAAAGTTAGGTATAGAATGCTGGATTTTGACATGATATTAATAGGGACACATGTGACTGTAAGATGGAAACATAATTTTGTCCTGTGGGTAAAACCATTTAAAACATGGAGTCAGTAAGGGGAAATAGTAAAAGATTCTTAGTGTTGAAAGCGGGGAAACCACTGTGATAGGTTATTAATAAGTGGTTTGTATGAAGACTTAAGTACCAGGATAATAGCAATTATAAAAACAAAGACTAACACTTACTGAGCTTTTAATTACGTGCCTGACACTGTTCCAAGTACTTTACGGGTATAATCTCATTTAATCCTCACGACATGCCTTTTCTGTACACACTGCTATTAGTCTCATTTTATAACCACAGCAGTTGAGGCACAGAGTGTCTGGCCAAGGTCACACAGCTAGTGGCAGAGTTGGGATTCACACCCAGGCTGTGTGGCCCCAGAACCTGCACTGTTACTGAGGCAGCCAGTCATTGGCCTCAAAAGGGAGTCCAATATTTCCAGACTACTTAGAAAATGAAAAGAACAGTGGCATCATACTTGAACTTCAGCACAGGTCTCTAAGCTGTTATATTTAGGATATTTATAAAGGAAGAATCCCAGAACTTCAGAACTGGAGGGACCTTGGGATGTTGAGACCAGTTCCTTCATTTCACAGATGAGAGAACTGAAGGATTAGGTTATGTGACTTGCACAGAGTCACACATTGAGATATTGCCAGTCTGAGGCCAGGATACAGGGCTTGACTCCAGTTCCGTCTTCTTTCTGGTCAGCCATGAGGCTTTGATTTACAAACATTCATCTCCCATGTTATAGCATAAAATGAACTACGTATGATGTGCTCCAGAAAAGTTGAAATAAATTCAGCCTCTGCCTTTTAAGTTTGTATTTTATTACTGTATATATTGAAAGTAGTAGGAAAAAACTCGAATAGGTTTGTGTGTGTGTGTGTGTGTTTTACTTTCTTTATTGCTTCCCATACTTGAACTGATATTATCAGTACAAATGGGAGCACATGGGCCAGTGAGGCTTTTGCTGCCTTAGGGCAGCCCCTCTGTAACTGGCCTCTCTCAGCAACACAAATGTACTGTACCCTTAGTGTGATAAAAAGCTAGCTATTTCACACCAAGTGCTTTCTTATACATGGGAAGCAATGGTGACGTTAATTCCTCAGCTTCCTTTAGAATGCTGTCAGCTCCTTTGTGTTGCCCATTAGGCACTAAAGCTGCTTAATAAATTCAGCGTTGAAGAGCTCCAAGAAATTGGTGATTGGGCAGGCTTCTTTTTTATTTTTACGACTAAGATTCTGGATTTCCTATATACTTCAGGTAATGAATTCCCTCATTTGAATTTAAATGCTTGGGAAGGAGTGGGCTGCTATTGCTGGTTCTTTTCATCATGGGAATACTGAATAAGTTCAGTTTCCTAAGTAAACATTTGCCCCTTAGACTGACTTGCTTGGAAGCACCTCCCACACAGATTCAGTATATAACTCCCACACTATGAAAAGTCATCTTTTCAGACTTCAACCTCAGAGATAAAGTAAATGTTGAAATCTTAAGCCAAATAAAAAATACACATTAACATTTAAAAAACATTTTTGGTGAAACTGTGTAAAGGCAAATGAGATTTTTACCTGATCCTGACTAGCTTAGGGAAAGCTGATCTGAGATAAATCTAACTCAATTTTTCTATTCAAAAGGTAACTAACTTCTCAGCTCCACCTTGTGGTAACTTTTAGTTAAACCAGGATGTTTGCTTATTGTGAGATTTACATTATACAGCATACAGTGGAGAAGTAAAAAGTATAATCAGAAATAGTCTTCTAATTTCTTTAGTACCATAGGGGAACATCAACACTTTTTTTTTTTTCTTTTTTTTTTTTTGCGGTACGCGGGCCTCTCACTGTTGTGGCCTCTCCCGTTGCGGAGCACAGGCTCCGGACGCGCAGGCTCAGCGGCCATGGCTCACGGGCCCAGCCGCTCCGCGGCATGTGGGATCTTCTCGGACCGGGGCACGAACCCTTGTCCCCTGCATCGGCAGGCGGACTCTCAACCACTGCGCCACCAGGGAAGCCCAACACTTTTGTTAGTGTAATTAATTTAGTTCATATTACCAACAAACCTATGTTTTGTGGAAGACTAAATACCTTTATTTTAGGGACAGCACAGTAGAGTAAAATATTTTTTGTACAGTAGATATTCCATAAATAGTAATTAAATGAATGACCAGGTAAACAAAGGAGATGCGGTGGAAACAGTTTTGTCAAGATATTTGAGCATGATTGTCTTTCTCTTTACAAAACTGACATGAAATGGCTAAAGTAGTAGGTTTTGTTTTGTGTTTTTAATCATCTGCAGTAAGAAAGAATGCTATCCATTGATCAGAAAATTAGATAACCCTTGACAGAAAGCAAACAGATAGGTTTGGATTGACTGAGAAATAAGACAGAAGACCACAGCCCAGAAACCACTGAGCCATTGCAGCAGAGCTCAGAGCTGCTGTGGGGTTTGCTCCAAGCAGAGATGGAAAAGGAGAGCCCCTAAGCTAGCAGAATTGGGCTTAGACCCGCTGAGCCCTCTGATCCTTCCCTAAGGCAGCAAGTGTAGTTGCTGATGGCAGGGTAGCACACGAGTACCCAAGGTAGCTAATGACTGCAGGAAGACACAGGGAACCCCAACCTAAGAAGACAAGATACCGGGCACCCTCTGGGCATCAGCCCCGTTGTTCCCCTACTGTCTCCCTAAGGCTGGCTTCTGTCATGGGGACCTGCAATCAACAGTAACAAGCAACAAGTCAAACCTTAAGATTTCCCCAAATCAGGAAATACCAGACATTTGAAGGAAACCAACGCTATGAAAGAGGAATTACATTCAACAAACAGAACCAACACCCAAGGAACAAATGAAACTAGTAAAATATGTGCACTTAGTGAGTCATTAATTTTATCTATTTAGCAAATATGCTTATACACAGCAAAACCAAAGATAAAACTAAGAAAGAGGAAAATTGGATGTAGATTAATTTAGAAAAGAAACTAATAAAATTTAGTTATCTAAACTTTTGGTGCATAATATGAAAATTTTAAAATGCATCTAGGGGACTTACCTGGTGGTGCAGTGGTTGAGAATCCACCTGCCAATGCAGGGAACACGGGTTTGAGCCCTGGTCCGGGAAGATCCCACATGCCACGGGAGCAGCTAAGCCCGTGCACCACAACTACTGAGCCTGCGCTCTAGAGCCTGTGCGCCACAACTGCTGAGCTTGCGTGCCACAACTACTGAAGCCCACGCGCCTAGAGCCTGTGCTCCGCAACAAGAGAAGCCACCAGAGTGAGAAGCCCGCGCACCGCAACGAAGAGTAGCCCCTGCTCGCTGCAACTAGAGAAAGCCCACGTGCAGCAATGAAGACCCAACGCAGCCAAAAATAAATAAAATAATAAATTTATTTTTAAAAATGCATCTAAAATTCTAGATTATCTCAACATTACATAGGTGGGGAAATAGAAGTAGAAATACATTAAGGATAGTAAGTATTCATTAGCTTAGGCTTTGATGCAAGAATAGAAGTTTAAAGTATGTTAAAACTAGCAGAATATTAATGCAATACACATCATAAATACACACATATATAAAATTTGTTAGAAGACATTTTATGGGTGTCCCCTAGTTAAATTTTACTGTTGCATTTTCAAAGTTTTTCCCATTGAATTATTTTTATTTATTTTTTGTCAGTTCAGTTGTTTTTCTTAATTTAGTTGTAAAAGGGAAGAAGAAACTACAAACTACAGGTACTGTGAAAGAATGGAAGTAATAAAATGATACATTTTTGATAATTTATGGATCTATTTTTATTTTTTCAAGTATGGCTTGATTTTATTTTCCTAGAATTCTTTTGTAGCTTTGCCATACCTGTCTGTTTAATTCTGTTGAATTTTGTCATTCCCGTTACTAGAAAGGAACATGTAACTAGCTTGACATTTTATTTGTTCCACGTAACACGAGCTCCCTTTTACCTGGAATATTTTTCCCATGTGATAAATAGTGAATTGGTTCATAAAATATTATGGTCTTGGAAATGTCAGCATACTAGTTTTAATTACAGTGACTTGTTTGGCATGAACCTTTGGTAGTAAAGTCTTTAGCGGCTGTATAGTTTTATATCCTTGACAATCTCTAAAGACCGAGAATTTGAACTAAGGAATGGGGGCTTCCCTGGTGGCGCAGTGGTTAAGAATCTGCCTGCCAAGGCAGGGGACACGGTTTCGAGACCTGGTCCGGGAAGACCCAACATGCCACAGAGCAACTCAGCCCATTCGCCACAACTACTGAGCCTGCGCTCTAGAGCCCACGAGCCACAACTACTGAAGCCTGCGTGCCTAGAGCACATGCTCCACAACAAGAGAAGCCACCGCAATGAGAAGCCCGCACACCGCGACGAAGAGTGGCCCCTGCTTGTCACAACTAGAGAAAGCCTGCACGCAGCAACGAAAACCCAGTGCAGCCAAAAATAAAATAAATTTTTAAAAAAATAACAATAAACTAAAGAATGTATCCTGTCTTTCTAGCTTTGAATGATGAATACATAATGTCTGTTTTACATTGAATGACTTTCAGAGTCTAATGTGTTTTTCCCTTGTGAATAAGATATGAATATCATATTGGCATTTAGTAGTAAAATTAAAATTACCATATGTTTAAAATGTCATTTGTTCATTGGCCTTTGGTTGTAGTTTTGAGGGAAAAGAGGGGAAAACAAGAGAAAGGTAAATCCCCCCTGAAAACAATCTTGAAAATTCAAAAATTCATTAATATGCATTTCCTGGAAGAAATGGAAATAGCCAAACACGAGAATGAAAAATGCTTACCCTCACAATGAACAAAATGTAATGTAGACTTAAATGACATGTTTTGGCTACCGATAGGTAAGGTTTTCATTGATAGAGTCGGGTGCTGTTAAGGGGACAAAGAAAATGGCGTTTTCATGGATTGGTGGTAGAGTGGGGCCATGCCCATCACCTGGGTCTTAGGTTCAATTAAACATTCAGACTCTCACGACTGCCTGCCTTATGTCACGTTGGTTAGCAGATGCTCAGAAGGATAGAGCCAGCCGGGAAATACAACCTGCCAGCAGGACAGCGTCAAGTATTTGCTCTTCAGTGGGAGGCTTCCCAACACCCCATGTCGTTGTCCACACAGCCATCTAGAAGCTGTTCTCTTTGGTACCCCAGGTGATAACTTGGGTGAGAAGGAGTGAGACTCAGATTGGTAGTTGCAGAAGGCTCCCTGGCTGTAAGCCTCAGTCCCCAGGAGCCAGTATCTATTGCAACAGCTCCGTAGCGTGGCTTCCAAGTTTCCTGCAAGAAGTGTGCCAGTTATAAGAGTCACTGAACTTAGGAACACCTGAAATGTATAAAGCCTATTTATGATTCCTTCTAGTCAAGATGAAATTTCCCAGTCAGAGGTTGTTTTTCTCCTAAGCCATGGTGCCTGGTAGCATGGTTGTCAGTATACCTTTATTGCGTTCTTGGGGGAACAGAGCTAGAAAGTTAAACATCACCTTCTATTGCAGAAGGGAAAGGGGTTTTGTTAATCCTTTACTCACAGAGAATAAATGAGTATAATCTCTTTCCAAGAACACAATTTGATAAAATATATTGAAAGCTTTGTGCATATATCCTTTCAATTTGACAGTTTTGTTTATAGGGATTTATGTGATGAATAAGATATATGCACAAAGGTGTATCTATATATGTAGGTTCACTGCAACATTATTTGTTGTAGTGGATAATTAGTGACCATCTAAATGCTCAGCAATTGCTTAAGTAAATTATAGTACATTCATATTATAGAATACTATGAGTTTATGGAATAGATATTTCTAGAAACAACATTAAAAGGATTTATATCAAAATATTTAGTGTTTAACTCCAGGTGATGATTTCCTATGTATTTTTTTTAAACCATGGATCACTAATTTTTAACTTTGATCACATATTGCTTTTCTAAGTGATTATTTTTTACAGATGGTCAAAAAATTTCAGTGCATACTGATTAATCATTCATTTTAAGAGTTTTCATTCCATTAAGAAGGCTTGATCTTCAGCTCCTTTAATGAAATTTTATATCTTATAACTAAGATCTATCTCACATCAACATCTGAAGTGAGTCTTGAAGTTCTTCAAACCATCAAAATCATTCTCCATTCATTTTCCCATATATGTTATGTGTAATTCTAACTTCTTATTAAATCTCCTAAGTTATAAATCTGTCAGAACTGATATTAAGTAAATACAGAATTTTTTTAGTTGGGCTATAGAATTAATCTTGGGGGCTGGGAAGGTTAAGACAAATATGGATCAGAAACTATGGCTCAGTGATGAAGTGAAAAGTCATATAACCATATATTTTCATCTTCTTTAGTAGAATTTAGATGTCAGACTCCAGCTTCTTTCGTCCAATTATGGGCTGGTTGGGGACCATCATTGCTTCCTATTGAATTTTTAAAAAATATGTACACTTCGCTCTGCATCTTCCATTTATTAATATATCCACATCGTGGTTTGTCTTTAACATCATTCCATCCACCAGTTGTCTTGCTACTCTATTTACTGTTTCAGAATGTATAAGACAAATGTTTCCTCAAGGGTTATATGGTACTTGCAGGCGTATATAGGAATGAAAAGGAAAATATAATTTGAGCTATATTCTAGACAAAATAAAATCATGTGTTGATAATATCCAAAGAAATGTTTACTGCGTTTGTTGCTTGCTGTTTTGTGTTAATTGTGTTTCTTTTTCTCCCTACAACTGGGTGATTAGGTTAGTTGGCCCTGTGGAAGTGCTGTGTACTACAGAGGACCAGTCTTTGGGACATTGACTGGGCTTCTAGTCCTGGTCCCACTAGGGACTGTGTTACTTCGGGACTCAGTTTCCTCATCTGTAAGATGAGTGGATTAGATGAGATGATCTCTTCCGTGTTTCTCAACTAAAAAAGCCCTTAAGATTTATGTAATTTCTAGCTCTGAGATCCACATGATAAAGTTTCTGACAGTTTTATGGTTTCTCTTTCAGTTTGTATCTGTTCAAACTAGGAATTGCACCCCAGATCCAGGATTTGTTGGGCAAAGTAGACTTCACAGGTACTATTCCTTATCTTCTTAATTTTTTACAATATGGTTATTAAGAAAATGTAGCAATATTTTTTTTTCATTTCGATATTATTGATTCCCTTTTTTTTTTTCTTACATTGATCAGAGGAGAAAACTTGCTTTTTATCTTGTTTATACTCTATTGGGTTTCTGTTTCCCCACATTTGTGAAATGAGAAACCAAGGCTGGCTTCTTCCTAAGGTTCTTGTTTAGAACTGACCCCACGTTCTTGATGAAGACATTTCTTAACGCAAATATATTCATTCCTGCCTCCATCTCTGTGGCTTTCATTGATTTTGTTGTTGTTGTTCTTTTTCAGAGGAGGAAATCAGTAATATGAGAAAAGAGCTTGAGAAATATGGAATACAGATGCCATCTTTCAGCAAAATAGGTGGTATTCTGGCTAATGAACTGTCCGTGGATGAAGCTGCACGTAAGTCTACTTAAAATTCAGACTTGCCAATGACGTGTGACTTAACCTATTCTTGATTTTGGTTATAAGAAATAGAATATTTAGAAGATATTATAAGCACCCTAAATTTTTTTATTATATGTATTATAGGTGGTTAATTTGAGCACATCAGAACATAACCAAGTAATTAACTTTGGACTCTAGACATCCACTTGTGTAATGTGATTTAAGACGTTACAGAAATGTCTTCATTCTCCAAAACATTTCTCTGCTATGTCCTTAAATTTCAGTGGCAGGGTACTCACTGCTGTGAGTCTTTCCATGTCAACCCATAGTACTTGATTCATTTTAGACCTTCAGTGCAAGTCGAATAAATGAATAGGCATTACATAACAGACACCGAGACAGGACCCAAGATAGATGGGCAGGTGGGGAGGTTGTCAGAGCGATGCTCTATGATGTGTCTGAGGTCTCTTTTTTGAATGCCTTATCGGACCCCAAGAAAGAAAGTAAAACTGCTTAAGTTCTGCAGGGCCAGTACACCTGCCCATGTTGTCTTTTGTTGATAAAGTTCTTTTTTCCTCTCTACTTTGCAGTGCATGCTGCAGTTATAGCCATTAATGAAGCTATTGAAAAAGGAATAACCGAGCAGACCATTATAACACTAAGAAACCCAAATGCAGTTCTGACTTTAGTGGATGACAACCTTGCACAGGAATATCAGAAGGAACTCTGGGAAGCCAAGAAGAGAAAAGAGGAAAATGCAAGGCTGAAGGTATTCAATGAGATTCTGAGTGATCAATACAGTAATAAGCATAGTTATGCATTGCTAGTTTGAAAAAGCTATAATGTTACAAGAGATTTTATTTTTTAATTTTATTTATTTTTGGCTGCGTTGGGTCTTCGTTGCTGCACGCGGGCTTTCTCTAGTTGTGACAAGTGGGGGCTACTGTGTTGCAGTGCGCGGGCTTCTCATTGCAGTGGCTTCTCTTGTTGCGGAGCATGGGCTTCAGTAGTAGCAGCACACGGGCTCAGTAGTTGCAGCACGCGGGCCCTAGAGCACGTGGGCTTCAGTAGTTGCGGCACGTGGGCTCAGTAGTTGTGGCACATGGGCTCAGTGGCTCCGCAGCATGTGGGATCTTCCCAGACCAGGGATCGACCCCATGTCCCCTGCATTGGCAGGTGGATTCTTAACCACTGCGCCAGCAGGGAACTCCCAGCAAGGGATATTTTTTAATTCGCTGGCTGTGGTCTCTCTAGCCACAGGCCATTGGTTTGGGTGAAATGTAAGGGTTAAAGAAGACCATGCACTCCATAAAGAAATTAGGTTTCTTTTTATGATGAATATTACAGGTCACAAGGATGGAAGGTCATGTTGAAAACTTACCTGGAAGGTGTAGAAGCAGCAGATAAAGATCTTCCCTTGTTGGGTATCACCAACCTTGTATTAGCCGACTTACCTTCAGATTTATTACTAGAGGCTAATAATTGGGTGTGGTGAAGTTTAGAGAAGATGTTTTTGAATCTGCTTTCCTCATATTTTCCCCATAGTTTCCCCTCATATTTGAGGAAGTGGTTTCTCTCCTCGACAAGGCAGCCGGCTACTGACCCTCACTTCATATATCCCACCTCCTGTCTTATTAAAAACGTTGCACTCCGAGATTCCACTTCCTCGCCAACTTTCCTCTCCTTCAACTCTTGCCATATCAGCTTCAGCTCTATTACCCAAAGTAACCCGTTTATCCTAACCTTTTCTCAGTGGGTGGCTTCTGCCAGCATTGGCACACCTGCCTCACGCTGCCCTGCCTGCCTTCTATGCTTGTGGTTCTCTTCTGCATCTTTTAATGTCTCTGCCTATTCCTCCCTCCAAATATAGGGATTCTTCCAAGTCTGTCATTGAATCACTCCTCTCTCTGTTCTTCCTCCATTGAGCTCATCCACTTGTTGAAGAAATCAGCCGTCAGCTTGATACCAGGCCCCACTAAAGCTCCTCCTGATACCTTCATCTCTGTGTCCCACTGGCTTTGCCCCCACCACATCAGAAGCGTGCTCGTCCTCACCCTGCCTTTCTCCTGTGCATGCCTCTTGCTGACTTCCCTTTGGGATGACTCCCACATTGTTTCAGAACTCTTTTTATGTCCCCCATGTCCCATCCATCACTGTCTTCTGCCTTTTCTTGACAGGCTGACCTCCATCACCTACCTTCTAGTTTCACCGCCCTTGCCTCGGCCCTGCCCCTCCTGACCTTGTCTCAGGGCTGTCTCAGCACCTTCCCCATGGGTCCCCCTGCTTCCTATCATTCTCCAGGCCACCCCCTCTCAGAGCTAA
The DNA here is from genome assembly GCF_000442215.2 of Lipotes vexillifer. Classification (NCBI taxonomy): domain Eukaryota; kingdom Metazoa; phylum Chordata; class Mammalia; order Artiodactyla; family Lipotidae; genus Lipotes; species Lipotes vexillifer. The sequence continues at coordinate 239,821 of NW_006788448.1, read as the reverse complement.
GGTTGCAAAATTAATCTTTAGCTACAGATCTGATGTCATCCCACCAGAAACCTCCCCTGATCCACTACTGCAGGTACAGGTCCTTCTGTTGGCATTAAAAGACTCCAGGATTCCCAACCTACCTCCCCATCTTTTTGGCTAACCCGAGACATACAGTCTGTGCTATAGTCCGACATGCCAAGTTTCCCACCTTTGTGACCAAATCCTGTTGTCTACATCCTGCTTTCTCCTCTCCGCCTTGAATATTACTCTCTTCCTTCAGGCCCTCCTCAACTGTTGTCTCTTCTTAAAATTTTCTTTCTAACCAAGTATGTACTTCCCTAGAATATATTTTGTTCTGCTGTGTATATTTGTTATTTGTGTTCTTGATTTTGTTAGACTGAATCAGATGAAATTGCCAATAATCATCTGGTTTTGATCTACAAAAAAATGGCAATACCAAGTGGTCCAACCTAATGTTTTGCACATTAGACAATTAGGCTTTTACAGAAAGTCACTGGGTCTCTTGTTCATCTTTGTAACCCTTGCCGGCATAGCTAACCCTGGTGCCCTGCACAGATCAGGCACTCTTAAATGCTTGTATTGAGTTCACATGAATGTTAGCAAATGTTTTTTAGCGCTCTTGAAGTTTTTGCTTTTGGATATCGAGCTTTGGAAATATTTAACTTCAGGAATCAATGAAGCCTTTGTTTTGCAGAATAACTGTATTTCAGAAGAAGAAAGAGATGCATATGAAGAATTGCTGACACAAGCAGAAATCCAAGGCAATATCAATAAAGTCAACAGTGAGTAATGGATCATATGAAGGAAATGGATACTTCTAGAAGATGCAAATCTTCCTTATCCAAATCTCAGCAAAACTCTTAACTTGTATCCTTGTAAAAGTGCCTGATATGATGAAAAATCCACTAAAAGTCAGTCAGTGTTGCTCTTAATTCTGGTGTTATCATCTGCCAGTTTTCCATGGAGCTTTTCTGGCTGTCTTGTCCCCATTCCATGCAAAGTATCTCAAAGCATCTTGAAGGTAGTTTGACTGTACCTTCCTGTTTCATCATAGGTAGAGCGTATGTCATATTTTGAACCTGTCCCTTATTGGGCTAATCTTAAAGGTTATTTAGTAAAGATTATGAGTTAAAGATCGTCATTCCTTGCCCACAGTCATGTTATGGCATTCGATAGGAACCGTAAAAGCTATTATTGACACGTCTGCTTTTTATTACTTCCCAATCATTAGTCTGTAGTTTGTAAGAATTGTTTTCTTACAGCTTTTGTAGCTTTGGTGCAAGTGAATAAGACTTGACAGGCCTATAAATCACATGATGGCAGGTTTGAATCCCGCATTCCTGAGACTCTATGGAGTCACACAGGACAATTCTCCTTGGTACCTAGTTGTGTGACTATAAAGAACAGAAAACTTGGGTAATTAAAATAAGTATATGCAAGTTTAGATACATTAATTTCTTTATTAGTTTTTTTCCTCTCTCTAATAAAATTTATTTTAACTTGAGGCAGTAAGGAATTCTTTTTGGCATTTGTGTCCCCTAGGTCAACCTAAATAACCCATATATACCCAAAAAACAAATACATCGAAGACCAGTTAGCCCATGTTATTTAATGAAACATCTGAACCGTCTGCCAAGTTTAAATCTGGGGTGTCCACTAATTCCAGTAGTCCTAAACCCTCATCGTAACCTCCTAGATAAGCTTTGAATGTTCTTTATGGCTCTTACCACCTTCAAGGAAACGCACACCTATAGGTGTTACCCAGGAGTTCACTCCTAAGTTGCTGGTAGAGACATATTTTAAAGGCTTCAAACAGTGATCAAGGAGGCCCAGAGAAAATTGGTAGAAAGGTCTAGGAGTTAACAACTGAGTGGGTTTGAGAATTTACCTCCATTTACAACTGTGGAGAGCGCTAGGAAACCTTTTTTTTAAGGGAACACCTTGACGTTTTGAGATGTGTGTTCCTATTCTTTTATTCTTATTAAATTTTGAACATGTTGGTGATGAAGCACAGTTTCAAGTTTCTCTTTCTGCTCTGTTTGAAAAGTGAGAATTTCATTATGCTTGGCAGAAATGAATTACAGGAAGAAACTAATATTGCCAGCAATACCTCTGAGGTTCATAAGCTTAGTGGGGAAATGGTTCCATAGCTTTGTGCCAGCCTTTGTTTTTGAAATGTCTATAACCACTAAAATCGATTTCTTTTTCATGTTAAATAAAATGCCTTATATAACTGTTTCAATACTCTACTAAATGACATAATTTCCTGACCACAAATTTGATGCCAAATAGACTATACTTTTTTTTCCACTTTTAAGTAAGAGTCCTGAAATGATCTGCCCTAATGCATAACCAGCTAAAATTATGAAAGGCATTGCAGTGTTTAATGGCTTTACATGCTTAGAACATGATTATTCTGAAGGTTTTGATCTCTCCCCATTGGAAAATTTATGGTCCAGTAATACTAAAAATAGTCTTGAAAAAAATCCTCTAAAGCATATTTTAGCCAGTGACATGACAATGAGACAATTGTATGCTTTAAAATATGTCAGTGTAACTACTTGACAAGCTTTTCCCCAACCACAGAGCTTATTATATTAAAAGGTTAAGGTGTTTACACTTGTAGCAGCCATGGTAATGACAGAAGTGAAAACTTCGATGGGAATATCATGAAATCTGTTGTCAGGGGCTTCAGGTTTCTTTGAACTGCAATCATTTAACTTTGGGGTTTGGTACATGCATTTCATTCATTATATATATTCTGTTAAGATTAGGGCTTGAAATTTTGTTAAATGCAGAGTGTAAAAGAGTGGTTAAGCTTACTTAACTTTTTTAGAAGAAATGGTTCCTTAAGAGTGTTTTAAAAGATATAATTTTTCTCGTAATATTTTACCATCCAGTTTTCCAAACTCATATAATAGAGTTTTCAAAGGTGAAGCAAGATCCTATTCAGAGTAATCAGAGACACAACTGCAAGGCCTTGGATGGCTTTAACAGAGCAGCAAACACGACAAACAACCGCTGACCTTCCTTTCTGGAATTCTTTCATTTATCATACTAGTTCTAAGAACAGAAAAAAGTGTTTGGGTCCTTAGGGTCTTATTCTAACTTATTCTAAAAGCGTAAATTTTCTGGGGTGTGGCATGAAAGGTTGCATTAGTTGTATTTCCTGCTATTAAATGATGTGTCTCAGTAGAAAAGTTATTGAGCATAGCTCCTTGTGAATATAGTTAGAGAAGATAAACTGTCATCTGTTAAAAAGGGTTAGAATAATCTTAGCTGTAGTCTAGTCATGTATTAGGGAGATAGAGTAATCCTTGAAAAGATCTATAAATCTATGGGTCTGTGTTATTTCTACTACCCTGAAGCCTTCTTTATAGGGCAAAATCCTGCTTGTTCTGTCCAGTTTGCTATTGCCTGGTGGCAGAGTTCATTGCTCATTCTTCTATTTGGTCAGCAATTCCATTTCTGTTTTCTGGAAACTATGCTGATTTTACTGTTCCAAGCACCTTGCATTTGGGCCTTTGTAATCTGAACATTATAACTGGTAGAGATGTCACAGAGCTTCTGGTTGGATCAGATGATGTAAACGAAGGCATTTCTGTGATCAGGGCCTTTTTTTTTTTTTTTTAAGGTTAAATGATACGGTAGTCTCCCCCTTATCCACAGTTTCGTTTTTGCAATTTCAGTTACCTGTAGTCAACTGCAGTCTGAAAATATTAAATGGAGAATTCCAGAAATAATTCATAACTTTTAAGTTACATGCTGTTCTGAGTAGCATGATGAAATCTTGCACCATTCCACCTGGCATGTGAATCATCACTTTGTCCAGTGTATCCTGCCCTTTAGTTACTTAGTAGCCATCTCAGTTACCAGATTGTCTGGTACCATAGTGCTTGTGTTCAAGTCACCCTTATTTTACTTAATAATGGCCCAAAAGCTCAAGAGTAGTGATGCTAGCAATTCAGATATGCCAGAGAGAAGCTGTAAAGTGCTTCCTTTAAGTGAAAAGGTGAAAGTTCTCAACTTAATAAAGAAAGAAAAAAATTGTATGGTGAAGTTGCTAAGATCTACAGTAAGAACGAATCTCCTGTGACATTGTGAAGAAGGGAAAAAATCTGTGCTAATTTTGCTGGTAGACCTCAATTGTAAAAGTTAAGGCCACTGTGTATGATAAGTGCTTAGTTAAGTTGGAAAAGGCATTAAATTTGTACAATAAAACATTTTGAGTAGGCAGGATCAAGATGGAGGAGTAGGAAGACCCTGAGCTCACTTCCTGCCAAGGACACACCAAGACTACAACAACATATAGGACAACTCTCTCTGAGAACGACCTGAGGACTAGCAGAACAGCTCTTATAAAATTAAGGATATAAAGGAAAAATGGATAAACAACAAGGTCCTACTGTATAACACAGGGAACTGTATTCAGTATCCTGTAATAAACCATAATGGAAAAGAATATGGAAAAGAATATATATATATATATGTATGTATACATATATACATACATATATAACTGAATCACTTTGCTGTACAGCAAAAACTAACACAACATTGTAAGTCAGTTAACACAACATTGTAAGTCAATAAAATAAAATCTTTTAAAAAAGGATATAGGGGGGCTTCCCTGGTGGCGCAGTGGTTGAGAGTCCGCCTGCCGATGCAGGGGACCCGGATTCATGCCCCGGTCTGGGAAGATCCCGCATGCCGCAGAGCGGCTGGCCCAATGAGCCGTGGCCGCTGAGCCTGCGCGTCCAGAGCCTGTGCTCCGCAACAGGAGAGGCCACAACAGTGAGAGGCCCGTGTACCGCAAAAAAAAA
>NW_006788448.1:209104-234830 GCF_000442215.2 Lipotes vexillifer | reverse complement strand
GGGAAAGAGAAGTGATCTAGTCCACACCCGTACCCCCAGTGTGTGACCCACAGATGGAAAGGAAGGTCACAAACATGGAGGTCCTCCCTAATGAGCAAGGGCTTCAAGCCCCACATTGGGCACTCCAGCCTTGGGGACCAGCACCAGGAAGTTGAGCCTACTTAACTGCTTTTTGAAAACCAGTGAGGCTTACTACCAGGAGAGCCAGAGGGCTGTTGGAAACCCAGACGTGCTCTTAAAGGGTTCATGCACATACTTAAAGGGTTCTATGCCAGCACAGAAACAGCATATTGAAAAGTGCCTGGTGTTCTGTCCAGCCTACCAAGGCTGCACCAGCATGCCCCCCAATCTGACTCTGGCTTCAACATATACAGACTGCATAGAAGCACTCCTACATAAGGGCACACCTTGAAGACCAGGAGAGGTACCTGTTTTGCCTAATTCATAGAGACAAACACAGAAAGTCAAAGAAAATGAGGAAAATGTTCCAAATGAAAGAACAAGGTAAAACTTCCAGGGTGGTTTGAAGTGGACATAAGTAACTAATGAAGTGGACATAAGCAACTTTTATGATAAACAGTTCAAAGTAACAGTCATTAAAATGCTCACTGAACTTTGGAGAAAAATAGAGGAACACAGTGAAGCTTCAACAAAGAATTAGAAAATATAAAAAGAACCAATCAAGCTGAAGAATATAATTACTGAAATGAAAAATACATTAAAGGGAATCAACAGCAGATTAGGTGATACAGAAGAACACATAAACATCCTGGAAGACAGAAGAGTGGAAATCACCCAATCAGAATATCCATAAGACAAAGTTTTTAAAAATAGGAATTGTTTAGGGGACCTTTGGGACAACATCAAGTGTACTAACATTAGCATTATAGGGGTTTAGAAGAAGAGAAAGAAAGGGGAAATGTGTTTGATGAAATAATGGCTGAAAACTTCCATAACCTGGGAAAAGAAACATATCCAGGTCCAAGAAGCACAGAGAGTCCCAAACAAAATGAACCCAAAGAGATCCACACCAAAACATGTCATAATTAAAATGGCAAAATTTAAAGATAGAGAATTTTAAAGGCAACAGGGGAAAACAAAGAGTCACATTTGAGGGAACCTCCATGAGGCTACCAGCTGATACTTCAGCAGAAACTTTGCAGGCCAGAATGGAGTTGCATGATGTATTTAAACTGCTGAAAGGAAAAACATAAACAAAAACAAAACAAACAAAAACCTACAACCAAGAATACTGTACCAGGCAAAGTTATCTTTCAGAAATGAAGGAGAGAGAAAGAATTTCCCCAATAAGCAAAAACTAAAAGAGGTCATCACCACTAAACTCACAAGAAATGTTAAAGGATCTTCTTTACCAAAACAAAGAAAAAACAAAACCAAACAAAGGCAATAGCAAGTAATAAGAAAATACATGAAGGGAAAAATCTCACTAGTAAAGGCAAATACATTTGACCCTTGAACAACACAGGTTTAAACTGTGTGGGTCCACTTATACATGAATTTTTTTTTCAATAAGTACATTCAGTACTACATGATCTGAGGTTGGTTGAATGCAAAGATGTGGATCTGTGGACACAGAGGGCTGACTATGGGACTTGAGTGTCTGCAGATTTCTGTATCCACGGCAGGCCCTGGAACCTTCTCGCATGGATACCAAGGGACAACTGTATATGGTAAAGGCAGTGGATCAACCACTTAAAACGCTAGTTGAGGGTTAAAAGGCAAAAGTCATAAAATCAACTATAACTACAATAAGTTATTAAGGGATACACAAAAAGTTGTAAAATATGACATCAAAAACAAAATGTGGAGGGGGAGTAAAACATGTAGAGCTTTTACAATGTATTTGAATTTAAATGACTAGAGCTAGAGATACGTTGAGATCTATATGTATGTAAACTTCATAGTAACCACAAACCAAAAAAAAAAAAAGATTAAAAAAAAGGGAAAGAAGAGAAAGGAACCCAAACATAACACTAAACAAAATCATCAAACCACAGAGTTTAAAAGAAAAGAATAGAGAAGAACTACAAAAACCACCAGAAAACAAATAACAAAATGGCAATAAGTACATACCTATCTATAATCACTTTAAATGTAAATGAACTAAATGCCCCAATCAAAAGACATAAGGTGGCTGAATTGATTTAAAAAAAAAAAATCCCCATCTATTTGCTGCCTATAAGAGACTCACTTCAGAGATAAAGACAACAGAGACTGTAGGTGAAGGGAAGGAAAAAGATATTCCATGCAAATGGAAATGGCAAAAAAAAGCAGGGGTAGCAATACACATATCAGACAAAATAGACTTTCTTTCTTTCTTTTACATCTTTATTGGAGTATCATTGCTTTACACTGGTGTGTTAGTTTCTGCTTTATAACAAAGTGTATCAGCTATACATGTACACACATCCCAATATCTCTTCCCTCTTTTGTCTCCCTCCCTCCCACCCTCCCTATCCACACGGGGAGGGGGAACGGTAATCTGGGACAAAGTGAGAGTGGCATGTACATATATACCCTGCCAAATATAAAACAAAATAGACTTTAAAACAAAGATTATAACAAGAGATAAGGAAGGACGTTACATAATGATAAAGAGGTCAGTCCAAGAGGAGGATGTAATATTTAAACATATATACATCTAACATAGGAGCATCTAAATATATAAAGCAAATATTAACAGACATAAAGAGATAAATTGACAATAATACAATAATAGTAGGAAACTTTAGCACCCTACATACATCAATGGACAGAACATCTAGACCAAAAATCAATAAGGAAACAGTGGCCTTAAATGACTCATTAGACCAGATGGACTTAATAGATACCTACAGAACATTCTCTCCCCAAACTGCAGAATATGCATTCTTTTCAAGTGCACAGAAAACATTCTCCAGGGCAGATCACATGCTAGGCCACAAAGCAAGTCTCAGCAAATTTAAGAGGATAGAAATTATATCAAGCATCTTTTCTGACCATAATGGTATAAAACTAGAAAAAACACACAAACACAGGGAGATTAAACAACATGCTACTAAAAAAACCAATGGGCCAGTAAGGAAATCAAAAAATAGCTTGAGGTGAATGCAAATAGAAATACAACTTGCCAAAATTTATGGGTCATAGCAAAAGCAGATCTAAGAGGGAAGTATATAGGAATACAGGCCTATTTCGAGAAAGAAGAAAAATCTCTAATTAACAACCTAAGGAATTCTAATTCTAATTCTAATTCTAAAGGAATTAGAAAAAGAAGAATAAAACCCAAAGTTAGTAGAAGGAAAGAAATAACAACGATCAGAGTAGAAATAAATGAAATAGAGACCAAAACAAAACAAAACAAAAAAAAAACAGTAGAAAAGATCAGTGAAACTAAGAACTGTTTTTTTCAAAAGATAAACAAAATTTTTAAACCCTTAGACTCAATCAAGAAAAAAAGACCCAAATCAATAAAATTAGAAGTAAAAGAGAAGTTACAACCAATATCACAGATATACAAAGAATCATAAGAGAATACTACAAAGAATTATAAGCCAAAGTGGACAACCCAGAAGAAATGTATAAATTCCTAGAAACATAAAATCTTCCAAGACTGAATTAGGAAGAAAAACTGAACAGACTGATCACTAGTAATGCAATTGAGTCAGTAATTTAAAAAAAAACAAAAACAAAAACTCCCAACAAACAAAAGTCCAGGATCAGACAGCTTCACAGGTGAATTCTACTGAACATTTAAAGAAGAGTTAATACCTGTCCTTCTCAAATTATTCCAAAAAATTGAAGAGGAGGAAACACTACAAATTCATTCTATGAGGGCAGCATTACTCTGATACCAAAACGTGACAAAGACACTGCAAAAAAAGAGAAGATTACAGGTCAGTATTCCTGATGAACATAGATGCAAAAACCCTCAACAAAATATTAGCAAACTGAATTCATCAGTACATTAAAAGGATCATACATGATGATCAAGTGGAGTTTATTCCAGGGATGTGAGGATGGTTCAATATGCACAAACCAATCAACATCATATACCATATTATCAAAACGAAGGCTAAAAATCACATGATGATATGCAGAAAAAGCATTTGACAAAATCTCTCAACAAAATGGGTGGGGAGGGAACATACCTCAACATAATAAAGGCCATTTACGACAAACCCACAGCTAACATCATACTCAGTGCCAAAAAGCTGAAAGCTTTTCCTCTAAGATCAGGAACGAGACAAGGATGCCCATCTCACCACTTTTATTCAACATGGTATTGGAAGCCCTAGCCACAACACCGGATAAGAAAAAGAAATAAAAGACATCCAAATTGGAAGGGGAGAAGTAAAACTGTCACTATTTGAAGGTGAAATGATTCTACATATATAATACTCTAAAGACTCCACCAAAAAACCATTAGAACTAATACATGAATTCAGTAAAGTTGCAGGATACAACATTAATATACAGAATCTGTTGCATTTCTATGCACTAATAATGAACCATCAGGAAGAGAAAACAAGAAAACAATTTACAGTTGTATCAAAAAAATCTAACACCTAGGAATAAATTGAACCAAGGAGGTGAAAGACCTGTACTCTGTAAACTAGAAGACATTAATGAAAGAAATAATGCACAAATAAATGGGAATATATTTCATTCTCATGAATTGGAAGAATTAATATTGTTAAAATGTCCATTCTACCCAAAGCAATCTACAGATTCAGTGCAATCCCTAACAGAATACCTGTGGCATTTTTCACTGAACTAGAAAAAATAATACTAATACTAAAGTTTGTTTGACCCCAAATTGCCAAAGCAATCTTGAGAAAAACAACAAAGCTGTGTCATCCTCCCTGGCTTCAAACTCTAGTACTATAATAATCAAAACAGTACAGTATTGGCACAAAAACAGACACACAGATCAGTGGGACAGAATAGAAAACCCAGAAATAAACCCATATACATATGGTCAATTAATCTATGACAAAGGAGGCAAGAATATACAACAGAGAAAGACAGTGATGTTGGGAAAACCGGACAGCTACATGTCAAAGGATGAAACCAGGCCATTTTCTCATGCCTTATACAAAAATAAATTCAAAATTGATGAAAACTTAAATGTAAGACCTGAAACCATGAAACTTCTAGAAAAAAACATAGGCAGTATGCTCTTTGACATTGGTCTTGACAATATTTTTTTGGATCTATCCCCTGAGACAAGGGAAACAAAAGCAAAAATAAACAAATGGAACCATATCAAACTAAAAGCTTTGGCACAGGAAGGGAAACCATTAACAAAACGAAATGGCATTCTACTGAATGGGAGAATATAGTTGCAAATGATATGACCAGTAAAAGGATAATACCAAAATACATAACGAACTCATACAACTCAGTCTCAGAAAACAACAATCTAATTTAAAAATGGGCAGAGGACCTGAATAGACATTTTACAGAGAAGACGTACAGATACCAACAGGTACATGAAAAGATACTCAGCATTACTAATGAAAAGGGAAATGCAGATCAAAACCATGATCAGGGATCAACTCACATCTGTCAGAATGGCTATCATCAAAAAACAAGAAATAACAAGTTGTGGTGAGGATGTGGGGAAAAGGGAACCCTGTGCACTGTTGGTAAATATAACTTGGCACAGCTGCTATGGAAAACAATATGGAGTTTCCTCAAAGAATTAAAAATGGAACCTACACAATTGCACTCCTGGATATTTATACAAAGAAAATGAAAACACTAATTCAAAAAGATACATATACCCCAATGTTATTGTAGTAGTATTTTAAATAGCCAAGACATGGAAGCAACCTAAGTATCCATCAACAAATGAGTGGATAAAGATGTGGTGTATATATATACAATAGAATATTACTCAGCCATAAAAAAAAGAATGAAATCTTGCCATTTGTGACAACATGGTGGACCTGGAGTGTATTATGCTAAGTGAAATAAGTCATACAGAAAAAGACAAATACTGTGTGTTTTCATGTATGTGTGGAATCTAAAAAACAAAACAAATGAATAAATAAAACAGAAACAAAATCATAGACACAGAGAGCAAACTAGTTGTTGCCAGAAGGGAGGTGGATGGGATGGGAGAAATAGTTTACTAAAGGGGACTAAGAGGTACAAACTACCAGTATAAAACAAAGAAGTCATAAGAATGTAATGTACAGCACAGGGAATATAGTTAATAATATTATAATAACTTTGTATGGTATATAATCTGTAAAAATATTGAATCACTATGTTGTACACCTATAAATAATATGATATTGTAAGACAACTATACCTCAATAAAAAAAGATATTTTGAGAGACCACTTATGTTATTATAATTCTTTTTATTATTAGTTATTGTTAGTCTTTTTACTTTACCTAACTTATAAATTAAACTTTATCACAGGTGTGTATATACAGAAAAAAAACAGTACATAAATGGTTTGGTACTGTCCATGGTTTCAGGCATCCACTGCGGTTCTTAGAACCGTACTAACACATGGGACTACCGTGCTAACACAGAATTATGTAATCATATGAATTCTGGTTGTAATATTTTTTAAAACATATCTGAAATTATTTTTCCCTAAGAATCACACTTTACAGAACACAAAAGATGAGAGCGTATTTGGAGAACTAATAACCATTCCATATCAAGCAGCAGTGTGTCCGAGTGCCTCCTGTGGGTTTCCCATGGTGCTGATTCAGAGGGAGGATAGAGCCATAGGGCAAGTCCTTGCTTCTCTGGTCTTCACATGTCTTTAGTCTCCTTGGGGAGGCAATGCTTACACACAAGGAGCCGTAAAGAGCAATGCCTGCAGGATGCACATGGCCCAGCTCTAAATACTGTGGCAATTCCCAAAGTGTGAAGTCCTCAGGAACTGGAGCACTGTGAAGGCTTCATGGAGAGATGCTTCCAAAGCTGGTCCTGAAAGGAAGGATTTTGTAGGGAAGTCATGCTAGGCAGGAATGACCTCATAACTCCAGCTCTATCAATGCTGAGGTTCTTTTAGGGACTCGCTGCACGGATTAGAGTGACTTCCAATTACAAGCTACCATTTCCAAGGCTTTGCTTACCATTCAGCGACAACTTTTCAGAGTTCATGGAAAGTAACTACTTAGGTTCTAATCCTTGGATATATGGGCTGGTTGGGTCAGGCTGCAGTGGGAAAGGCACAGGTTCTGACAGAATGTCACTCTGACCCTCAGGGCTGGCTGCAGTGGACCACATCAACGCTGTTATTCGGGAAGGTGACCCTGAATACACCCTGCTTGCACTGCAGAAACCAGAGGCCCAGCTGCCCACTGTTTATCCCTTTGCTGGTGCAATGTATCAGAATGAACTTTTCAACCTCCAGAAACAGAACGCTGTGGTAAGTCAGAGGAGACTCCCGGTACGGAGATGTTAATTCTGAGTCCTAGCAATGAGGAGTGCTGTTGAGGAAAGGTGAGTGGGAGTGTAGTGTCTTTAATTTGTACCAATCCCTGGTCTCATTGGCCTCCCTGTACCAATTCCACGGCCACCTTCCTCTTTAACTCCTGCTTTTCATCTCCTTAAAGAATCTGAGAGCATAGGTGGGAAATGCAGGCAGGGCTCTACACAAATACACATTGAAAACTAGTTGTTCTCATTCTCTGTGTGATTTTTGAAGAACTTGGGATAAGTTAATAACTATATTGAAATATTTTTAAATATCTAATGTTTTTTGATATAGAAAAATAAGCTCTGAATCTGCATTTCTAGAAATCTGCAACCAAGAACATTAGCACCATGGCTTTGATTTTTGTCATTGTGTGCTCCTTGCAATGCTAATAGTATTAAGCAGTAATAATCATATAAGGTCACAGTAAATAGGAGCATATGCACTAGTACAGGATTAAGCCAAACAATGCAACGGAACGAACAGTACTAGAAGCAGCACCAAGAATTTCATATATGAAAGAGCTAATATTTCAAAGACATGGGGGAAAAAATGAAACCTTTAGAAGTATTTAACCATGTGGGAAAGAAAACATTACCTCACTACACATAACAGAATAAATTGCCGGTATGAAAGGGTTAAGTGTAAAAAATAATTTAAAAATTAAACTTCTAAGGAAACATGGAAGGACAATGAATCTGAAAAGCAAAAACAGTACTGCTCCACCAAAAAAAACAAAAGAGGAGGAGGCCAAAAGCATAAACAGGCAATTCACAAGTATACTGGCATGCTTCACAGTATTATCTATAGTACTGAGAAGAGACTACAGATATCTTCTATATCTATATAGAAGATAAACCACGTTTAACTAATAACAGATTGCACACCCTACTGTTAAGTGGAAAAAATGAGATTGAAATATACAGCATTATCTTGCTTTTTATGATAAGAAAAGAAAAATAATTAAAAAATGAAAATCTCTATAAATGTTTGCATGAATTAAAAATTAATAAAAGTAGGGGCTTCCCTGGTGGTTTAGTGGTTAAGAATCCGCCTGCCAGTGCAGGAGACACAGGTTCAATCCCTGGTCCGGGAAGATCCCACATGCCGCGGAGCAACCAAGTCCGTGTGCCACAGCTACTGAGCCTGCACTCTAGAGCTCATGAGCCACAACTACTGAGCCCACATGCCTCAACTACTGAAGCCCATGTGCTCTAGGGCACACGTGCCACACCTACTGAGCTCACATGCTGCAACTACTGAAGCCTGTGCGCCTAGAGCCCACGATCCACAATAAGAGAAGCCACTGCAATGAGAAGCCCGCACATTGCAACAAAGAGTAACCCCTGCTCACCGCAACTAGAGAAAGCCCGCGTGCAACAACGAAGACCCAATGCAGCCAAAAAAATTAAAATTAAAAAAAAAACAAGTGGCATTCTTTATTTTAAAAAAATTAATGAAGTGTATGTCACTAAAGGGCTTGGGTAGTAGGGTTTGTTTTCTTATCCTTGCTTATTAAGATATGATTCTATAAATAGAAAGATACTAGAGTTGACCCTTAAACCTGTATGAACTGCACATACCACATTATATGTGGATATTTTTCAATAGTAAGTACTATATTACCAAATGATATGCAGTTGGTTGAATCCAGGGATGCAGTACCTCAGATACAGAGGGACAGGTATATGGAGGATCAATTATACGCAGATTTTGAACTACGTGGAGGTTCAGCACTCCTAACCCTGGTGTTGCTCAGCGGTCAACTGTATTTTGTAGTAAAAGAAAAATAAGTTATTTTCTTAAGCTGCACGTAGGTTCTCTTGATATTATTGTCCCTGTTTCTCTAGCTTTGAAGCCCAAGCCTACTTACACTCTACATTCATCCCTTTTTTCTTTATTTGTCCTTATCTTTTTGGCTGTGTACCACTTTAGATAGTTGTGGTGAATCTCAAATGATTCCATCCTGCTCTTTACCTGTGATTTGATACCTTCCTTATATGTTAAAGTCATAGTTAATGTAAGGTATTTGGATAAAATTTACATGTTCCCTATAAAAACACTTCTTCCCATTTGCTTTGGAATTATGCTTTGTTAGTCTAAAATCAATTTGCTGAGAGATTTCTGTGGAGAATCAGCTATAATGCATTTTAATATAAACATTATATTATATATATGAAATATATAATATTCTAAATGTAAAGATAGGTAGCAGCGTTTTTAAAAATTTGTTTTCATGCTCCCTTTATGTTCCCTCAGTATGATGGAAGAAATAACCCTTTTGAAGTTGGGCCAAGTCAGTATAAAATGGTTAAAAGGAAGACAACATTGAAGGGGGAAAGTGGTCTGTAATCTGAGATGAACTTTTTAAGTAAGCCCAATCCTTACTTGCTTTTCACTAAGATTTACCTCACATGTCTTCAAATATCTAGACCTTAGGGTATGTTTAAAAATTTCTACCCATTTATAAAAATGTGACTTAGACTAACTTTTTTTGGAATTAGAATCAATATTCTTGGCTTAAAGACTTTAATTTACTTTTCTGGGGTTATCATCTTTAGGTGAAATTCTCCCCTTTTCCTTACCCTCAGTTCAAACTGAAAATCATTAGCTATACTAATATCTTAACCTTGCGCTTGCAGACAGTAACAACGTTATCTAATCTGTGGCTTCATTATTTGGTAAGATTGAGCCTGTTAGCAGCCGATATAATAGCTGCGAGTAGGAATCAGCTATGGCAATGCAGATGTTTGTGGAATCATAACTGAGGATTGTAATTAGTGCAATCAGTGCCCCAAAATGATCATCTCAGGAAAACCCAGAAGCCATTGACGTGTTCTTTACAGCCAATGAAAGATAGGTGGCCAGGGAGCCCTGTTTGTCCTGGGTGCTCACAATCTTTGACTTTTCTTTATTCTTTGAAGTGTACATTCTGAACCCCCATCACATACACGGGCTGTGTAGATTTGGGGATCTTATACTGCCATATGTTTTCCAACAGAACTACTTGGCCCATGAGGAGCTCTTGATTGCAGTGGAAATGCTATCTGCTGTAGCTTTACTAAACCAGGCCTTGGAGAGCAATGATCTTGTGTCCGTGCAGAATCAACTCAGAAGCCCAACAATGGGCTTCAACAATCTGGACGAGACATACGTGGAACGGTAAGGGAACATTTTCCAAAACTCCTTTCAGTGCAGAAATATGTGTTTGGTAGATTTGTTCTACCAATTTGAAGGATTTGTTCCTTCCTGAAACAATCCATATACCCATGCTTATTTTCTTGAAAGCCAGTCTACTTTGTTCTGAGAGTCCTAATATTCAAATCCTACTTCACAGTATTCCTTTTAGAGGAGCAAAGAGTCTAAGGAGGATCCTATGGCAGTTACTGACTGTCTTTGTCATTAGCAAAAATTATTTCATAGGCAAAAAAATACATGTTGAAAGCATACCTTCCCTTGGGCTTCTTTTGGAAACGACAGAATGTAGAAAATCCCCCTGCCCATGTCCTCAAGTCCAGTCTCTACATTCTTTTGACGATTAAACCAAAGGAATCCTGAGACCACAGTGGATCACGGCAGTGGGTAACGATCTCAACTTAGTGTCTTTTATTTCATGTTCCTGAAATAAACTACTGGGTAGTATTGTTGATAGAATTGTAAAACACTATAGCAGATCTAGAGAGAAAATTAAGGGGCGGGAAGAAGGAGCCCATTAGAGATTAAGACAAAAGCCCAAGTTAAAATGAGTGAATTTCCACCTTGGATTCTTGTGACCACCAGGGGGAGATGTCTGCACAGATCTTGACAAAAGCACTGTTGTCAAGCTATCGGTTCTGGAACTGCTGAAATAGGTAATTCTCTTGGGTCACGTACAGTTGTACAGGAAAAATTAAAAAGACTTGTTAGACTTTTTTTTTAAATGGTGTTTGACCACTTGTCTATGTAGAGAATGGCCCCAAAGTAGAACAGTGGCTTTTCATTGTTTTTAGTCATCTTGGAAAAACTGATGCTCTTACACTACTTAAATTTGACCACCTGGTCCTATAACTAACTCCTCAGTTTATTTCCAAGGTAATTTATTTCTACCTCCGCTGTTTATATTAATGGCACCATCCTCTCCTCCAAGCTTAGAAACTCGAGTTAACTTGAGTTTTCCTCTGACCCTCTGTGAGGCACCCTTGTGCTGTGAATAGCCTGCTCACTTTTCTCCCTGACAGTAGCCAATATGTGTGCACAATACCTCTGCATAATGTTTCCCTTTCCCAGCAACCATCTCATTTAGACATTTTACCTTTGCTTTTGTAATAACCTCCAAATTGGTCTTACCCTGTCTTTTCTCTTCTCGTTCATTCTTATGTAACTAGGCTTTGCTGCTCTCTCAGTGCTAGAGACAGCAGAGTTGGTCACTCCCTTATGAAGCCTAATAGTCTAATGAGGCTTGTTGATAAAATAATTATCAAGACACATATGGAGCATCCCTGGCCACTTCCCTCTAAATGACAGCACCCCCCCTCCCTCCAAATCACCCATTTTGATTATCAAAAATCCTCTCTTCCCCCCATCCCAATTTACAAATAACCCATTAAGGAAATAGTCCCAAACCCCATTTGAGAACCAGTTTTATACCCGTGGTTTTCAGCTGGGGCCACAGATACAGCTTCAGAGTGCAAGTATTCTGTATGAAACACTTTTAAAATTTGTGTTTGTTTAAATAATCTTTTAAAAATTTCATTTAAGCACTTTCTGGGTCACCTGGGTGACCCAATACCGACATGAGATTCCAGGGCCCCCTTTGGTTCTTGTATTGAACATTCCAATGGCCCCAAGTGATTTTTCACAGCCTCAACATTTCAATTTCCATGTCAGCTTTTAACCCAGTTCTCGGAAGCCCAAGTTGGCAGGTGTTCAGGTTTAAGGAACACTGGGCCTCTCCCTTATGGTTGTACAACTTCCTCATAGTACACGGGTGCTGGGCAGGGCCACCTGGATGAGTTCTTACCAAGTCTCTACCAGTTTACCATGGCTTCTACCCTTGGGGCTGTGTTTTCCCAGAAAGGTTGTTTTGTCCAGTTCTCACAAGAGTGACGTAGGGTTGGCATTGGTTCTAGGCATGCACTGTTCCCAGATTAATTGTTCTAAAATGTAGCTCTGTTTATAATGCTCCTCTATTGGATTGTTCTCTGTTCTTGTCTGAATTAACCCTCAACGTGGTGTTCTGCCCTTTGCTCCAGCTACACCCCTCCTTGTATTTTACACTTCAGCCAAGATGGATCTGAACACTCTGTTCATTCTGGCTTATCTGCTCCTATGCATGCTTCTCTCACCACCAGGAACGCGGTGCCTATCACCCATCTCCGCCTGGCACAGCGCTGGAGCTTCCAAGCCCTTCCTGCCATAGAGGGTGCTTCCGTGAACTATTTGCATGTTTCTCCCACCCCAGCTAATGTCATCTGTTCTGAGAACCAGCATGATGTGGTTAAAGGAACGTAACCTTGGAGCCAAAAATATCTAAGTTTGACTCTTCCTGGCCGGGCAGCACAAAAACAAACACACACAACAAAAACACCTACTCTGCATCTGCCTATGGAAATTTATGAAAATTTCATAAAATTTTTCCCTTTGGCTAGTATTTGTTCATTTCTGAAGAAATGATGGGTGATTGTGGGTTTTGTTTTTCTTTCTGTGTTCATCCGTAAGCTTTTTCATTTTATTCCCATTGGGTCATCATTAAATGTCAGACGTGAAATGCCTGTAAGGATTTTGCACTTTCTTATCGAATGGTCCCCATCTACAAGGGATGATAGCGAGTGCAAGTTGCCATTTATCCATATTGTCATTGTGGTCAGTATTATTTAGTATATATTGCTACTAGTAAGTATAGAAGAGTATTTTCTTAGGTTTATAACTCTTGATAAGATGAAAATCTCACACAGGACACTGAAACAATTTCAAGCCTGTGTTGGGTGATGCCTTGTTCAGGCACAGAGAATGAATCGTCTCCCCCACTTCCCATTCTGAATGATGTTCTTCTCTCCCAAGCTACACTCAGTAGAAGACACCTCAGTGTCATCTTGGAGCAGGCAGAACTTTGAGAAAATCTGTCGCAATGAGAAAAGAATTATAGGCTCAATGTGATCTTACTTCTTGGAACCTCTACTGTTAGCAAATCCGTAGGTTCTATTCATAAGTCATACTGCAGAGTGAATCAGTATGTACATAGAGGATTGCTCTTTATTTCCCTGGTGTAAAGATGCACAAGCAAATTAAACTACTGAGTTTCTATACTTCGGGCTGGAATAGCTCACTCATGTTAGCTTATGGTTGTAACATTGGTTCTGTAGTTTTTAAATGGGGGAATTGATGATTGAGAGATGAAAGTTTCTTAGTAATATGTCAAGGTGGATCATCTTTTTTTCCTAAAATTTCTCAAGACAGGAAAAATAATCAGAGTGTTGACCAAACTCTTATTTTCCAGAGGGCTGCACAGAGTGAGGAGGGTCAGGGATCAGAATGAGGGGAGAGAATGTAATGGCGGTGAGTGGACCCAGGAGAGAGGTGGTGAGGGGCTGCTGAAGCCTGAGGAACGGGCAGGTGAAGAGGAAACTAGGATGTTCTGGGTCAACTGAGGCACCATCTCTTCAAGAAAACAGGCAGTGAAGATGTGTGTTATTCAGCAAGGTTTCTGGAACAGCATTTGCTTTTGATTTGATTTGTCACTGGAAGTATTAGGCCACAAGGTAACCCAGCTGTGTTAGGGTTACAGTTAAAAAAAAAAAAAAAAAAAAAGGCCTCTCAAGGCTTGGATTTGGGGAATGAACGAGAAAAAAAAAAAAAAAAGGGACCCTTGATGGGAAGATTAGGAACCATGGTAATTCCGAATTTTATCCCATAATACTCATCTGGAGACTAAGCAGAACCAAGACATACAAAGGGAAGGAAAAATAGTTACTAAAAAAAGCAAGTAATTTCACAGAGTTAAGAACGTTGAGGGTTTTTTGCTTGAGTTAAGTGCAAGATTGGAATTTGAGGAACTTTCATTAAAAAGCATTGTTACCTAAAAGTATTTTTAAGGGGAAAAAAACACCCTTAGTCTAAGTGAGCTTGGTGTATGTTGACAAAGCTGCACAAGACAATTTTACTTGCCTTTATCCTGTTGGTCTAACCTCATAACATCACATTGAGCCACATGTGTCAAACTTAAGATGCACGTCCAATTTAAGATGCATAACATGAACAAAGAATGAATGTCTCTGATTAGTATCATGCTTGTTTTCTCTTCTACAGTTATGCAAATGCACTACTCTCCATTAAACTGGAGGCCTTATCCCAAGGGCAAGATAGCTTAAGCTGGAATGAAATCCAGAATTGTATTGATATGGTTAATATTGAAATTCAAGAAGAAAATGACCGTAAGTATGGAACAGTTTCCTTCTCTAGTTATAGTAGGAGAATAAGGTAGCTGGACAAAACGGTCCTCTACATCCGGGCTGCTCTGGAGCCCTGTGAGAACACTCTCCCCTAACAAGTCTGTATGTATTTATATGTAAATGTTATTTTTGTACTACTGTCCCAACATGTTATAAACATTACAAAGCAAACATAAGACATAAAAGGATAGAATAAAAGTACATAAATACAAGTCCTAGCATCTTTCTATTTGTTGGTACTTGAAAGATGACTGCTGTAAATAACTCAGCTTTTTAAGCAAGCACTCAACTTTATTTTGACCTTTCATGTACATGGGCGTTTTTCTGAAATATGACACATGTTCCTGCCCTAAGAAGAAATTGCAACACAGTCTAACTGTTGTTTTATGATCTCAAATCATGGTGATTTGCTGTGTTTCTAGAACTTAGGAGCTCTGAGCATGAAACTGGACAGTCCAAGAAGATGTGCGCTGAGACATGCTTTCTTGAATGTCAGCTTGCTTCCCTGTCCTGCCTCTTACTTACAAAAACTGAGTGACGAATGGGGAGCTCTGTAACTTAGGCAATGAGTATAATTGCTGCTTTGTGACCACACGACTTTCTGCTGCCTCTCTGCATTTTCTTTCAGTGAGGCATTTGGGGATCCCTGCCTCAGATGGCTGACACATCACCCACTTGGCTCTTTTCTGGCATGTTGGCTTGGGAGCCGGTAGTTCTTGGCAGATGTTAGTTACGAGGGAAGCACTAATTTAAGCAGATGTTCAACATCATCGGTGGGAGCGGCGTGGGGGACGACACTGGTGTGTGTGTCCGCCCACAAAGCTCAGGTCCCCAGCCTCCTGCCATCCTGCCTCCTCCTTGATCCTCCCCAGCTCCACACTCTCAGTCTCCAGCGATGGTTTGGGTGCTTTGGCTAATGCCACTCAAGGGTTGGCAAAACACAAAATCATGTTCCCTCTTTGTTTTCTAACTTTTCCCTTATTCTTGGTGACAACACGCACAATCCAGGTTTGCTTTGGTGATCTATGTATGTCCTGCTTATACAGGTGAAGGTGCGTTAATTCTCAGTACTGAACAAGTACAGTTTTACTCTCATTCTTGACATTGACAGAGGGGTACGAGGAAGGACTTGCCATTTCTTGTCCCAGATTATCAGAGAGAGCCTTTGCTTTCACCAGGAAAAGAAAAACAGTATCATGTGTATAACTTTCAAAGAAAGTGGTCTTTTGTAGGTGAATTTTTTTTTTTTTTTTTTTTTCCTTGCGTTATGCGGGCCTCTCACTGTTGTGGCCTCTCCCATTTGCGGAGCACAGGCTCCGGACGCGCAGGCTCAGTGGCCATGGCTCACGGGCCCAGCCGCTCCGCGGCATGTGGGATCCTCCCGAAACGGGGCACGAACCCGCGTCTCCTGCATCGGCAGGCGGACCCTCAAGCACTGCGCCACCAGGGAAGCCCTGTAGGTGAATATTTTTAAGCAAAAATCTCTTTGGTTTTGTACGGCATTTATCTAGGTAACTACTACTAAGTTGTTCTCCATGGGACATTTCACACGGCCATTATCACATTTCTTTTAACCATCTCGGCGTGAAGCGTGTATGCCATAACCAGAATAGTAATTTTAGAGGCTAATATTTCCTTTCTAGAATTTGGGGGACTTAAAAGATTTAACTTCTCTCTGTTTTGGTTTGTTGTTTTGTCAAAATGGGGTATTTTTGTTGAAAGTTCTTGAATTATTGAGTTTGATATCATCTGTTTAGGTAATTGCTTTAACAGCTAAATTAAAATAAATATACCGTTGCGAGTAGGCCCGAATTGCACAATATAGAAATTAAATCATCTGAAAGAGCTGAGAACTTTCCATGGACATCTTGAAAGTGCATTACACTCCCCATCCCACCCCTGCCACACACTCCAGAATCTAATCCTATGTCTGAATTGTGGTGTGGATGAGGTATGTAGCTAATGGGAAATGATAAACATGGAAGGTGAATCAAATGGAGAAGCTGCTAAATGCATTTCCTCGGATTTGGATGCTTTGCTGATTTCTTAATGGAAGGTTTACTTTTCCCAGTCGAGCCTTAGAGGAGTATTATTTTAACCAGGTAACTTAGACACGGAAGTTTTCTTCCTGTGAATTTTTGCTTTTTAAATTTGGTAGGTACCATTCTTTGTGAGTTACCTCATCTGCTGTCTCAAATACAACACCTCTAAGGGAATGCCCACTCTCTCCTTGGACTAGAATGTTATAGTATCACATGATGATTTAAATCAGTGGGCCATGAACTGAGGCTCATCAATCTTTGCTCAAATGGGATTTTCTCTTTATTTCTAAACAGAGGAAGTGATGCAGATGGACCCAGGGGACTTATGGGAAGGTTTTTCAGCTCCTATGAAGTCATTTACTATGACATCAGCAGCTTGTGTTCTTAGAAACAGCACCAAAAACTTAAGCAGGTGATTTCAATCAAGTCAGCTGGAATGCACTCATTCCCAGGTGATCAGCTGCTAGGAACACACATTCTCTTTCCTAGATGTAGTTCTGGAAAGATCATTTTTGGATGGGATGTTTAAAAATATTTAGAACAGTTAACCCAAGGAGGTCAACTGACATAAGGGGTCAACTGTCACTTCCAGAGAATGATATAAGTATTCCGTGCTCTCCAGTGTATAAATATTACGGGATGAAATGATAATACCTTTTATGTGGGTAGTACTTAGACTTTCTCAGGTTCTTCCAATGTTTTGAGATAACCTAACTTGCGTGTTAGAGAAGTATTTTTGCTGCCTCTTCCACCATAATGGAGTATTATAGTCTGAAATAATTTCTAGACATTTTAGATTGTCCCTTTTCTCCTACAGATTTTGTCATTCTTAGCAATGGTCTTGATGGGGTCATTCATTCAGGAGATACTTAGCTAAATATTCTACTTTAATTTGAATGTCAAAATGAAGATACCTCTTAAAAATTAGAAGTATGTATTCTGTTTCATAGCATATCACATTTGTAGGGTGGCTTCTGATTGTTTTTGAAGAAAAATAACTGACAAAATGAGATAATGTCTGGCTTTAAGTATGTTTATTTTCTAAGCTTACTTCTCATTAATGTTTAGTTTCTTTATTAAGTCTTGTCCCTGAGCACTCACTTGGGAAGCGGAGCCCCTGTTAGTATGTGAATGTATGTGTGTGTATGTGTACACATGTGTACATATATCCATGAATAATGCACCCATGCATACATACACTATAGTATTTTATGACTGGATGATAGTTTATTTTTGAGAATAAGGTAGTATTGAGAAGTGGCCTCCAAATAGATCCCTTGTACTAGACTTTCAAAAACTTTTCCAACTGCATGGCTTGGCTTCTGTGCTTTTCATTCCTGGGCCTTACAGTCTATGTCCTAAGATCCTGTATGTAGTAGAGATAGTAGAAGGTTAAACTGGTGGATATGCTTATTCATCCTTTGGTACATCCATGAATTAGGGTTCCAGATGTAATTTTAGCAGCCCGCATTAGAGAATTTGTGACATTAATTATCCACACTTGAACCTTAAAAATATCCCCAAACATGTATGACTTTGTTAATTTCTATGGAGCCAACCTACACTTGACAGCCACATGTGGCTATTTTAACTAATTGAAATTAAATAAAATGTAAAATGAAGTTCTTCAGTCATACTAGCCACATTTTTTTTAACATCTTTATTGGAGTATAATTGCTTTACAATAGTGTGTTAGTTTCTGCTGTATAACAAAGTGAATCAGCTATACATATACATATATCCCCATATCTCCTCCCTCTTGCGTCTCCCTCCCACCCTCCCTATCCCACCCCTCTAGGTGGACACAAAGCACCGAGCTGATCTCCCTGTGCTATGCGGCTGCTTCCCACTAGCTAGCTATTTTATATTTGGTAGTGTGTATATGTCCATGCCACTCTCTCACTTCATCCCAGCTTACCCTTCCCCTTCCCCGTGTCCTCAAGTCCATTCTCTGTCTGCGTTTTTCTTCCTGTCCTGCCACTGTGTTCTTCAGAACCCCTTTTTTTTTTTAGATTCCATATATATGTGTTAGCATACGGTATTTGTTTTCCTCTTTCTGACCTCCTTCACTCTGTGTGACAGACTCTAGGTCCATCCACCTCACTACAAATAACTCAATTTCGTTTCTTTTTATGGCTGAGTAATATTCCATTGTATATATGTGCCACATCTTCTTTATCCATTCATCTGTCGGTGGACACTTAGGTTGCTTCCATGTCCTGGCTACTGTAAATAGAGCTGCAGTGAACACTGTGGTGCATGACTCTTTTTGAATGATGGTTTTCTCAGGGTACATGCCCAGTAGTGGGATTGCTGGGTCATATGGTAGTTCTATTTGTAGTTTTTTAAGGAACCTCCATACTGTTCTCCATAGTGGCTCATACTAGCCACATTTTAAATGCTCATTAGCTGCATGTGGCTACTGGCTACCATATTGGATGGCCCAGAACATTTTCATCATCACAGAACATTCCGCTGGACAGCACTGGACTATACTGACCTTGAAAGTCACTCTGCTAACACTATAGGGAATTGTTTGGTTTTGAACTGTCTCTTTGGCGTTCTTTACAGAGTGGTAAAGTAGAGTAAACCGAATAATAGAGTGCATATCCAAATCTCTTTGCACTTCCGTTTTCTTTTATGTACACCTCTACATTAAATTCTTCCAGCTCTGCTACTCTATGGTTCCATCATCCAGTACTTTGGCATTATTACGCAAGTGAGGGTTACACTAGAAATGAGCATCTCTGCTGCTACTTGTATGTCAGATGATCTCCCCTTTTTATAACAGCTTTATTGAGATATAATTCATATACCATAAAATTCACACTTTTATTATGTTTTTATGGTAGTTTTTTATGTATTTAAAAAATTGTGCAACCATCACTAGTATCTAAATTCAGAACGTCTTCATCACCCCAAAAAGAAACTTTATACCCGTTAGCAGTCACTCCCTTTTCCCCCCTCCCCCCCACCCCCTGGCAACCACTCATCTACTTTGTTTCATTGGATTTTCCGATTTGGGATATTTCATATAGAGTCATGTAATATGGTGCCTTTTGTGTCTGGCTTTTTTCTCTTAGCATAATGTTTTCAAGGTTCATCCATGTTGTATCATGTATCATTACACTTCATATTTCTTTCTAGGTCAAGTAATATTCCATTCTAGGGATATATATTTTGTTTATCCAGTCATCAGTTGATGGATATTTGGGTAGTTTCTACTTTGTAGCTATTATAAATATTGCTTCTGTAAAGATCCAAGTATAAGCTTTCGTGTGACTATATGGTTTCAGTTCTCTTTAGTATATACCTAGGAGTGGAACTGCTGGATCACGTGGCAGTTGTATGTTTAATATGTTAAAGAACTGCCTGTTTACCAAGGTGACTACCGTTTTCCATTCCCACCAACAACGTATGAGAGTTCCAGTTTCACCCCATCTTCACAACACTTGTTATTGTCTTTTTTAATATAGCCATCCTAGTGGTTATGAAGTGGTATTTCATTGTGATTTAGATTTGCATTTTCCTGATAACTAGTGATACTGAGCATCTTTTCATGTGCTTATTAGCCATTTGTATATCTTCTTTAAAGAAATACCTGATCAAGTCCTTTACCTGTTTTAAATTTTTTTTCTCTTTCTGTTGTTAAGAGTTCCTTATATAGTTATTATGCTTGTATATCAGGTATATAAGGGGTTTTTTTAATCAGATATAGGACTTGGAAGTATTTCCTCCCATTCTATAGATTGTCTTCACTTTTTCTGAGGGTGTCCTTGGAAGCATAAAAGGTTTAATTTTTTTTATTTATTTATTTTATTTAGTTTTGGCTGCATTGGGTCTTTGTTGCTGCATGCGGGCTTTTCTCTAGCTGCAGCGAGCGGGGGCTACTCTTTGTTGTGGTGCCCGGGCTTATGGCTGTGGCTTCTCTTGTTGCGGAGCATGGGCTCTAGGCGCACGGGCTTCAGTAGTTGCGTCGCGCGGGCTCAGTAGTTGTAGCTCACGGGCTCTAGAGCACAGGCTCAGTAGTTGTGGTGCACGGGCTTAGTTGCTTCGTGGCATGTGGGATCTTCCTGGATCAGGGCTCGAACCCATGTTCCCTGCACTGGCAGACAGATTCTTAACCACTGCACCACCAGAGAAACCCAAAAGGTTTAATTTTTTTTTGAAGTGTAGTTGATTTACGATATTGTATAAGTTACAGATGTTTAATACAGTGATTCACAATTGTTAAAGGTTATATTCTGTTTGTAGTTACTTTATGAGATTGGCTATATTGCCTGTGTTGTACAATATATCCTTATAGCTTATTTTATACATAATAGTTTGTACCTCTTAAAGGTTTAATTTTTACAACATCCCATGTATTCGTTTCTTTTTTTTTATTTATGTTTTTGGTGGTCACAGGTAAAAAGTGTTGCCGACCACAAAGGTTTACTCTTAAATTTCTTCTGAAAGATCAAAAAGTTATATTTTAAAGCTCTTATGTGTAGGTTTATGATACATATTGAGTCACTTTTTGTGTATGATGTGATGTAGGGAGTCCAACTTTATTCTTATGCAGTGGACATTCAGTTGTCTGTGCCATTTGTTATAAAGACTGTTATTTACCTGTTGCATTGTCTTGGCACCCTTGGTTAAAAATCAATTGACTATACGTGTAAAGGTTTATTTCTGAACTCTAAATTCTATTCCATTAATCTTTAAGTCTGTCTTTATGTCAGTACCATGCAATATTAACTGTAGCTTTGTAGTAAATTTGAAATTGGGAAGAGTCCTCCAACTCTTTTTTTTTTTTCCAACATTGCATTGGTTATTTCTTGATCCCTTGCATTTCCATGTGAATTTTAGAATCAGCCGGTCAATTTCTGTTTAAAAAAAAAAAAAAGGCAGCTGGAATTTTGATAGGGGTTACACTGACTCTGTACATCAGTTTGAGGAGTACTGCCATCTTATTAATATTAAGTCTTTTGATCCATGAACATGGGATGATTTTTCCCTTTATTTAGGTCTTTTTTTCCAGTGGTGTTTAATAATTTTCAGTGTCTGTGTCTCATCCCTGTTTTATTAAATTTATTCCTAAGTGTTTATTCTTTTTGTAATTGTAATGTATTTGTAATTGGAGTCTATTACAGAATTGTCCCTTAACTTCCTTTTCAGATTGCACATTACAACTATAGAAAGATACAATTCACTTCTGTACATTGACCTACTATGTAAGCCTTAGCTGTACTCGTTTATTAGCTCTTGCAGTTTGTGTGTGTGTGTGTGTGTGTGTGTGTGTGTGTGTGTGTGTGTGTGTGTGTGTGTGTGTGGTTTCTTCAGACCCCATTTCTAACTCAATCTCTGCTGTAGGTGATTTGAGAAAACTTATAATGTACTATGACTTAAAAGGAAACTTTTTTTCTTCATTTTCTAGGAGTTGTAGCTGTAGGGTACATCAATGAAGCCATTGATGAAAGGGATCCTTTGAAAACCTTAGATAGTCTACTGTTACCCACTGCTAGGATTAAAGATGTGGACCCAGACTCTGCCCAGCACTACCAGGATGTTTTATACCAGGCTAAAACACAGAAATTCATGGTAAGTCTTAGTAGGTGTGTTTCTTTCAAATTTACAGACGAGGTTGGGGACAGAGGGGCAAGAGGGAGGATTTTTTTTACCCATTTTTCCTAAAGCTCATAATTTGCTTATCTATGTATGGATCAGATTACAAGTTAATAGGGCTGTTATTTTCCTGGTGTCAAACATGAAGGGGAAACTAGCTCCAGAGCTGCTGACTGCTTGTACTCTTTCACTAAAAATGCACTTGTGGGTGAGTTCTTGTTCACAGTCCAAATTATTGGATATTTACTGAGCACACACTGTATTCATGGTGCAGTATATGGCATCTGGTAGGGGAAAGGGGGATCCGAGGAACACATGATACTGTTTGAATGTTCTGTCCTTATCCTCAAGATGCTTACAAAGTTACTAAGACAGTGGGCATTCTCATATAGAATGGTTAAATAGCAGTAGAGGTGGGTATGTGGCCAGATGTCAAAACGAGGAATGCCCAGAGTGATTCAGAGATGGTTGGGATTTCTGTGAACTGTAGCCCTAAGGTAGGTTGGTGTGGAGATAGAACAGGAGCTGCTCCTGAAGGGTAAGGAAGAGTTGGTTTGGCGAGTGGGAAGCAGGATGATGCAGGCAGGTAATGGCAGGGCTAGATGGGTACCAGCTTGGTTTGTTCTAGGCACAGGAGGAAACTGACCTGGCCAGGTCCCACTGAAGAGCAGAGGGCTTTATCTGGAGGCAGAGCTTGTACTGTTGTTGTGAGACATCCCACAGATACTAGCCACTATTGGAAGAACTTAGTGGAGAGGAAGACCTATCACCTGATGCTACCTGGGACGTAACCACTTGTGGCTTGAATGCCAGGCCAGTGACTGGGAGAATGAGACTCAAACCTGACCTCATGTCCCCAAACCCCTGGGGAGGCGAATGGACCCTGTCAGCAAGGAGGACTGGGCTGCCCCCTGCTGTTTCCACTGCTGTAGCTGTGGCTGTAGCACGTGACACAGCATTGAAAGCTAAAGGTAGTAGCTTTGGAGACAGGCACCATTCAAACCTTGGCTTTGCCACAAATTAGGTAGAGATTTTAGTCAAGTCACCAAAAGTCTTTGTGCTTCAGTTTTCACATGTGTAAAATGAGAATAATAGTACCTACCTTATAGGATTATGGTGAGGCTTAAATGATTACATAATATAATAAATGAGTAATATTTATATTTTTACATATTAACATATAGTTACATTGATTATAGTGTGTGTATGTATAAGTGTAGAGCATTTGACATGGAGCATGTCACCCCAAAAAAGTGCTGAAATAATGTAGCTAGTATTTTTGTGGGCACTTCTGGCTGCCACACAGTTCAGTGGGTGGTGAGTGATGTCTTTGTCACAAGGTCTTTACTCGACACAGGTTTACTTTACTCTGTTCACTAGTTGGGATCTTCTGGGTGCAGGATAGAGACAGACCTGGGTTTCTCTCTGCCAACAGCCACATGGGTGTTTGTCGTTAAGGTGAAACTAACTCCACAAACCTTTTATCGGCAAGCAGTGGAGGTCCCCTCCTGAGTATCCCAGTCTAAGGGCTCTAGGTCAAGATGGAATTCCACAGCACCTCTCCAGGGCACTCAGAAGCCTTACTGGTATCCATGCTGTGCCTCCTCTCTGTTGGCCATCCTTCCTAAGTGTGAAAGAAGTTTTTTAATAGTGTAATTAGAACAGGGAATATGAGCGTAGGGATCTGAGTTAGAGCTCAGGCATTAAACCACTTTTGGCCTATAAAATTAGGAGCGTGAACTACATTGACAATAATTAAGGGATTAAAAACATTGCAGTGAGCAATGAGTCTGGTTTGGTTAAGTTGCCGCTTTTAAACACACTTGTCTTTCTCTGCCCATTAATTTTGAAACTTTGTTTTCTCAGCCCATTCTCATTCCCTGGAAAAAAATCTGATTCTGTTATTTGGTGGGGTCTCTATTTGCTTTTTAACCTCTGCTGTTGTGATACCTGGAAATTTTCAGTTGTTTTTATGGGGCTGTTTCTGTGCTTTGCTTTCCAAAGGTCTAGCCTTGGAAAATAATAGAAGAAAATTACATTATTGGTATTGTCAGTATAAAGTAAAGCTTGTGCCAAAGTATACAGCCATTAAAAGTCACGATGGATAACATCTTAATAGAATGCTCAGTTTTATCAAAGATTGAGGACAGTGGTGTAAGTTGGTGAGAATTCTTGGTCCTCGTTAACAGTATTTCAAGTATAACCTTGTGTAGGCACCAAATTCCTTCCATCTCTTGAGGGGAAAGGCTGAGTAGCGGGCATGTTGGCATACACTTAACAGAGAACACACTTTCTGGGTGTATTCACTAGAGGCAGTGAATTGTCAGCTATGTTTAGTTTTGTTCTGTTTTGTTTTTTTAACATCTTTTTTGGAGTATAATTGCTTTACAATGTTGTGTTAGTCTCTGCTGTATAACAAAGTGAATCAGCTATACGTACACATATATCCCCATATCTCCTCCCTCTTGCGTCTCCCTCCCACCCTCCTTATCCCACCCCTCTACGTGGTCACAAAGCACTGAGCTGATCTCTCTGTGCTATGCGGCTGCTTCCCACTAGCTAGCTATTTTACATTTGGTAGTGTATATATGTCCATGCCTCTCTCTCACTTCGTCCCAGCTTACCTTTCCCCATTCCCATGTTCTCAAGTCCATTCTCTACATGTGAGCTATTTTTAAATTGAAGGCTTTGCTTTAGAATTTTGGAAGGTGTATGAATTATACACCCCCAAAGTTCTCTTTTCCTGCATGCATATTCACTGCATAAAAATTAAGTGGGCTTTTAACAAGTGAATAGTGTTGTATTTTTTCTGTAGGTAAAACTGTCTTACAGTTTATGACTTTGTTTGCAGAAAGTCAGTTTCTTCCATTGAAGTTTTGGGCATCCTGAAACTTACTTAATTAGTTTTTCTTGCTTTGCTTTAGTGTTTATTTTTACTCTTTACATAACCACACAGATACTGTAAATGGCCTTCATGTGCATTTTTGCATTTTTTAATCTGAGTCCAATGAAATAGGAAACTCTGCACACTCAAAAATAGGCATTTAACATGTTTTTTTATTGTTTTGATGGGCACTACAAAGTATATGGTCAATGCACTTTTCTACAGACTTGAAAATTCATCTCACAATCCTTCATGCCCTTAACCACTGATATTCCACCTTCTGTCTAATCTCTAAACTAAAGGAAATATAGTCATT
>NW_006788448.1:196664-209094 GCF_000442215.2 Lipotes vexillifer | reverse complement strand
TCCCTACAGGAATGTACTGGGCATTTATAACAAAATATCATTTCCCCATTAAAAACTGGGTATAAGGGCAAAAATAATGGAGTCATTATTTTAAATTTATAAGTGACCTCATAAATATATCCTTAGCTTTCTTTCTTTTTTTAAAAATATAGCCAACCAAAAATAATGTGCCATGTCATATGGAATACCTTGCCTTCTCAGTATGAATTTAATTGGCTTCATGCTGTTTAGATGCTTTGGGATTTTATTCTTTCATTCATTCAGCCACATGATGTGCAAAGTATGGAGCCTGGCTCCACAGACCCTGGGAAGACTTGGGCCTGGCATTGCTACAAGAAGCTTAAAGAAGAGGACAAGCCCCTTCTCTACTGCACATGGTGCTTAATAAGTGCTTATGGAATTAATATTTGTATATAAATGAGCCCTATATAAATGCCATAATAAAAATACAAAAAAATGCTTTGAAGGTTCAGGTGAGAAAAATGAACTCTGGCTAGAGAGTCAGGGAAGAATGGTCCTTTGAGGACTTTGAGAGATGGAAAGAATTAAGGCAAACATATTAGAAATAGCTTTCCGGTTAGTGGCAGGGGCAAAATGAGGAGAAGTCTGGATCACAGCTAAGCAAGAAGCTCGGCAGGTGCCTATATCACATGCCAGGTTTTTTGGGAAATAGTTAGTGTTAGCCTGAATGCTAAGCTAAAGATTTATAATTCCAAAGCAGTGAATGGTCAATGGAGGTTTCGGAACTGGGGGTTTTGAGTGATGTATTCAAACTGGTATTTGAGGAAGATTAATCTGGCAGTGGACTGAGAAGTGGAGGATAGGCTGGCAGTGATGAACGGTTAGAAAGCAAAGGTAGGGCTAGGATAACAGACCCTACTGAGAGACATTACACACATAGAATCAGCTGATGAGGCAGCCACCAGCATGAGAGCTGAAGGAGGCAGAAGAATTACAAATGACCCCAGACACTAAAACTGAGATCTTAGCTCCCCCATGCTGCACCCTTGCCCCCCGTTCCATCCTCTTCCTCCAGATCATCTAGAATAGAAACCTCTTAGAAGTAGGGAAGATGGAGATTTAAAGAGCTTCGAAGTGCCAGTCAGGCAGGTAGAGATATCTTTTCTCCTGAATTTTCATTCTTAAAATACTGATAGGTTTTTTTTTTAAGTTACTGTTTATGTAATGTTTTATTTTGAAACACCATTTCTTAGGGGCTCACAAATGGAGCTAGAGAATAGAGGTCCTTGCAGGATACATATGTTATCCCAAGAGTGTATGTTTTCACACATAGCTTTCCTTGTCCTCTAAGATGATTTCACCATTGTAAGGTAAGCCGTGGAGTGATTCGTGATTTTTGACATGAGAAAATAAAGGAATGGATCTAGGCAACTATTCAGGCTACCAAGGCACAAAGCTATGAGATAGGTGAAGTATAAGCCATCGGCGTTCTTGTAGTAGTAGTTTGCATGGTGAATAATGAGTAAGATGTTGCTTGGAGCAAAGCAAATGGTAAAAACCACAAGAATGAGGAGACTCGCCTTAACATACCACAGCCACCTACGATCTTTTGCATTAAGCGTCCAAATGATGGCTGTGTAGCAGTAGATAATGACCAGAAATGGAATTAAGAATCCAAAGAATGCCAAGGAGATGAAATAGTAGAGTTGGAAGGGAGACGAGGACTCGCATGTGTTGTGGACATCATGGCAGGTGGTGATGTCCTGCTGGACAAGATAGTACTCCTGCTTCAGAATGAAAAATGGCAGCATATATAAGAAAACCGTTGCCCACACCAATCCACACGTTAGCAAGGCATAGGTGCGCTTGGGCAGCCCCCGGTAAGTGAAAGGATGGACAATGGCCAGGTAGCGGTTGATACTGATGCAGGCGAGGAGCAGAATGGAACAGTACATGTTGCCATAGAAGATGACTGTGGTAGCCCGGCACATGACCTCTCCAAATACCCAGTTGTTCCCGTTGAGATGGTATGCTATTCTAAAGGGCAGTGTAACGCAAAGAAGAAAGTCTGCAATGGCCAGGTTGGCATAGAAGACGTTCATACGGATGGATCTGGTCTTGAAGAAGAGCATCCACAGGGTCACCACGTTGGCTGGCACACCTACTACAAACACCAGGATGTAGATGGCAGGTATCAGTCTGGTACTTAAGGAGCTGCTCAGGTACCTCATGGTAGCATTGTTCACGTGGAGATTTGAAACACTTTCTTCAGGGCACTTAATTTTTACAGTTGTGGTGGTTCCTGTCCAGCCTTCTATGGCAGAAAGGGGGAACTCTTCAAAAGAATTCAGGGGAGCTCCACGGAAGGTCTTAATAGGTAAGGTTGGCTTTGCCAAGTTGTCTGCATCACATTCCATGCCTGTAATTGAAAAGAAGTATTAACATATGATTTGTTGCTGAC
This sequence comes from Lipotes vexillifer, assembly GCF_000442215.2. Classification (NCBI taxonomy): domain Eukaryota; kingdom Metazoa; phylum Chordata; class Mammalia; order Artiodactyla; family Lipotidae; genus Lipotes; species Lipotes vexillifer. Next base: position 206,672 of record NW_006788448.1, on the reverse strand, counting down.
TCATATCTATGGTTCAGGAGACAATAAAACTAGATGTCTTATGCGACATAATTTCTGTAATGGTAGAATTTAGGGTCATTTTTATTTTTAAAAATCACTATAGATCAGGTAATCAACAGGACTGCATTTAATGTATATCATATGCCCCAGCAGCATGCTAACCCATGCAGGAACCCAAACTAGATGACAACTCCTTGTATGTAAGGAGTTTGTAATATTGATACTATAAGAGGAAACAAAAATAGCACATCAGGGCTTCCCTGGTGGCGCAGTGGTTGAGAGTCCGCCTGCCGATGCAGGGGACACGGGTTCGTGCCCCGGTCCGGGAAGATCCCACATGCCGCGGAGCGGCTGGGCCCGTGAGCCATGGCCGCTGAGCCTGCGCGTCCGGAGCCTGTGCTCCGCAACGGGAGAGGCCACAACAGTGAGAGGCCCGTGTACCGCGGAAAAAAAAAAAAATAGCACATCAGACCATTATAGGCTAACGTCATATTGATTATAAACTGTATAGACTGTATAGATTATAAACTCTTCAGGCGAGAGTTAATAGATTTAGATGTTTGAGCAAAATGTCAAGGAAAAGATGAACATGAGCAAAGATGAGCAAGGTTCCTAAAGAGGTGGAATTTAATAGAAGAATAAGATTCTGGTAGGTGATGAATGGGCAAAGGCATTGTGTAGGCTGACATGGGGTCTGGAAATATCAGATGAGTTGATTCAACAGATGTTTATTGCATATTTATATGCCAGTGATACCCGGTTTTAAATCAATGCCATCCCTGTCTTCAGCTCTCAGACTAACGGAGAAGATGCACAAAAACACATTCTTACGCAAATAAGGTGCATCTGACAGATGAAGTTGGAAGAGTAGGTTACAGCCAAATCTCTGAAGGGCCCGTAAACTGTACTAAGAAATCATGTGCCCATTCACAGATGCTGGTGTTGTACACAGACAAAATGATGAACAGAGGAATGGCCGTTGAGGTAGGCAGCATGATGGCTCCCCAAAGTTTCCATCTGCTAATGCCTAGAACCTGTAAATATGTTACCTTCTATGGCAAAAGGGCCTTTTGCAGGTGTGCTTCAGGGTCTTGAGATGGAATGAGTATCCTGGATTGGTCAGTGGGCCGAATGTAATCATAAGACTCCTTATAAGAGGAGGAGGAAAAGGGTCAAAGTTGGAGATACAGGAAAATGCTATGCTGCCGGCTTTGAAAGTCAAAGAAGGAGCCACGAGCCAAAGAATGCACGTGCTTCTAGGGGCTGACCAGAGCAAGAAAACAGATCCTCCCCTGGAACCGCCTTGCTGACACCTCGATTTTAGGACCTGTGACCTTCAGAAATACAAAAAAATCTGTGTTTTAAGCCACTAAGGTAGTGGCAATTTGTTACAGCAGCAATAGGAAACTAATATAATCATGATCTGATTTGTGTTTAAGATGACTTTGATGACAGCGTAGAGAATAGGCTAAAAGGTAAGAAATTAGAGGCAAGGGGGTCTGATTTGGAGGCTACTGTAGTCATTTCAAACTCAAGTTGGTGGGTTACAGAGCTAGAGCAATGGCATTGGAGAGGTAAAGATGAACACGTGAGACTCTGTAACAGAGGCTCAGAGGGCCTTGCGTCTCACTGGCTCTGGAAACGGTGCAGGAGAAGCAGGAAGCAAAAGTCACTGGGAGGTTTGTACTCTGGATGTCTTGGAGCAGAGGCGGATGGAGCATGGGACGGGGCAGGGGGACTGAGGGTGCAACACAGGGAGAAGCTAAGATCTTAGTTTTGAGTATTCCTGAGTTTGAATTGCTGGTGCCATATTAGAATGTAAAATGTCCCATGACAGGTTAGAAGACTTAAATGTGGAGTCCAAAATCTCAGGAGCCCAAGTGAGAGTTATGGGGTTTTTAGTCTGCGTGGAGACCATACTTTGATTTAGTGCTTGAATGCCCTAGGGAGAGATGTGAAAAGAAAGAACCCAAAGGCAGACTTGAGCGGAAATGCCAGATTTTAAGGGGAAAGGAGACAAAGGAAGAAAAATCAGAAGAGGAAATTGATAAAATGATCCCAGAAGTTGGAAATGAGAGAAGAGAAAAAGAGGATAGAAACAAATTACATACTATAAATATTTGACTCTTACTGGCATGTTGATACTAATAATCATAATTCATGAAAGAGCAGTTTCAAAGGCAAAATAAACCTTACCACTCAAACCTGCTTTTCACTGTGTAATTTTCTGTAAGTTAATCCTTGACATGTAGAGAAAGTAGATTCTCTCACATTTCTAATGTTACCTTAAGATGAGCTTTTATGCTGAATATAAACCTAATACTTATATCGATTTAAAATGCCATTGCTTTGCCAGTTACCTCTTTTCATACGAGCTCTGAATTCCTACATGTTGAATCCTTGAGGTTAGTATTTAGTAACCTGGCTGTCATTCAAAGCCAGTTTCTCTTCCTGATTTAATCTCTACCAGTTCACCCCCGGGGTGAAATTGAAGCCTCCCTCAGAACCTGGAGATTGCACAAACTGAATCTGGGGTGTAACGCAGAGGGAGAGTGTTGCTGAACAAGCAAGGATGAGGAGGTGTTCAGGTGTCCTTAAGGGAAGAAAGATTAGAGAAAAGGAAAGAGAACTCGGGGAAGTGGCATTCTTCTGTGCCAGTGTGTAGATGTGGACTTAGAAGGCATGTTGTGTGACACTTGAGCACAGCCACTCAAATCCTCATGATTAGGGCTTCCCTGGTGGCTCAGTGGTTGAGAGTCCGCCTGCCGATGCAGGGGACACGGGTTCGTGCCCCGGTCTGGGAAGATCCCACATGCCGCGGAGCGGCTGGGCCCGTGAGCCATGGCCGCTGAGCCTGCGCGTCCAGAGCCTGTGCTCCACAACGGGAGAGGCCACAAGAAGCCCGCGTACCGCAAAAAAACAAACAAAAAAAATCCTGCTGCTTACTCTGGCATTTTGGAAAATTCTTGCGTCTGACATCACCCGGAGAGAAGTGCCTTTCCAGACAGGCACAAAGCTGAAAAATGTGGGCTGAAAAACATGCTATACGAGTTATGTCCCTTCAAGATCTGAGAAGAGAGCTGTTGAAACCATTAGTGTTTGTCACTTTTCAGAAAATTCCAGTGATTGAGCAAGACATCATGCCTGAAAACATGCTAAACAGTGACTCTGAACAAGCCTTGATTCCATTTCCTTGAGAATTCTGGCTCTTTTATTCCTTAGGGCCTAGTTTTCCTTAAGAAATAGTACTTGTTAAATTACATATATATTTTGTAATTTATTTGAGTTTTTTATACAGGTTTATTTGGCATGATGTTTCTGAAATGTTTTTCAACCTGAGAAAAGGCCTTGGAGAGGGACTGACCCCCAAAGGGAACAGACTTCAGCCACTAAATAACAGCGTCTTCCTTCACATTTCTCCCCAACCCCTGCTGACGAAAGCAAATTCACTGCCTTTCACTTTGTCACCTTTTCTTAAAAATAATTTTTTAAACTGAAGTATAGTTAATTTACAGTGTTGTGTTAGTTTCAGGTGTACAGCAAAGTGATTGTTTTATGTACATAAAATATATATTTTATATATATTCTCTTTCAGATTCTTTTCCATTATAGGTTGTTATAAGATACTGAGTATAGCTCCCCATGCTATACAGTAGGTCCTTGTTTTTTTTTAACCTATATTATAGGTATTTTTTTTACCTATATTATATATAGGAGTGTGTATATGTTAATCCCAAACTCCTAATTTATCTCCCCCACTCCCCCGCTATCCCATTACTTTGACACCTTTTAAATTCCTCCCTTTTCACGTCCACCAAACCCCACCAGCACCTTGAAGGAACCACCTCCCCAAACCTCTTTTCTTTTGCTCTTCTGCTTCATTTTGGTTCATCCACTCACAGAAAGAGCACTCACTCATCTGTAAATCTCAAACGAGCTGCTGCTCTCTGCTGGTTCTCTCAGCGCCATCCTTCAGCCACCTCAGTGATTCCAACTATCAGTGCAAGCAGCATTCCTTTATAGAGCCTTGGTTTTTAAAATTTTTATCCCGCCCCCCCCACCCATTGTCATTTCTTCCCTTCAGCTTTCCTGTTCCTAAAACGTTGGCTGGGATAGGACCCCAACAGTAAGGGGGTTGTGGATATCCCTATCCCAAATTGATTACTTTTAGGGCAAGCAGGAGGTTACAGGATAACATTGTATTGAGTGAAATAGGAAACACATATTTCTTTCGGGAAACACAAATTCATTAGCATAACTGATTACTGAAAGCAGACCACTCCGTCTATCAGGGAGTATTCTTGTTTCCAGGAGGTATAAACAGGACTTTTTAAATCTCTTATAAAAAAGTTATCTTTGCCAAATCAGAGGAAATTCTTAGAAAATCAAAAACTTTTAAAGAAAACTGATTCTTGACTTAATTTTAGAAATCTAACATCTTGACTATGCCACAAAATTTTAAATATCAGCAGAGAACACTTAGTCTTTGACAAGTTTGGAATAGTGAACAGACTACATCTCTTCACGTCCATAATTCCACGTTTTAATAACTAAGATTTGGGGGTGCAATTTGTGTGAAATGTAAAAGAGATTAGATTCAGTGGACTCTTGGGACACAAACCAGCATTCCCACTCTACCCCATAAGAAAAGAGCTTACCACTTTGACAGGAAGCAGGTGACAGAAGCAGTGCTCCAACAGCTACAAAGATGACAGCTTTCATCTTGATCATCTGAGGCCCGTTTCTCAAATGTTTAAAATTAGGGAGTATGGTTTCACTTCGGTTCCACGTGTTGGCACCAGTTGGAAACCTGGTTCTCTCTGTAGAAGCGTGTTCTCTTGTGCTCTGCAGACAGGAAGGCTGCCAGGGTCCTCTGCAGGGAAAGGGTGTGACAGCACTCATGTTTCAGTGTGCATGACTCAGCCTGAGCCTCTGAGCACGTTACATTATCCCCGGAGAAAGTCACTGAACTCTTCCCTATCCCTCACAGGAGAGAAGCTGTCATTCCCACCCAGTGAATTTATGTGCATTGAATGAATGCCCTTAAGAACAGTCCTTGACAGAAGTAAGCTGGAAACAGATGCTGAGCAGCAGTTAGATTTGACTCTGTCCCGTATCTCATTTTTACCCAGTTTAAAAATGAATTTCTAGAGTGTCATTTCTACTTAGTGATTGAGCCTGTCAGAAATTATCCTTTCCTTTATCCTTCCAGCTATTTTAAATCTTAATTCTTAAACTCATTACATAATTGTAGGCTAAATGAATCATGGAAAGCAAACTTTTTTTTAAGAAGTTAAAATTGTTTTAAGCTCTTGATTACTTTGAAAATTCTCCTTCAGTGTCACATTCATCTGAATTTGTCATCAGTGCTTGGCCAAAACTTGGTTTCATTGTGTTTTGTTTTGCCACAGCTAAACATATTCTAAGCCATTCAATAATTCTGTAGGGTCAAATAACTAGGGACCCCCGCCCAAAAATACTGTTTGATTAAACTAAAATCGTAATATAACATTAAAACACAGAGGACTCCCTTTATCCCATGGGTATTGGTGAGCAGGTTTACAGTAAGCTTTTTTTCTTAACTGTGGTAAAATGAACATAACATAAAATTTACCATCTTAACACTTATGAAGTGTTCAACTTAGTAATGTTAAACACATTCACATAGTCGTTTAACATATAAGCTTTTATGTGTAGTTATGTTCTGCAGGATATAATTTAATATGTAGTAAAAAAAAAAAAAAAACCTACATTATAACACATTTTCCTATAATTAACAAAACTTAAATGCTAAGCCAGACAACCCAATAGCCTGTTGACTATAAAAATGCAGCAAGAGTCAGAAAATGCAAATTTCACAAGACTTAAGGTTAAGGAATAAGGTGGGAGAAAATGGATCTGTGTAAATTTTTCACATCTTGGTTGAATGTTATCCCACCAAGAATTTTACAATCAAAAATCAGTGTTTAATACTTCAAATAATATATGGTAGCACAAACTGAGATAGAATGCTATTTTATTGCAGAAATAATAACCCAAAACCACAAAATATTGAAGAGAAGTTACTTTTTTATTTAAAATTTTCTAGGAATCATTTAAATTCAGGAATTTATTACTTGATTTTCAGATGGCCTACTTTCTGTTGACTTAAAACAGTCTGTAACCCATATGTTGAACCTAGATGTTTAGCTGGAGATAGAGTCACGGCCATCCTGTAAATATCCTATTTCCAGTCTTCTAGTGAGCAGTTGGAAGGGAGACCTTACACTGGTAGGATTCAGTTTTTACTCTTGGTTTTACATTTAATTCTAGCAACCTTTACGTCTGTGGGTCATGAGTTAAACTGTTGACTTAAATTCTTCTGATTTGCAAAGTCTCTCTTGGGTTTAGCTTACAAAACTGATACTTTCAGCTTTGAAGTGGGATTGTAACTTCCTTCGCATCTGGGTAAAAGTTTATACGGTACATCTTCTCCACTGATAAGTTATGAAGGAATTTGGTAAATACCCTTCAAAAAAACCTGCGAAAGACAGAAATGAACTTGTGTGGAGCTTAGTTTTTAGGCTATACCTTGGGGAGTGGTTGGGCTCTCTTTGGCTTAGAAGCAGAGAAAAAAATACTTTCTATTCCCATCTCTTCATTCCTCTTCTGGTTTTCAACTTCCCATCTTACTTCTTGTTTGAACCTTCCACATCATTCTCCCCAAAAATGGAAACTCTTATTAGCTGATGGTTCCCATGTGGCAGATCTAGCTAAAGGTGATTGTGGAAGCAGGAACCAAGCCTTCCTCAATGGTCTTCATTAGTCTGGAGGTTACAGGATGAAATAGCAGATATTTTGTCTCATTTTCAGAGCCCTTTCCACATATATCATCTCCTGTTAGCCTCTGCGGGAAAGAGGGTTGAAGCCTGCTAAAGAAACTTGTGAATGTTATTTCTCCTTCCTGCCCCCCATCCTTCTTGAGTCCTAAGTGATGGAGCTGGTTCTCCATGGGTCCAATGACCTACCTTCTGTTCATTCACAGTCTTGCTTCAGGCTCTAGTACATGACACTTACTCCTACAAATAGGCTAATGCTCCCACTTTTTAAAATGAAATGTCTCATCTTCTCTGAAAATATTTAATTTCTACTGCTAACAAAATTTACTTGTAATCTTAGACAAGTTTATATGAAACGCAGTTGCTGTCTGAAAGTCCTATTTAATTACATTATATCAGCACCACATTTGGAGTAAGATCATCAGAATCGACCCACAAGTAAAAACTAGTAAAGATAACTGAATACCTTTTTATTGCTGCTACCACTTCCTTTCTGAAGCTATCCTTAACTACTTGGTCTTTTCTCCGCCTGCAACTCAACACTCCTAATATAAATAAATCTCTTCTTGGCTATTTCTAGATTGTGTATCTACAGGTAATATTGCTCTGATCACATTGTATTATAATTGTATATTTTTTCTTTTCCATTATGGTTTATTACAGGATATTGAATATAGTTCCCTGTGCTATACAGTAGGACCTTGTTGTTTATCCAATAAGTATAATTTTTTGATGCCTCTTTCTCTCCTGCTAAACTGTTAGCTCCTTGAAGCCCATCACCATGTTTCTGTTTGGATATTTTTGTTCATATATTTGTCCCTGTGTCTGATAAAATTCAAGTATCATTGTTTCCCACAAATTGCAAGTATTTCCATGGCACCCTGGGCCACCTTGGAAACCACAGTTACTGAGTGATTGGGAGAGAGAGTATTTGATTGACTAAGGTAGCCAGAGAAGGCTTTTTTGGAAGAGGTGCCATTTGAATTAAGGCCTGAATGATAAGAAAAAACCAACAGCCATGCAGCTGGGGTAGAATGATGTGATCTGAAGGAGGCTGGTGTGAAAATCTGAAACAGTGAGTAGGGAAGAGTGAGGTAAAGCCAGAGGGGTCGGCAGGGCCAGATCATCAGATCCCCACAATTCATGGGAAGGGAGTGTTGTTTCCTTCAAACTGCTGGGGGAAACCTTCTAAAGGAGTTTAAATAGAGGAATGGCGTGATGATCCATCCCTTTTGGAGAGATCATCTGGTTCTCTGTAGGGGACCACTGTGGTGAAAGGCAAACTTGGAAACAATGAAAGCAAGTAGGAGATCGAAGCAGCTGTCCAGTGAGAGATGATGGGGGACTGGACTAAAGGGGTGGCCGTGGAGAAGGGAGAACTGGTCCAATTGGGAGTCTGTTTCATCAGTAGCTTGTACAGTTTGTGGCTGTGCTGGGTAGTTGCTAAGTAAGAGTTTGTGGAGATTTTAATAAAGTGGCTCCTGAAAAGCCGTTATTAATTCTGTTTCATCATCATTCACTGTTCTTTCTTTTATTCTGTGACCATATTCTCAGGACCCTCAAAGTGCTTCTAAAATTCTTTGGCTGGATGAGATACAGCATGCGGTCAATGAGGCCAACAAGGACATGGACAAAGCAAAACAATGTAAGCCCTCACCTCCTTCTGCTGGCCAAACTGGCCTTGCTTGCGTCTGGTTATGCCCCTCAATTTTTATTTTAATTCCTAATTTTTCTTTAAGTAGACCATTTTTAATTTCTGAAAAGATACGTACTCTCTTACCAATTTTAATTCTTGAATGCGTATTTATACAAAAATAAGATTGGTCGGTTGCACTGTTTTTAGTGGGTAGGTACTGTCTCCAGCAAAATCTGAAGATTGTTGCTGAACAAAATCCAGAAAGCAAAAAATAATTTCTCAACTCTTAAATTTGTAGTGTAATCAAGTCCTTTTTTATCTTGATCCTTAGAAAACTAGGCTATTTCTGCTTATTAAATGCCTTCCATTGCAGTAGTCAGAGTTTTCCAAAAACAGAGCAACATATTTTTTTTTTCTCTAGAAAAAACAGAATTATATATATATATATATATATATATTCTGTTTCTCTGGAAAGTATATAGTATGTGTACTATCTACCTGTCTATACACACATATATATATATAGAAAGAAAGAGGGAGATTTATTTTAGGAAATAGTCTCATGCAATTGTGGAGAGGCTGGCAAGTCCAAAATCTGTAGGTCAGGCTGGCAGAGGCCAGGGGACAGCACTTAATCGCCAAAGACAAGTGGGTGTGGTTATTATAATGGACAGCCAAGTCGAAGCAGTAATTAGAAAAATGTGACTCACAGAGACCTATAGAATTTGCTAATTGATCATGGTGTTCCTAGAAGTGAAATAGAGAGTCTACTAAACTCTTACTTGATTTACACAAGTGGAAGAAGAGTTCTAGGTCAGGTGAATGTAAGTAAAAAAACAGAAAGTCATGGTCCCTCCCTTAGTTCCCAGACTTGAGCCATTTACAGACCCAGAACCCCCTGAATGAAGGATCGGCTGGGTCGCCTTGGGAAAGGACCCTGCTACATTACCAACATGTTATACCCTACTGTGGTGACGGCGCTGGGAGGAAAGGACATAATCAGACGTTTCAGAGATTACTGGACACTGACTCTGAACTGACACTAATTCCAGGAGACCTAAAATTTCACTGTGGTCCACCAGTCAGGGGAGGGGCTTATGGAGGTCAGATGATCACAGAGGTGTTGCTAAGGTCCATCTCATAGTGGGTCTAGTGGGGCCTCCAACCCGCCCTAGGATTATTTCCCCAGGTCCAAAATGCATAAATGGAGTAGACATACTCAGCAATTGGCAGAACCCACATTAGCTCAAATGATAGTTGTCCTTTTTTTTTTAAGCATCTATTTTCACAGAAGAATAATAAGAAAATTCACATGGCAATCTAAAATAGCTTCAAGATTGATACGCTAGGGACTTTGCTGGTGGCGTAGTGGTTTAAGAATCTGCCTGCCAGGGCTTCCCTGGTGGCGCAGTGGTTGAGAGTCCGCCTGCCGATGCAGGGGACGCGGGTTCGTGCCCTGGACCGGGAAGATCCCATATGCTGCGGAGCGGCTTGGCCAGTGAGCCATGGCCGCTGGGCCTGCGCGTCCGGAGCCTGTGCTCCGCAACGGGAGAG
>NW_006788448.1:173834-196654 GCF_000442215.2 Lipotes vexillifer | reverse complement strand
AAAAAAAAAAAAAAAAAAAAGAATCTGCCTGCCAATGCAGGGGACACAGGTTCGAGCCTTGGTCCAGGAAGATCGCACATGCCGCCAAGCAACTAAGCCCGTGCGCCACAACTACTGAGCCCGTGTGCCTAGAGCCTGTGCTCTGCAACAGGAGAAGCCACCGCAATGAAGAGTTGCCCGCACAGCAACGAAGACCCAACGCAGCCAAAAATACATAAGTAAATAAATAGATTTATTTTTTTAAAAAGATTGATATGCTAATACTCTACATATATAAATAACCTACATAAATTAAGATCCTAAAGGTGCAGTTCATTAACCTCTCCATTCATGACATAATTAGAATCTATCCTGTTGTATCAAGTCATAGTGTTGCTCCAGAAATGTGCTTTTAAACGTCACAGGCATCTGTAAGGAACATCTGGTTTTTATTTCCTTAGCCTGGAAAAATATGTGTATTTCTCCAACCCGAATTTTTATACCCTTAGGATCTTTGAAGTTTTTCCATTCTAGCACTCTAATCCTTTTTTTTTTTAATTGTCATTTGAGCTTCTTGCCTTTTTTTTTTTTTTTTTTTAATTCCTGGTTGAGCTGTGTCTTCATTGCTTCCCCGTGGGCTTTCTCTAGTCGTGGTGAGCGGGGGCTACTCTTCGTTGCAGTGCGCGGGCTTCTCATTGTGGTGGCTTTTCTTGTTGCAGAGCATGGGCTCTAGGTGCGCAGGCTACAGTAGTTGTGGCACGTGGGCTCTCGAGCGCAGGCTCAGTAGCTGTGGCGCACGGGCTTAGTTGCTCGGCAGCACGTGGGATCTTCCCAGACCAGGGATCGAACCGTGTCCCCTGCACTGGCAGGCGGATTCTTAACCACTGTGCCACCAGGCAAGTCCCATCTAGCACTCTAATCCTTAAGAAAATAAAATAAAATTGAGTTGTGTACACAAGAGATTTAAATTTATATATAAGACTGAAGGCAGCCGTAGTTTGAAGGAACACTTTTAAGAAATTAGATTATCATACAGGCACTCAAATAGCCTAAAAGGGTTATGATTTTTCTCTTAAAGATCAAACCAGTTTAGAAGTTATTTTATTCCTTTTTATTCTGTGTTCTGCCTGTATTTGGCCTGCGAATGTTAAGTTGATCCTCTTGAGACTCAACGTTTCTATTTACTCTGAATACAAGAAATTTTCTCAAATGTGTGATTCTCTACTCCACACTTGCATATTTAAAATCCTTTCTTCTACTTCTGTCCTATCCCGTGAAAGAGTTGATACAGTGTCTTCTATGATATATAGCAACAAATAGACGTTCTGAAGATGAAACCATCTATATTCTTATACTGAGTTGAGAATTTTCCAGTTTTATCAACAAGGAATTTACTCTTACTTTTAAAAGCATTCTTCATCCTTTGTATGAAGACTGAAAAACAGATTCTGATCACATGTTGCAATTATCAAACCCACTCCCAGATAATTTGATAAAAGAAAATGTGCTGACCCATGTATTTTACCACAGGCAAGATTTAAAAGGGCATAGTAACTCAACACTCCTTCGTTTTGGCCCAATGTCCATTTTCACTGGAGCATCCTGCTTTCTTAAAGTAGGGTTTTCTCCATTTTTGACTCCTTAGAGCAATGTTTTCCAGCCTTTTTCCATTACTGCACCCTAAGGAATTTTTCTAGCCTTTTTTTTTTCCCATGGTGCTCTTTACCATGACATTTTAATACCACAGATATATCGTCTACCTCTTTATGTGCCATATGTAGATCTGTGCTTTTATACATAAAAAGATTTTTTACTTTCTCCTCCTAAGAGCCCACGTAAAGCAAACATATTTTTGGATCTCTTAGGAGATTTGGGGGAGGTTTTCTTCATTTGTTCCATAGCAGAAACATACCTGACTTTCCGGATATCATTTATCTGTCATTCTCAACTATCTGGAAGTTAATCACAACCCATAGATGAAGAAAAAAGCAAGCAAAATAGCTGTCTCAAAGCCTCTGTACTACAACTGATTTTCTCAACTCAGTGGGGACCACCTGGACAGCTACTTTGAGTCTGTTTATTCTTATCTTCGGCGTAAGGCTAATCTCTTGGTTGTATCTCTTCCCAGCTCAGAAGCCATGACCTACCAGGAAGTTAGGTGTTTGGGCTGCCCCATGCAGGCACTCAGACAGGAGCAAGAGGTGATAACTGACAGTGACGTTAGAGGAAAACTAAAAAGAAGAGGAATTTGAGGCCATTTAGTGCAGGAGCAATGCAGCCCCAACACCTCCATAAGTCCTTGAAGTTACCACTCACTGTATTACAGCACAGTATAATTTTAATGATATGAAGGACTCTTCTGGCAGCTCTCAGCAAATGTTGAGCACCTGATACGTACCAGGGACTGTGGGTACAATGATGAGCAGGATAGAAACTGTTCTGTTAGGGTTTTTGCTGGGGCTTTAGATTTTCATGGCGCATGATTCTGTTAAGATGAAGGTTGGCACCTAAAGGAGTCAGCCTCAGTTATCTGGAAGATTAACCCATGGACCCACTGCATGCACATCAATACATACATTTGCAAGAAATGTATGCCTGCGTAATATCCATCTTTTAAGGAAAACAGCATTTCACCGGGTTCGATGAAGCTGTCGGATGTAATTCACCTGAGGATCCTTTGTCTTTTCCTTGTTCTTTCCACATCTCTCAGACCACAGACATCTCCAACACCAGTACTGCCGCCTTCTTGTTCTGCAAAGCTTTCCTGGAGAAGAGGAAAGGGGGGCAGCTTACCCATTCCCATTAACTTTATATGTGAAAGAACCTACTGCTGTAGCTTTTGTTCAGCAACAGCTGGAGTTGGCTGTGGGAGGTCTTTACTCTTCACGTGCTCCTTGAGATTTGCATGACGTGGACTCATGGCTGTCAAAAGTCAGACTCTGTTTTTCTTACCACGTCAGCCTTCACAGTTCTATGCACGTGTGAACATAATTTGCTGACAGCAATATACCATTTAGCATTTGCATGGCAGAGTTTGACGTGTGTGTTTAAAAAGAAAGAAAGAAAAAAAAAATCCATCTCTCTCCTCTCTTTTCATCAAGATGTTTTTTCATCCAGAAAGTGTTTAACCTGGTTTCTTCCATTTTTTTTTGTTCTGCCTTGCTAACTCAGTGCATTTATAGGTTGTGAAGACAGTAGGTCCATTGGGTGGGCCAGAATATCCTTACCTGGAACTAAAATAGATGAAAAAGGAGTCACCGCGTTAACTTTCTTGAGGCAACCAAGAGTCCAGTGAGGTTTTATTTGTGGGGAGAGGCAGAAATGTGAAATAGGATAACATGCTTTCTAGGTCTAAATTGGTTCCAGAATTAAGTTTCTGGACTCCACTGCACATATTCACCAGCTGTGCCTGTTGCCTTTCTAGAACATTCATTCAGGTTGCTAAGGACAATCTTAAACTTGCACTATACCAGAGAATTTCAGGATTTCTGTGGCTTAGATAGCATTTTACTTGTTCTAAAATAAATACATGTCTTCATAAAGCTAGTTCTCAAACACAGATTAATGACCTGCCTAAGGGCTGCATAACTACTGTCAATATGTGTCCCCCTCCCGCCCCATTTCACAGATCACCACGGTGAGCAGAACCTAGTACCTTGATATCACACAAGAGTAACCAGGAAATCCTGCGATTTTTGATAAACAGTGCTCCTATGGGATTTTATTCCTCTTAACAACCTGAGCAGTTGGTGACTCTCTGGGGCGTATGTAGTGCATACTCTCAAAGGGTAAACAGGTTTAATACCAATGCATTCCTAAAAGGTTGAATTATATATTTGCGTGCCTCTAGGGTGAGTAGAAGATAACGATTAATGGAAACATTTATTTGTCATTACCCAGGGGTTACACTGGTCGTTGATGTTAATCAATTTTTGGAGAAGGAGAAGCAAAGTGATATTTTGTCTGTTTTGAAGTCTGCCGTTGGTAGTACAAACGATGTAATGCCCGAATGTGCTGACAGGTACTATGACACCCTTGCGAAGTCAAAAGAGCAAAAATCTAAAAGTGGTAAGCTTCTTTATCGTTTAGCACAAACTAAATTGTCATTTTGAATATGATGGTTTCGGTGGTATTGTGTTACCTTAATTTTAAGACAGATAATCGCTTTCAAATGAACGTTTCTGAAATGTTTATCATCTCTGGCAAAGGAAATATTTTAGGTGTTGCTTTTCCTTTTTTGTCTCTTAGAAAGCTGTGATTAACTTGACGGCTGTGTGTGGGTGCCATATACTTGAGAAAATACAGTATTAAAGGAGACTTTACAGAAAGTAGGGCAGATATAGGGTAGCCTCCTCAAAGACATCTCCTGCTTTCCTTTAAAAGAGTTATTGTCTTTCTCTCAAACCTTAATCCTTGTCCTTTTGCCCCAGAGTCCCCATGCTTCTAAAATGGAGTTCTGATAGTGTCTGTCATAATGAAAGAGTCATATCCAAGTGTATGGATCTTGGAAATAAATACTGGAATCGCATCTCAAAAAAAGAAAACAAAAAAACAGAAGACTCTGCTTCCTGTAGATCTTGCTGCTGAGCCATCCCTCTAGTGGTACAAACTGATTTTTACACTAATATTTCTCTCCATCCTTTTTGAAACAAACGACATATTATTATACAATATTAAGTGGAAGTAAAAAGTAATTTTGAAAGTACAAAATAAGCAGCAAATTGGTCTCCAAGAGCCTTGGCATATATTTATGCCTGTACAATCCAATGGCAGATCATGAAATATTAGCTGTGGAAACTGTGTTTTAGATCATGAGTTTAAGACTCATTTTTCAGATTTAGAAAATCACCTTGATGACATTTTGGACAGAGGAAAAAATGACAAATCCAAGGAGATTAATTTTTGGCAGAGATAATCCATCATCTCTTTAGTAGATTTTTGTTGAGCGCTTGCTATGTCCTAGTGTCAAGGATCAAGGTGTCTCCTGACTCTCAGGCTGGTGTTTACTTGTACCACGTCATGGGTCATGTACATAGTACTTTTCATCTTTAGGAAACTGCTGTGACAACATATGGCCTTAGAAGTGGAACTTAAGGGAAAAAATATATATATATATATTTTTTTTTTTAGTTCACTGGAAGTCTGTCCAAAAGTACCCTATGTACTTCCTTGTAAATTAGTCTGATGTATTTCTAACTTGGGAATTTTACCCTCCAATTCCGCAAATTTTCTGTTAATGAAATGGAAACGGGGCTACTGGCCATCCTCTCCCACTTGGCACCTGATCACCCTTGAGCCTCTCTCTGTTCCCTCCACAACTCTTCATCAGGAGTTACTGTAGTGCCCCTACCTCATCCTTTACGAGGAAAGAATTATACAACTGTATTTATGCAGGGGTGAGTTCCTAGAGATGACCCATCATAATTTCAAAATCATCCTGGCCCAAACTTAGTTTTATCTTCTTTTCCCTAAACTTGCCTATTCCTCTTCCCAAGTGCCATGTCCTGGTCAGTGAAGAAAAAATGTCCCGAGGTATAGCCAATTTAGAAACATAGGAGATACCTTAGATTCATTTTTTTCTGGAAACAAAAAGAGAGTTGGAACTTTGTTAGAGATTGTGTTGAAGCTGTAGATCAATTTGAAGCATATTGCCATCTTAACAATATTAAGTCTTCTGATCCATGTACATGGTATGTCTTTGCTTTTAATTAGGTCGTTAATTCTTTCAACAATGTTTTGTAGTTTTCAATGTATAGGGCTTGCATTTCTTTAGTTGCATTTATTCCTACGTATTTTATTATTTTTGATGCCATTGTAAATGTTGTTTTCTTAATTTCACTTTGGGGTTGTTTATTGCTCACATATAGAAATATAATTGATTTTTTTTATTGAGATATATCACATGCCATAAAATTCACTCTTTTAAGGTGTGAAATTCAGAAGTTTTTACTTAATTTGCCTTTTAATAAAGGATTTGCCTTTTAATAAAGGATAGTTAATTTGCCTTTTAATAAAGGATATTTTTCCTTATAATAAACAAAGCCCCTTACCTATTACCCATTGCTCCCAACCCCCAACTTTCAGCCCCAGGCAATCGCTAATCTACTCTCTGTCTCTCTGATTTTGCCTCTTCTGGACATTTCATATAAATTAAATCACACTGTGTTTGGCTTCTTTCACGTAGTGTAATGTTTTCAAAGTTCAACCATGTTGTAGCACGTATCAGTGCTTCATTTCTTTTTATGGCTGATAATATTCCATTGTATGAATATGCCACATTTTGTTTATCCATTCATCAGTTGATAGAATTTAGATTTTTTTTCTCCAGTTTTGGCTATCCTGAATAATGCTTCTGTAAACATTTGTATACAAACTTTTGTGTGGGCATATTTTCATAAAATTGATTTGTGTATATTGATTTTGTATCCTGCAACCTTCCTGGACTCATTTATTCTAATAGTTTTTTAGCGGATTCTTGGGCTGCCACCTGTTGTTATAAATAAAGTTTTATTGTAATTCAGCCACACTCATTAATTTACATATCGTCTCTGGCTGCTTTCTTGCTACAGTGGCAGAGTCAAGTGGCTGTATGAGAGACCTGTAGCACACAAGACTGAAAATATTTACTCTCTGCCCCTTTATAGAAAAAGATTGCCAACCCCTCTTCCAGAAGCAAGAGGAAAAACTTTCTAGCCAATTAAAGACTAACTTTCATTCCCAATAGAGCTGTGAACATTGTTTGGGGGAGTGAACGGGATGATTTATTCTTACTCTTTCACCTCTGATTCTAGGATGTCTATTTTTTCCCAAACAAGTGTTCACTCTTTGGTAGATCACTCAGCCTTATTGTTCAGTTTAGGTCTTATATAGGTATGATTTTGTCTGGAAGGCATCTAGAAAGTATGCTTCCTTATAGAATGCTCACCACCTCTTAACTCACAGGTATCTTTCTCTTGTATGGTTCCTCAAAGGCCCGTAATTAGTCTTTTCCCTAAGTAACAAACCAACTGTATTTCTCCTGTTCTGGAGATGCCCTCCTCAGCCTTTGATCTGACTCTAAACTCATACTTGATGTGAAAATGATAAAATTCTCTTTTTCTGTTATCCACTGACATCCCAACTCAAATAACCCTTACAGTGCCAATGTGGTTGTCTTTTATTTATTTTTTATTTATTTATTTATTTATTATTTTTATTTTTGGCTGCGTTGGGTCTTCGTTACTGAATACGGGCTTTCTCTAGTTGCAGCGAGCAGGGGCTACTCTTCATTGCAGTGGTGCGTGGGCTTCTCATTGCAGTGGCTTCTCTTGTTGCAGAGCACAGGCTCTAGGCGTGCGGGCTTCAGTAGTTGTGGCATGGGGGCTCAGTAGTTGTGGCTCATAGCTTAGTTGCTCCGCGGCATGTGGGATCTTTCTGGACCAGGGCTCAAACCCATGTCCCCTGCATTGGCAGGCGGATTCTTAACCACTGTGCCACCAGGGAAGTCCCAATGTGGTTGGCTTTTAACCAACTAAGAACTTATTACTTCTCAGTTCTTATGAAAATAAAACATACCCATTTTCACCATCTTTATTTGCTTTCTTTCCTTACCACTGAGAGAGTTGCCTTAAAAAGGGTTTTCATTATTCTGAAAGCACTTGTGAATCTGACAACTGTTGGTGATTGAAAATATAATGATTACTTGCGATCATCCTAATTTGACTATACAATATATTTTCTAGTAGACCAGCATTTCTAAACAGATAACAACTGCCTGACTGCCCATTTGAAGAGAGATATCTCTCTGTTCCTGGGCATTGACAGAACAGTTGAGGGGCATTAAAAGCCAAGTAAAGAATCAACACACAAAACCAAATAAAGAATCAGCACACATTAAATCAACACACCTTAAAGTTATCTCTGCTTAGATATTTGAATCCATTTAAATATTCTTTGAGGAAATTCAGTCAAATTTTGATTTACCTATAAAGGCAATTGCTCTAATGCGCACTTGGCAGCAGTTGGCTTAGCTTGGTCAGAAGTTTCTGTTTTATTGTTGTTTTTAGCTCTCTGATCTGGGACAAGAATCATAACCATTCAACAAAATAAATAGATTGCTAAATAGGAAGTATAGCACATAAATTCATGAGGAGATATTCTTCTTGGCCAATTTAAGCCATGACTGCCATAGTTTTGTTTTGTTTTTTTCTAGTATCCACCCCACGCCCCCGCCCCCCCGCCAAAATTAAGTTCTTTCAACATTTGTTTTCTGCTTTTGTGTGGTTGCATAGAGCAAGATGAGTCAGAGGGACCAGGGATTCTCCTTTTCCCTGCTTAGTGACCTCAGAGGTTGTGTATGCCATTTTGTGCTTTGAATAAAGTTGTCTGCAAAGATGAGTCACTTCTGCTTTGGTTTAATGCAGATCATTAAATAAAGGGTTCTCGGGACTTCCCTGGTGGTGCAGTGGTTAAGAATCCGCCTGCCAGTGCAGGGGACACGGGTTATACCCCTGGTCCGGGAAGATCCCACATGCTGCAGAACAACTAAGCCCGTGCGCCACAACTACTGGGCTTCTCATTGCAGTGGCTTCTCTTGTTGCAGAGCACAGGCTCTAGGCGTGCGGGCTTCAGTAGTTGTGGCATGGGGGCTCAGTAGTTGTGGCTCATAGCTTAGTTGCTCCGCGGCATGTGGGATCTTTCTGGACCAGGGCTCAAACCCATGTCCCCTGCATTGGCAGGCGGATTCTTAACCACTGTGCCACCAGGGAAGTCCCAATGTGGTTGGCTTTTAACCAACTAAGAACTTATTACTTCTCAGTTCTTATGAAAATAAAACATACCCATTTTCACCATCTTTATTTGCTTTCTTTCCTTACCACTGAGAGAGTTGCCTTAAAAAGGGTTTTCATTATTCTGAAAGCACTTGTGAATCTGACAACTGTTGGTGATTGAAAATATAATGATTACTTGCGATCATCCTAATTTGACTATACAATATATTTTCTAGTAGACCAGCATTTCTAAACAGATAACAACTGCCTGACTGCCCATTTGAAGAGAGATATCTCTCTGTTCCTGGGCATTGACAGAACAGTTGAGGGGCATTAAAAGCCAAGTAAAGAATCAACACACAAAACCAAATAAAGAATCAGCACACATTAAATCAACACACCTTAAAGTTATCTCTGCTTAGATATTTGAATCCATTTAAATATTCTTTGAGGAAATTCAGTCAAATTTTGATTTACCTATAAAGGCAATTGCTCTAATGCGCACTTGGCAGCAGTTGGCTTAGCTTGGTCAGAAGTTTCTGTTTTATTGTTGTTTTTAGCTCTCTGATCTGGGACAAGAATCATAACCATTCAACAAAATAAATAGATTGCTAAATAGGAAGTATAGCACATAAATTCATGAGGAGATATTCTTCTTGGCCAATTTAAGCCATGACTGCCATAGTTTTGTTTTGTTTTTTTCTAGTATCCACCCCACGCCCCCGCCCCCCCGCCAAAATTAAGTTCTTTCAACATTTGTTTTCTGCTTTTGTGTGGTTGCATAGAGCAAGATGAGTCAGAGGGACCAGGGATTCTCCTTTTCCCTGCTTAGTGACCTCAGAGGTTGTGTATGCCATTTTGTGCTTTGAATAAAGTTGTCTGCAAAGATGAGTCACTTCTGCTTTGGTTTAATGCAGATCATTAAATAAAGGGTTCTCGGGACTTCCCTGGTGGTGCAGTGGTTAAGAATCCGCCTGCCAGTGCAGGGGACACGGGTTATACCCCTGGTCCGGGAAGATCCCACATGCTGCAGAACAACTAAGCCCGTGCGCCACAACTACTGAGCCTGTACTCTAGAGCTCAGAAGCCACAACTACTGAGCCCGCAAGCCACAACTGCTGAAGCCCGTGCGCCTGGAACCTGTGCTCCACAGCAAGAGAAGCCACTGCAATAAGCCCATGCACCACAACAAAGAGTAGCCCCCGGTCACCACAACTAGAGAAAGCCCGCGTGCAGCAACGAAGACCCAGCACAGCCAAAAATTAATTAGTTAATTAATTTTTAAAAATAATAATAATGGGTTCTTCTTAAATAATGGGTCACAGCCCTTGTAGGTCACTCCTTTTCAAAGAAGTTGCTGGAAGCCTTTCTAAATAAAGACGATTCTTCCTCATCAGTCTCCCCTGTCTCCTTGTGTTGCTATTCACATCTACCTGGGGTATCCATCCTTGTTTGCTTTTCCTTCTTGTTGGCCATTTGCAGCTCTTTTCATCCTCATGAAAAATTTGGTATGCGGAGCCAGCATTAGACATTACTCTCGCCTCCTTTTTCTTTGGCTTAGCAGGGAGCTGCCATTGAATACATAGAATTCGTTCCATTTTAATGAGTCCTTGCTAATGATTTTAACACACCGTCTGAATGTTTGGTGAAAAGCATATTCATTCAATTAACTTACTTTTTGAAGAAACTACATCAATGTTGAAAGTTTCCATGTTCCTCCCTGGAATTTAACAAACCTTTTTCTTTAGTGTCTACTGAAGGTTCCTGGCTCAAACTCAACCTGCAGGAGAAATATGATTACTACTACAACATCGATTCAAAAGAGAGTTCCTGGGTCACACCTGAATCCTGCTTGCTTAAAGAATCATGGCTCATGGGAAAAGAAATTGAGGTAGGAGGTTGGTGTTTGATGGGAAGGTGTACTATATAAAGATAAGTGTGATTGCTTTTCTACTTTTGAATCATGGAATTGATGGGAAGAACTAATTTATTTGAAGACTAGATAGGGAGTAAAGTCTTCATGAACTACAGTTGGATGTGGCTGCATGGTTCCTAACTTTTAGAATGTTTTCCGTATGTCAGAGCAACACCAAACAGCACTAGGGGAATAAAGCTCTTGCAGCTTCTTTAGGATGACAGATTATCCCAAGAAATCAATCTCCAGGTTTTCCGTGACACCAAAGCTCAATTAGTGGTAATTCCTTGGTTGTAAGTATTCAGAATGTCTTATTTCTTTTCTCCCAACCTCAACCTATAACAAAGATACATAGGTCCGTTAAAGTGAATAATGCTTCCCCAGGAGAAATACTCTTAAAGAAATGTTCACCAAGATTGCTTTGGACTTGAGACCAAAAGTCGGACCCGGAAGATGTGAAAATTGCTCTTTGATCCAGGCATTGTAGTGTGTTTAAAGAGAAAATACTTCTAATAATTGAGTTCGGTCTTGAAGAAAATATAGCTCACAAATGTAGATCTTATAGAACTGTTCACAGTCACCAGCATCAAAGATACTGCAGGGTAGCAGTATTGTGGACAGAATCACCAGTGCAGTATTTACCAAAACTCAGAGAAAAAAACTGTGGCTTGGGGATGACAATGCCACAGAAATCCTGAATGACAAGAAGATAGTGAAAAACGTATTTATTAACTAATTTCAAATGTGTAAAGTTCCCAGAGTTTATAGGAAAATGGCATTGTGGAAATGAACTATTAGTGCTGCTTTGTTGAAAAATGAAATTATGGCCAGTATTTAAAAACCGTATGCTCTCATTGAAAGGATATGTCAAACTGTGAAGAGGCAGCATTGAAGGGTTCAACTCAGAGCCAAAACTGCTCGTGTGGCATCCAGAGATGCCCTAGGAATAACTTTGAAGTGGAGTATCAGGATTAATAAAAAGTGGAGGGTCTATGCTGTTAAAAAAAAAAAAAAATTCTAGTCAATCTGAAATTACTGAATTTATTCAAGAATGTACATATGTCTTCTTAAAAGTACTTATGCATCTTTTATATGATTTCACTTTTAATTGTTTAAATTAACCATCCATTGAGTCCAGTCACACTGGATAAGAGACATCCGCCATAGAAGCGAGTCCAGTCTTTGCTTGCGTCTCTCAAAGAACATAAAAGTAAACCCAGTTCATCATCCACATGAAGGCTTCTCACAATCCCCCTTCTTCCTTTTTTTCTCATTCATCTAGGTTTCCCTGTCTGCCCTCAATAGCACTTATCTTTCCTCTCCCACTGCCTTTTCTTCTGCTCCAAGTCTTTTATTTTCTCCCAAGTTTATTTTGAGTTTTCCCCTAGTCATTGCAGGGATCTGCCTCCTCTGGCCTAGGCAAGAAAAGCCCAAGGACTTCATGGGCACTGCAGTCTTTCCCTCAGGAGAGGGAGGAGGTGATGCATACTCTGACTGTAATCATCCTTGTCTCTTTTACACTCTGAGGAGATCAGGCCTCTTGCCTGGTCCCTGCCAGCATCATCTATACACCTCTACCTCCAAATCCTGAGACCATTCACCCTCATTCTCATACCATCTCAGCACAAAGTTCAGAGGATTGCAGAACCGTATCACTAGAGAGAAGCTGAGCCAGTTCATCCCTCGGCTCTGGTCAGATCTTTTTTACACCAAGCCAGAGAGAGCTATGCAGATCATTTTCTGAAAGATAAAATTTCCAGAAGCTGTTCTCTATGCTCCTTTCATCTGATGTGTGAAGTGTAACCATAAGAAATATCTCTTGCCAGGACATTATTGAGGAAGTTACAGCAGATTACATTCGTGAGAAGATGTGGTCTGCTACCGAAGATATGCTTCTGCGCTTTCAAGCCGCAACCTCAGGACCCCTCCTTAGGAAAGAGTATGAAGCTAGGAAATCATTTTTGTATGAACAAGAAGAGCATGTGATCAAAATACAGGTATGTGAGTCACCTACCACTCGTTACAGAAAACTGTCATTCCATGAAAATATTATTTGATAATAGGACAGTCAACTACCAGCATTCTAAAAAACAAATGTGACTGCTGATTTTGTCCTTAATCAGTGCCCCTGTGTCTAATTTATTGAAGACTCCGAGATGGGAAGGATGTTGGATGATTTTTCACCTGTGGTCTTCTGGAAAGTATTCAGGATACTGTGAATAGTCAGAGTCAGGGGAATACCTGAGATCAGAGTTGAAATCCTGTTTCTCTAAAAAGGCGATACCTTGTGTCACCTACTGTCTGACCTCAGGTGCTTTTGAATTGGTTTCTTAGTGGTTAGTGGATGTTGAGTGGCGTCTGAGTTTCTATGCTCTTGTAGCCTAAAGAACAGAATAGCTCATGAAATAAATGTAGCATCTCTGAGGCTATCTTCCCTCTTATATAATCCCCTTCTTCATTCAGGCCTGCAAGAGGCATCCTCATTCCCAACCTTTTTCTTCTTAAGCTTGCATGACTTGTCCGAATGTTCTGGTTGGCAGGAGAGAAGCTTGCTAGATTTAGATGTTTCTATTCTGTGTTCCCCTAGCATCCTCTCTCAACCACCACGCTGGTTTCCAAAAGGCCGTATGTTTGTTCCTTTTTCTGCATCCGAAGTGATACTGTTATTGATGGGCAGAGTTTGGTGGCTTTTTGCTTTGGCCAGTAACTATTAAATTTCCAAAATTGAAAGGTTGTAAGTTGAAGGGCTTCTCTTTTGTGATCATTGGTGTACTGATCTGCTGCCCCACCTAACTATAATATTGTACAGGGCAGAAGATGAGTTTTTAAAACTTTTGTATTCTTGTGTCTTGCATGTGATAGGGGCTCAAATATCTGGGTTTGCTCAGAGCTTAAGATGTTAGAAGGCAGGAATTATTAATTTTTTAAAAGAAACTTCTTCTATAAACTTGATACCCAGGCTTCCCTGGTGGCTCAGTGGTTAAGAATCCACCTGCCGATGCAGGGGACACAGGTTCGAGCCCTGGTCCGGGAAGATCCCACATGCCGCGGAGCAACTAAGCCCATGCACCACAACTACTGAGCCTGCACTCTAGAGCCCGCGAGCCACAACTACTGAGCCCGCGAGCCACAACTACTGAAGCCCGCACACCTAGAGCCCGTGCTCTGCAACAAGAGAAGCCACCCCAACGAGAAGCCCATGCACTGCAACAAAGGGTAGCCCCCGCTTGCTGCAACTAGAGAAAGCCCATGCACAGCAATGGAGACCCAATGAAGCCAAAAACCAAATAAATAAAATAACGAAATTTAAAAAAAAACTAGATACTCAAAGGATTTTTCTAGGTGAACCTGTAAGTCTTCCAGTTTATTCCTTTTTTAAATAAATGGTAGACAAAACACACAGGAAGTGAACAAAATCTTAAGTATAACATCATCTACACTGATGCTGAGGCTCTACTTTTGCACAGAATTCGAAGAGTGTTAGCCAGTGTGACACAATTTGGACCAACCTCAAGCTCTCCAATCTGCCCAGAGCTGTGTTATAGTTGGAAGACACTCTACAGAGCCCTCTAGTATAAAATCTGCCTGATATTAGGACCCAGGGCGAAAATCATGAGAGAGCTGGGGAAAAGACGGAAACAGTCACCTGGAGCCTTTCCTCCCCACCTCCGTGGAAGCAGCAGTATTGAATAAGAAGCCATTACCCTATGAAGTCACCCCGTGATGACTTCTTTCCCCCTGCTTCTGACAGTTTTCTAACAAGGAGGGCGTGAGGTCTAAAGTCAGACTATAGCCTGGAGATGAATATGGTGTGACCCAGAAAACCAGAAGACCATGAGCCAAAGGTCATCATGCTAATCTCATTTTTTGCAGACATAGCTGATTCATTCCAAATTAGGGGAATGATGTCAAATCTGAAAATTTCCCTTCTGTGGAACAGCTCAAACTTCTTAGCTGGCTGCACCAACCCCAGACACAGTAGTCTCAACAAATTCAGAGAAAAAGTTCCCAGGCTGAGGGCAACCACACCCCAGCTCCACTGTGCTACCACCAACAGTCTCCTCCCAAGGAACTAGATATGGTACAGAGAGTATATGTCATCAGTAGCCAATCCTTTGTCTCAGACAATTCAGAAGGTGGCCAAGTAAACACAGAGGAAGGTAATGAGAATTTATTATAACCATATTATATTTGAACAGTAAGAAAGCCCTGAGAAAATGGCCAACATTTAAGAAGAGAGCCAGAAAAAAATCTCAAACAAAAGTGAAATTTTATAGCAAAAGAAAAAAGAAAAATGGATATAAGTTGTAAAACATAAATTAATATCTAAGGATTCTCATATTCCAGGAGACAGTAGAAATGTTTATACTGAAACTGCTTTATGCTTTTAAGAAATTTAATAAGATGCATGGACTTGATGAAACAAGACAGCATGATAAAATGAAAAGATAACCCATAGCTACAGAGAGGAAGAAAAATGACATCCTAGAATGTGAATGAACTTATAACTGCAGAATGTAGAACAGACACTGAAAGTGACTGAAACACGTGAAGAACTTGAGAAAAATCACAGAAAAGCTAGGAATAAATGACTTAAAATACATTTTCTCATCTGAAGATGATAATACCCATTTTATCGCAGGGTTGTAGGGATTAAATGGGATAATACACATAACAGACTTTGCCCAGTATGCAGCTATTAAGTGCTCAACAAGTGTTCGAAGTGATGAGGCGGTAGAGATTGTGACTCAGAGGGCAGGTAGTGGGGATCCAACATCCAGGTGGTTGGATGGCCCAGGAAGAGATCAGAAAAATCAAGACAGGAAAAAAGAGTTAGCTACAATATTTTTTTCCTTGAACTGAAGAAAGCTGAAATGCCACTTTGTAGGAAAAAGCATAATAGTGAAATACCAAAACTTAGCCCTGAGAATTACTAAATTATTGAACTTCAGGTCAGAGAGTGCCACGAGCATAAGGGCAAAGAAAAAGAAACAAGCTTCTCTGAAGCAAGTGCAGGTTGTCAGGAGCTGTGGCAGAATCTGGGGCCGGGAGGAAGGGGGTGACCTGAAGGGACAGTCCTTCATTACATTGTTTGAATGTAACTGACTACTCTTGCAGGTTGCGGGATTGTACCTTGAAGCAGAGTGGGAAAAGAGGTCAATATTTAGGGTTTTCTTGGCTAACAGATCACAGAATTTGGGCTTCAGAAGTTGGTAATTTGAATATTACTATCCTGAGTGCCCAATTATCAAGCGAGGCAACCAATGTAGCAAGCCAGATTTTCTAGAGATTGACAATTAGAATCTATAAAACAGAGCAGTAACTTCTGAGGTCTAGGTATCTTGGGAAACTCCTTTGTTACAGCTGAATTGCACAGGAAATATATTTATGGTAACAAAAAACAAAACAAAAACATGGCTATTACAAATTTTCACGCAAGTTCTCATACCAGTCAAGAGAGAGATTGATGTTTTTGTAAACGCCTTGTCTCTAATTGTTTATAAAAAGCTGCTTCTAAATGGCTTTATGGTTTAGAATTTTGTCTCCTTTTGCATTTTTATCAATAGCACCTTCCTCCCAACTTTATACCTATAATTGTTTTTAATACAGACCCTCTAATTAGAAGAGCCTGCAGTCTCTGGGCCTTGCACGGGAGTTGTGCTGTTAGCACAGAATGAAAAAAGCCAATCCTGATGAAACTAAAACTTACAAACTAAAAAAGAAGAACGTTAAATTTTGACAAATAAAATAGGAAGCCTGTAGTACTCTGCTTCTGTAGACCAAAACTTCAAAACCCAGCCAAGTTGCCTTGGTTTGGAAAGGTAGCAATAAAAATATAAATGTAGATTCCAGAAAAATCTACATAATCATTAAAGAGATGAAATACAAAATGAAATCTTCAGGAAAGTACTGTTGGTGAGCATTGAATCCTTAGGACATTAAAAACAGTACAAAACGGGGCTTCCCTGGTGGCGCAGTGGTTGAGAATCTGCCTGCCAACACAGGGGACAGGGGTTCGAGCCCTGGTCTGGGAGGATCCCACATGCCGTGGCGCAACTGGGCCCATGAGCCACAACTACTGAGCCTGCGCATCTGGAGCTTGTGCTCCGCAACAAGAGAGGCCGCGATAGTGAGAGGCCCGCGCACCGCGATGAAGAGTGGCCCCCGCTCACCGCAACTAGAGGGAGCCCTCGCACAGAAACGAAGACCCAACACAGCCAAAAATAAATACATTTATTAAAAAAAAAAAAAAAAACAGTACAAAACGGACAAGTGGGTTCATTCCACTAATGCAAACATGCTTCAATATTAGATCTTCTGTTACTACAACAGATTCCTTATCCAGAATCTTTGAGAATCTGAGCTAATAGAGATTAATAGTGTTTCTGGAATTGAGATAATTCCAAAAAAGCAGAATGAGAAATTGAGCTAATCCCAGTAACTTGGTTGCCTTTCAATTTGGATCAAGGAATGGGATGTATAATATTATTGGCACATTTGCACCTCTGTGCTTTAAAACAGTGTTAGCCACAAAAACACGAGTCACCACTGAGACCCATCATGACAAGTTACTAGTTAGATTGCCATTAGTATGAGTGCAATCACAGTTTATCCCGTTTCCCTATTTGTCAATATTCTGTTCTCTACATATTTTCGGTATTACAAACAATGCTGCAACAAAAATCCTTATATATTGTTTTTCTACACAGGTACTTATATTTCCTTAGGCTAGGTATATTAAAAATTAGAAACACTGGGTGAAACGCTAAATAATTTTAAATTTGATACTGCTAAATTCCCTCCAAAAAGGCTATACTCTTTTGTACTTTGCCCAATCCCTACTCCCCATCTATGCTTTTATTCCCCTCACTGCTTGGCAGTGAGTGATGTGACAACTTTCCCAAAATTTCTCAGACTGACATTCAAGGCTCTCTCAAGCTTAGAGCCATCTCACATTTTTTGTAGAGGTTCCCAGTATTTGTAGAATTGGGTTCTGTGGTTCCCTCTTTCAGCCAATTCAAGCTACCTTCTCTCTTCCAAGATCCCTCATGGTTTTTGACCCATATGCCTTCTTGTTTTCTAGCACTATGATGGATTGCTTTCAAAGCATATTTGTAAGATGTTTCCATTGGGGGAAGCTGGATGAAAGGGTACATGGAACTCAGTGTATTACTGTTGCAGCTTCCTACGAGTCGATAATTATTTCAAAATTAAGTTTTTTAAAAAAGCATATTTATCATTTCTAGGAATTTAAATTGAGAGGGGAAGTCTGGAGCAAGTACTCAGTTGGGTACTTATTCCATCATGACTGTTTTGTTTTGAATCATTACCAAAAATTATATTATTTTTTAAATGGCAATAAAATTCCGCATACCTTTTTAAAAAGAAGGAATGAGGTAGATTGATATATGCAGATGTGAAAAGAAATTTATAAAAAATAACTTGAACAAACAAACAAACAAAAAACCACTTGATTTGGGGAAATTCCCTGGTGTCCCAGTGGTTAGAACTTGGCGCTTTCATTGCTGTGGCCCGGGTTCGGTCCCTGGTCAGGGAGCTAAGATCCCGCAAGCTGTGCTGTGAGGCCAAAAAGAAACTTGATTTTTTTGTATTTGTCCTTTTTAACACAGAACTTGTATTTCATTTCTAACCTGAAAAACAGAATCAGAGAATTGGAGTGAATTACAAAGATATGTTTCAATAAAAAGATTCTCAAAAATGAATTGGAATAAACTTTATAACAGCTATGGATTTATCATTCTAAAGATACCAGTTTGTGTCCACTTTTTGCAAATGTTTCCTGTAAAAGTTCTCTTTGATGGTGATAACCTTGTAAAGCTATGTTGATGAAGCCTCGTTAAACTTTATGTAAAAATAGTTGCAATAATAAAAGATCAATCACAGTACTCCTATTTTCAGGGATTCAGAGTCATCTTCCTTTTCAGTCTGGATCACAGTGGCCCACTTGTTGGAGGAAAGCTAATTACTAGTCTTTATTTTGAAGCATCTTATATTGTTACCAAATAATACCAGCACCCAATTGATCTGTTTGTATGTTTCAGGGCAATTCCATATTATTATGACTTCTTATCACCCAGGGCCTTGGTAAAATTAAACTTTCAAACCAGAAACTGGGCTTCCACCTGGTAATTCCTTTCCCAAACTTGGGGCAAGCCTCAGGTGTGAGCTGGTATGCTCTGCCCAGTTTAATGTCCACCCCTAGAGATGGTGTCCAGATGAGATTTGGAAGGGAGGATCCCTGACATTGTCCCAACTGTCTCCTGAGATGTACTCGGTCCTTGCACTTTCTAAAATAAGCTGTTACATGTAAGTAATTCTGTAACTCATTATTTTCCACAGGCTTTTTGGAAGGGACATAAACAGCGGGCCTCCTATATGCACAGGCGACAAATGTTCATTGATAATATTCCTTCTGTTGTGAAGGTAAACACCCTTTCCTACCTTAGCGCTTGACTTAAACCTTTCCCTTCATTTTCATTTTGCTTCTAGAAGACAGACTATGTTTGAGCCTTGACATCAGAAGCAAGTCCTGGGTTTGAGTCGTACCTCCACTACTCACTTAGCTGATCATCTTCAAGCAAGTCCATGAAAACGCTCTATTGTCTCTGGTCCTTTATAATATATGCTCTTTCTCTAACAAGTCCAAATTGATTATTTAAAATCTGGAGGAAACCCAGTTTTATTTTATGTTCTTCTTATGGTCTTCACTAATAATGTTTAGAATGCTCAAATTTAACAGTGCAAACCTTAGTTGTAACGCAAATGCAAAGCCAATGACAAGAGAAAGTAGAGCTGAGTTAGGGCCTGTATTTAGGTGGTGGGCTGCTCTAACCCAGCTTCCCACCAAGGCTGGTTGCTCCGAGCTTAGAGAAAGAACACGCATTTTCAGACCTGAAAACTAAAGAATTGTACAGCAGTGAACTTGTAGAAACTTGGAAATCCAGATCAGAGTCACAAGAGTGGGACTGGAGAGAGATGGGAATCAGATGAGATTTGTTAAGACTTTTTAAACTGTGAGGACAAAGAATGACATGGTCTAGACCCCTTGTGCATTACTAGCTCCTGAATGAAATGTCCTTTGCTCACCCTGGAACACATGCTTATTCGCTCAGAAAAACATGGGTCACAGTTGGTCCCTCGTGAGACCTCTTGAAATGTTTTCCTGTAAAGACCTAAAGAATATTCGCTGCGTTTAAGAGATGTGGGAAGCAACCCTGAACTTGGTTTCATTTGATCCCCTGACCCATGGCAACTCTCAGCAAAATGCCTTGCCTGCTTGGCTTTTATTTACTGAGATTAAAGCAAAATAGTACGAAGAGCTACATTACCTTCCCCACCATAACGTGTAACATGTTCTGAACCCCTAGGAGAAAAAGCAACGAAGGAAGTAGAAGGTGAAGATTAGGCTTTAGATGTTTATTAGTTGGTAGGCTGCTAATTTTTACTTTTTTATCAAATTATCTATCAATATTATTTTTAAAAGACTCCATAAAGAGATATGAAAGGTTATCTGGTAATTGCCTGGATTTCTCTTTTTAACTTATTTTTAGATTCAGTCCTGGTTCCGGATGGTAACAGCACGAAAGAATTACCTCTCACGACTGAACTATTTCAGAGATCATGTAAGAGACACGCGTGTGGATTTTTATCCTGGCCGAGAATGAACTAAATGAATACTTTGTTGAATGTTAGCATTGAATGATTTTTATTAAATGGTGGAAATGAGCACTAGGAGGAAAAAATAGGATTTAGAACTCGATATGATACTATTTGGAGGCTTTTTACATTTTTTTATTCAGAACTCAGGTTCAGAGTGAGACTTCACCATTCAGAACTGGAAAGGAAATGGGTGAGAGAAAACTGATGTGGGCTAGTAATGCCAGGGAGAAAAGATTCAACTTTCCAACATTACTTGTAAAGTGCTTATTACTGCTAACCGAGTAATTTAAATAGACACCCGCAAGAGGAATTTTTTTAGGATCTTTGAAGAATAGATATGTGAACACAGATTGGACCAACTAAATTTGGTGGTTAAATTCTTTTCCCTTTTTAAATCTCTTTATTTAAACGGCCCCTTTGCTATCTTGTTTATATTTTAGCTAACTTATTTGCCCCTTTCTTCAAAGAGAATGCAAAAATAAACATTGACTACACCACATCTAAATACCATCAGTTCTAAACAGTGTCCCTTTTAAAAACGCTGTCACTTCTTAAATAGTTCTAAATTCTAAAATAGTGGAGTAGATGGGACTCTGGGAGGTTGTGACTGGTCTTGTTTTTTTCGCAGAACAATGAAATTGTGAAAATACAGTCTCTATTGAGAGCAAACAAAGCTAGAGATGACTACAAAACGTTGGGTAAGTGGGAGCATTCTGAGACAAAGTATCCCTTATTAACCAGGCAAGGACAAGTTATTTCCATCTGAGTCGCTTCAGTGGCGGCTCCAAAAACAGAGGATGCCCGTTATTTCCAGTAGGTTTTGACCATTTTAGGCCCCAGGTTCTGAACCAGTACACAAAGGAAGATGTGATGACAGGAAGTGGGCCCTTCTATCTAAATGGAGTGGGGTAAATGTGGTAGATGTGATTTCTTCTTCAAAAGGAATGGGCTGCATGGTGGGATAAAGTAGGAGTTTGAGATTAACATATACACACCACTATATATAAAATAGATAATCAACAAGGACCTACCATATAGCACAGGGAACTATATTCAATATCTTATAATAACCTATAATGAAAAAGAATATTAAAAAAAATATATAGATATATATATATATCTGAATCACTTCACTGTACACCTGAAACTAACACAACATTGTAAATCAACTACACTTCAATTTTTAAAAAATGGAGTTGGTATAAATGCTGATTTTTTATATTAAATTTGAGCTAGAGGCAGGAATCTAATGCAAAAGAGCCAGAAGATAAACTTAAATTTGAATACTGTTTAATTTATTACCTGGCCTGTGATTTTTTTCCCTCTCATTTTAAGAATGAAACATAGTCATATAAGAAATTTGGAAATATGAATAAGAAGGGGAAAAGCACACAGTTTCACCTCCCAAAGATAACTACAAACATCTTCCTATAATTTCATTCTGGACTTCTCACAGTACCTATGGTTTTTTAAATCATCTTCCTTATACTAATAGTATATGCCATTTGTAGAAAGTCTGAAAACAGCAAAATGAAATAAAAATCACCCAGAAATAGCATTGACATTTTGTGCTGTCTTTTTCAGTTTCAGCTCTGCATACGTTTGTCATTCTGTTGTTGTTGTTGTTTTTACATAGTGAAGATCATTCTTTATATGCTAAAGTTTTAACCTTCTTACTATCACAAGAACATGTAATAAAGAGCGTGTCCTAGATTAAGTCTAGAAGGGCTTGCTGATAAGTTTATTAGTACTGCCTAAATTCTTCAAATATTCAGGTCATTCAAGATTAGTTTTGAGAGGGCAAAACAAATCAGTGTGTATTTTAGTAATGAAAATGGCCATTATGTTCTAACTGCCTTGTTTCTTACTTTTTTTTGTTTTTTGTTTTGGAGGAAATAAAGAACTGTTCAGTAATGTTCCTAGCACAGTGCTACTAAGTAGTTTCACCAATACCCTTTATTGTCAAAAGTCTGTCTGAATTATGGAGTGAAGTGGATGGCCTAAGAAAGATCTTCCCTGGTACTTGTTAAGGAAAAGTATCCGGCAGCCTCAGAGGCCAGGTTCTGCCTCAAGCCCGTGGAATCTTCTGGATGCTACCGCATTCTACTAGATTCCAGAACCCAGCATGCAAACTGAGGGAGGAAGGGTCCCCAGTCTCTCCAGTGCCACACTTTGGAATTGATGAGATTCGTCTCTTAGTTGGTAGATAATCTTTAATTTTTTATAAGGAAGCTGAATAGGGGGTTTGTTTTCTGAGCCCTAACACACTAAAATAGGTAATTTAAGGATAAGTTTTCCAAACGAACACAGGCTGCTTTTTGTTTCCTTCTAGGGAACATGTTTTTGTAGGTGGTTGTGATGATGCTTGTTACTTGCTTACTTTTTTTTTTTTTTTTTAAGTTACAAAGAAAAAGGAAATTCCATTTTAAAAATCTAGGTGAGCGCTTCCCTGGTGGCGCAGTGGTTGAGAGTCCACCTGCCGATGCAGGGGACAT
>NW_006788448.1:166777-173821 GCF_000442215.2 Lipotes vexillifer | reverse complement strand
GGCCGCTGAGCCTGTGCGTCCGGAGCCTGTGCTCCGCAATGGGAGAGGGAACAACAGTGAGAGGCCCGCGTACCGCAAAAAAAAAAAAAAAAAAAATCTGGGTGATTTCCTGTTAAAGTATAGAAGGCAGATAGAAACTATGTTAGTGAATAAATAAGATCAAAACTGCTCTGGGTTTTGGCAAATAGGGTGCCTTTGTGGTAACTGAACTGTAAATTTTCCTTTCTTTCTCAATTCAGCATCTTCATAAAACGAAGGCATTTTTTTAAGCTGAAAAACAGATCACTTTTATTAGTCTGTCATGATTCATTTTCACCCATTCCCTCCAGAAAGGCACTGAATGCATTCAGGTTTAGAAGTTACTGGAACCGTAATGTGGCCACTTGTAAGTGCTGACTGTTAAGTTGTGTGGTTTCCTGAAATATCATGAAGATGCCAAAAAGCCAACTGTTGATAGAGGAACTATTACATTTGAGCCATAATAATTAGTAAAGCTAAAATATTAATTTGTTTCTACCAGGCCTATTAGCACATAAAATGATACACAGTTCTTCAGAGCCAGGAGAGAGAACTTTAGACACAAATGCAGTGGCTTATGTTCTCTCAACTACATGAGTGAGCTCTGGTGTGTGGCTCAGGCTGTTTCTGAAATGGTCATGTCATCAGCAACATCTTTGCTGAAATAGAAGGAAAATAAATTCATGTATGCTTCAGTGATCAGGAAGAAAAGGGTCCATGATCCAAGGTAACTTGGAATCTAGTGGAATATGAGCTATTATTATCCAGTAAATTCTGAGCCTGGAAGCAGAATTGGACCTCTAAAGCTTCCTAAGGTTTTTCTTTGACAAGTACCAATAAAGACCATCAGATGGGGAACAACAGTAATACAGATGACTCTAGATTTGGTTGTTCATGATGAGTTCATACTGTTAATTGTGTTGTTGGTTGAACTCTATTCCTTAAGTGTCAAAATACCACCGAACTAAACAGAAGTATAAGGAAGCTTGAGTAGGGCCTTGTAAGTAAAAGAGAGGATGGTTATTGAGGCCACCACAACTGGACTGGGCTCTCTCAAGTCATCTTTTTGTTGCTGTGTCTAATCATTCAGCATTGAAGGTCCTGGTAGTTTCTTCTTAGAGTTTACCCAGAGCAGATCTCATTACACACCTTAAAAAAAATTGTTTTTTCAAAGTCGCAGTGCAAGAGAATTAAAGCACAATTAAGGTTCAAGGAACTAAGGGAAAGCCCTTGTAGAATTTATATAGATATTCCTCTCAGCAACTGAGCCTGGTCTCCTAGGTGCTGAAAGCCCTCCCTGGTCCATCCTGAAAGGACAGGGACCCAATTCAATTTCTAAAATTGCTTCATTTCTGCCAAGTAGGACATGTGTTCCAGTTGTCATTCTGTTGGGTCCTCTTAGACCTTACAGTTCTCCCTTGACTGACCTTTTCTAATTCACCTTTCACCTAATTGCTGCTCCTTCCCCAAGGTCTTTTGGGCTGGGAAAACAAAAAACAAAAAAAAACACCTCTTTCTGCTTCCTGCAGCAAGGACAGTAATCTCTTATCTGGCTCAGCCACAAGCTCTTAGAGCCCCGGCAACTCACGTTAGCATTCTTTCCCAGGTTCCTCGTCAATAAGACACTGATAGATAGAAGTATCTCCTCAGTGCGTGGTCCTGGGAACAGCATGAGATAGGGCTGATAAACGGGTGCTAGACAGGGATTAGTGAGGCCCAACCTTATCAGTGGCGTGCATTTATTTATATGATCTGTTTCCCCGTCCAGATTTGACATGAGGCAGGATGATTCACTCTGGAGACCAAGCACGTCCATCGCTCTATTTTTCTGTCAATGCTTTATTTAAAGACGTGATTTCTTTCCTACTGATGATCCGTTCAAGCATGCCCAGTTAAAGCACACCTTTCCTTTCCTTGCAGTTGGCTCTGAAAACCCGCCGTTAACAGTAATCCGCAAATTTGTACACCTGTTGGACCAAAGTGACTTGGATTTCCAGGAGGCTCTGGAGGTAGCACGATTAAGGGAAGAAGTGGTGACCAAGATCAGAGGCAACCAACAGCTCGAGAAAGACCTGAACCTGATGGACATTAAGATCGGGCTCCTGGTGAAGAACAGGATCACACTGGAGGTCAGTGGGGTTTGTGGGACTGTTGGTTCCCAGAAGAGAGAAGATGCTCGTATATTCGCCCACAACACTCTGGTCCAGCTAAGTTCCTTTGGAGTCCAGAAGGAGTGGCCCGAAGTTTATGTACCATTTTCATTACCACTTTATGGTCTTAGACCTGCAAAATTCTGGGCCCCCCTTTTATGACATTTGGTAAGACTTCTTTACCATTCTAAAAGGAAATTTATGTGACATAAAACCAACTTCCATATGTACCTTCATAGCAAGGCTAAGGCCTTTCTATAAATATAAAAGAGAAATTCAAAGAAATGAATTTATAGTAAAAAAACATATTTCAATATGAAAATACATGGGCCTGATGCCATTAGATGTGATAAAGTTACCAGAGACTTGGGCCTCTTCACCGAATAACCACAGATTGAGAGAGCTACAGATGAGACTGGTCAGGTGAGTGGTGGAACTGGCCATGAGTTCTTTTTTCCAAAGTGGAGAACAACTCTTTGTAATAAGCCCTTGAACAGCAAAGTGTGGTCTTCCTCCATCCCCCACCACTTGACATGGAATTGCCGTCCTAGGAAATTAAGTTTATATTAAAATTGTGAGGATCTATGTTGTGCTTATATGTAAAACTATTAGATTCTAGGCTCAAGCAATTATGCACAGAATTTTGACCTACATGAATGACCAGCGGGACATTAAAAAATCCAGCCATGCAAGATGTGGACAGTTATTTACACAGGACCGTCCTACAAACTGCAGGACAGCAGAGCATCTGTCCTCCCCAGACCCTGCTTACTGGAAGCCAGTGGTGTCTCCAATCCATCAGATGTTAGCCCTCCCCCCTCCACATTTCCAAAATGACCCCCTACAGAGTGGCATTTCCCTAATAATAGCCTCCAAATAAATAATGCTGTAGTTTTGTATCTGTGAGAAACCTGCCCGAGTCAAAGCTCCCCAAAACTATGTGAAAAGTGTCATCTTTACCCAAGAAAAGGAGATTTCCAGGGTAAGACCTCTCTCCATGTCCCTGTTCCCATGCCACATCAGTTTTCAGAAAACCAACAGGGCAGGGCAGGGGAAGTTGACCTTCTGGTTGCCCTGAGAAGGCTACAGTGGGTCAGAGGTAGAGAGCCAGCTTCTGGTGTGGTTCTGGAAAACTACCAGGTGAGCAGGCATGGGAGGCTACCAGCTAAGTGGACATGGGAACGCCTCACTCTTGTCTCCGGCCCTCACAGAGATACCAGCAAAATAGTGCCGAGAAAATAAGGAAACGAGAGCAACTCGTAAGACAGGAAATGATCATCTTTTCTAAATATTAAGGGAAAAAACTGCAAATTTAAAAGTTCTGCTTTTAACTCTATTTTTATTGTTTTGTCCAGAAAAACAATAGTACTTTAGTCTTTAAAAAAATAAATAATGTGTTTGTATTGTTTGATACATATGAAAACTTTTAAAGTATAATATATTCCAGAAGGTCCTTCAGAGAATGCCTTTTATAGTTTTACACTGCTGTTTTACCCTACTCCCATAAAGTTGTAAACAGGAAATGCCTTGCCTTTTAAAATAAAGGCTTAGTTGCAAAAGAGTAGTAGAAATATGTAGCTTGTGGAAATACAAATGTGGCAGATTTTCGGATCTTTATGAGTGTTTAAGATTTTTTAAAACATTACTAATTGTTAGCATTGTGAAACAAAGTTAATATTTCGACTTATATTTTCAAACACCAAATATTTATCAAACACTGATTAGAAGTTAAACTAATGATTCTCAAGGACGTACTCTTTTGTCTTATCATTAATAGTAGCATTTTTGGTTTGATGATAAGAATAGTGCAGTTGAAGTTTTATTTACAGTAGTGAAATAATGGGGAATAACCCAAACCCGAAAACAACAGAGGACAATAGAACCAGTCTGACATGTACGTTACACAGCCACTAACAGTAATGTTTCTGAAGAATATTTAAGGGCAGGGGAAAGCGTTGCAATATAATGGAGAAGAAAATAGTACCTAAAACAGTACGATTTCATTTATTGTAAAAAATAGATATACACTTAAGCTAAAAGAAAAAAATTAAGCTCTTTTTCTTTGCATGGTAGAATTAACCATATATATATATTTTTTTTAAACATCTTTATTGGAGTAAAATTGCTTTACAGTGTTGTGTTAGTTTCTGCTGTATAACAAAGTGAATCAGCTATATGTATATATATATCCCCATATCCCCTCCCTCTTGTGTCTCCCTCCCACCCTCCCTATCCCACCCCTCTAGGTGGTCACAAAGCACAGAGCTGATCTCCCTGTGCTATGCAGCTGCTTCCCACTAGCTATCTGTTTTACATTTGGTAGTGTGTGTATGTCAATGCCACCCTCTCACTTCGTCCCAGCTAACCCTTCCCCCTCCCCGTGTCCTCAAGTCCATTCTCTACATCTGCGTCTTTATTCCTGTCCTGCCCCTAGGTTCATCAGAACCTTTTTTTTTTTTTTAGATTCCACATATATGTTTCAGCATACGGTATTTGTTTTTCTCTTTCTGACTTACTTCACTCTGTATGACAGACTCTAGGTCCATCCACCTCACTACAAATGACTCAGTTTTGTTTCTTTTTTGGCTGAGTAATATTCCATTGTACATGTGCCACATCTTCTTTATCCACTCATCTGTCGATGGACCCTTAGGTTACTTCCATGTCCTGGTATAGTTTTTAATTTTTTTAACAATGAGCATATGTTGAGAAAAATGTTTAAAGGGAAGTGGCTTAGTTCTTACAGAGCAACTCTAGCTCTCTCTAGTAACCATGTGTCTTACAATTCTTTTAAAATTGGCGTTCCTTCTGGAAACCTCAGAAAGTCAGTGGGCGAGTGAGTGAAGTAACTAATATTGGTTTTAAGCAAAAGAAGAGGTTTGGAAATGGAGACAGACAGCTGGAGTAGAAGTTTCTGGTAGGCATAGGGAGGAAGAAAGGTCTAGATTCAAACTAGCTTGAAGGAAAACCAAAGTAGAAATTGAAAGTAATCTTGAATTGCTAAAAGTCCTGTTGATGGGTGTGTCGTATCATGTGAGTGCAGACTCGTAAGCCAGGGCTACCTGTAACCCAGGATTGAAATTTATTGTACTGCTTAATTAAACTTCTTTGCTGCTTTATGAGCATATTTCCTTGGGTATGTTCCTTAACCTCTCTAAACCTTGTTTTTCTTCACTGGAAAATGTGCTAAGTGCCTTACGTGGATTGTTTTTTTTGTTTGTTTGTTTGTTTTGCGGTACTTGGGCCTCTCACTGTTGTGGCCTCTCCCGCTGTG
The DNA here is from genome assembly GCF_000442215.2 of Lipotes vexillifer. Taxonomy (NCBI): domain Eukaryota; kingdom Metazoa; phylum Chordata; class Mammalia; order Artiodactyla; family Lipotidae; genus Lipotes; species Lipotes vexillifer. The sequence goes on along the minus strand of NW_006788448.1, from coordinate 168,379 downwards.
GAGCACAGGCTCCAGACGCGCAGGCTCAGTGGCCATGGCTCACGCGCCCAGCCGCTCCGCGGCATGTGGGATCTTCCCGGACCGGGGCACGAACCCGCGTCCCCTGCATCAGAAGGCGGACTCTCAACCACTGCGCCACCAGGGAAGCCCCATGGATTGTTTTTATCTTCACAGAAGCTCAGTAAGATTGCTATCATTAAGCCCATTTTATAGATTTAAGGAAACTGAGTCTTAGAGAGGTTAACCTGAGCAAGGTCACAAAACTAACTGTGCTTTGCAGATACTCGTATTTTTATGACTCCAAAGCCCAAGCCCTTTGTCGTAGTCCACACCTTCTACAAAGTGCATATACTCTAGCATATTACCTGCATGCGGATATCCTTTTACCAGGGGAAGGGCAAAGATGGTGGCAACTAAGGCAACATTGAGATGTGAGAATATTATGAACAAGTTAAATACTGTTGCTCCTTCGAACCAGTATTCCTCAAATGTTCAATATTTATTGATAAGAATAGAGGACATTGGGCTTCCCTGGTGGCGCAGTGGTTGGGGGTCCGCCTGCCGATGCAGGGGACACGGGTTCGTGCGCCGGTTCGGGGGAATCCCGCGTGCCGCGGAGCGGCTGGGCCCGTGAGCCATGGCCGCTGAGCCTGCGCGTCCGGAGCCTGTGCTCCGCAACGGGAGAGGCCACAACAGTGAGAGGCCCGCGTAACGCCAAAAAAAAAAAGAATAGAGGACATAAGATTTCTATTAATAAAAAGCATATGCCTCTCTTTGGAACCCCTGTCTGGGTTGGCCTTTGTCCCCTTCTTCAAGCTTTCCAAGGCAAACCTCCATTCACACCAGAGCTTTTGTGAGCCAGGTGTAATTTCACAGGGAAGACGGAAGGGCTTATCCCATTGAAGCGCGCTGCTCTGTACTTGGATCTCCAGCAGACAGACGGTTCCCGTGGCACAGCTGCTGGCTCTCCTCTCCCCTCCCACTTCCCCTCCAGGGCTCAGCATTTGACTCTGCTGTTTCCCTTCCTCCAGTGCTCTTCCTGTGCTGTCTTCACCAAATCTGTTAATAATGCGAAGGAACTTGGTTCTGCCCTAGAGCTTGCTTACCCCCCCAGCCTCTGTTCTCTTCTGTATATGTCAGAAACATTACCCTAAAGATGAAGTCTGCAGCAAAACAAAGGAATAGCCTCCAGTTTCCAGAGTTACTTCCACTGCAAGTAGTCGGGGGACATCGGGGGTGAGGGGGGCCGGTGATGGGGAGCTTAAGTACCAAGATTTTTTTTCTTCCGTATATTTAAAATCAAGATAATCAATTTATTCCATGTATTTGGGGGAATTGAATCTCTACACTTCACCAGTTATCTAAAGAGAAACCTGGGTTAAATGGAACCGTAAGCCAGTTAGTCTAGTGATGTCTTAGGACTTCTTACAGATAAGGGTATCAGGCCACCGCCTGCCTAGACTTCTCCTGAACCTCCATCTGGGGGTAACTACGCTTCCTTTCTTCATCTTGAATGTGATTTATATATTTGTGAAAGAAGGGGGGAAGTGTCGCCTTCTTAAAATTTTTGTAGAAATGAAAATCAAATTCCTCCTCTTTCCC
>NW_006788448.1:155886-166668 GCF_000442215.2 Lipotes vexillifer | reverse complement strand
ATAAACAATTAGGGGAACAGAAGTAAAGGATTAAGTCAAGTTTCCCCTCTCTAAGCTGAGAATAAAGAAGAATAAAGTCATAGACCTTGAAGGCAATGGATGTAACCACATAGAACCATCTAATCTCAACTCTCCAAGGGTTGTTTTGTTTTTTTTTTTCTACCTATGAGCTGACCCCAGCTATGGGAGAAGGGGGTGCTGGGGGGTGAATAGATTTGGAGCTTTGTCCTGTACAGTGGTTCTCATCCGCAGGGATAATTGGATATGGGGACAGGCACATTTTTTGTTGTCAAAATGACAGGAGTCCCTACTGGCATTTGGTGGAGAAGGGCCCAGGATGCAAGATGGGCAGCAGTGCATGCACAGCAAAGCATGGTAGTGCCTGAAATGCCCGGAGGGCCCCACTCGGGACTGGTGGTGGAGAATCCTGGTACTGGCTGCAAACAGAGTCCTCATGTGGAGGCTGGGCTAAGAGCTCAGGGAAGCAGATGGAAGAAGTTTTAGGAAAAACAACTTTCTTGCCACCTATGCTCTGGGACGGTGACCCAGTGTTCAGTGGCAAAGGAGGCATTCTAGAGCTGTGGCTTTCATGTAAGTCACGTGCCATTAGTGAGTCGTGAAATCAATTTAGTGTATCACTTCAGCAGATTTTAAAAATGGAATAGAATAAAAGCAAATTGAAACGGTCAGAGTGTGTCCCAGTAGTAAGAATAAGCATCCTTTCGTATAGTGTGTGGGGGTAAGTTTGCCAATAAAAGACATGAAATGTACTTTTTACTGTGGGTTTCCGTAAAAATGTTTGGTAGATCCTTATCTAAACGATCTACTCTGGTTCATGAGCCTTTAAGCCCCTGAAGGGGACACAGTAGCCTCAGTGACCTCTTGACAATGTTTCCAGCCACACATTTTCCACATTTCCCTGTACATAGTTAAAGGAGCATGATTGGGAGGGAACGCCCTTAATTTTCTTAAATATTTAGAGGCTTCTCTTCGCTTCCATTTCTAATTTCTACGTTGCATATATTTTTCAAGTGCTTCTGTAGTTTCAAAAGATATAATTCATTCTTTTAAAGGTTACAGTTTAGTAGTGTTTAGTATATTCCCAAAATTTTACAACTATCACTTCTGTCTGACTGTAGAACATTTCATCACCCCAAAAAGAAACCCCAAAGAAAATGTTCTGGAATTAGATTGCGGTGACAGTTGCACAACCTTGCGACTAGATGGAACACCACTGAATTATACTCTTTAAAAGGATGAATTGTATAGTAAATGAATAATATTTCAATTGAAAAAATACCCATACTCATTAACAGTCATTACCTATTCACTCCAGCTCCCAGCCACAGCAACCTTTAGTATACTTTCTATCTTGATAGATTTGCCTGTTTTGGATATTTCATATTAATAGAGTCACACAATGTGTCATCTGTTGTGACCAGCTTCTTTCACTTAGCATAGTGTTTGTAAAGTTCACTGTTTTGTGGTAGCATAAATCAGCACTTCATTCCTCTTTACTGATAAATAACATTCCATTGTGTGGATACACCACATTTTGTTTGCCCATTTATCAGTTGATGGAAACTTGAGTTGTTCCCTCTTTTTAGCTGTTATGAGTAATTCTGCTATGAGCATTCATGTACATGTTTTTCTGTGGACATATGTTTTCAGTTCTCTTTAGTATATACCTAACAGTGAAGTTGCAGGGTCACATGGTCACCTGTGTTTAACTTCTGAGGAACTGCCAAATAACTGTTAATGTTGAGCATCTCTTCATGTGCTTATTAGCCATCTGTAGGTCTTCTTTGGGAAAATGTCTGTTCACATCCTTTGCCCATTTTTTAATTGGGTTATTTGTCTTTTTATTTTTGAGATGTAGGAGTTCTTTATAGTATATTGTGGATACAAGTCCCTTATCTAATAAATGATTTGCAAATATTTTCTCTCATTGTATGGGTTTTCTTTATTGATAATGTACTCTGAAGCACAAAGGTTTTAATTTTTACGAAGTCCACTTTATTTTTTTCTTTTGTTGATAGTGCTTTTGGTGTCGTATGCAAGAAACCATTATCTGCATGCACAAAGATGCATGTACAAGAAGGCTCCCTACACACTCTGAAATAGTAATAAAATGTAAAGAAACTAACTGTCTATCAAAAGGAATATGATTAAATAAATTATCACACACACACCCCTAAAAGAAACCGTTGCTTAATCCAGGGTAACAAATATTTTTGCCTAGGTTTTCTTACAAGAGTTTTGTAGTTTTAGCTCCTACATTTAGTTCTTTGATCTCTCTTTTTTTTTTTACATCTTGATTGGAGTATAATTGCTTTACAATGGTGTGTTAGTTTCTGCTGTATAACAAAGTGAATCAGTTACACATATACATATGTTCCCATATCTCCTCCCTCTTGCGTCTCCCTCCCTCCCACCCTCCCTATCCCACCCCTCTAGGTGGTCACAAAGCACCAAGCTGATCTCCCTGTGCTATGCGGCTGCTTCCCACTAGCTAGCTATTTTACATTTGGTAGTGTATATATGTCCATGCCACTCTCTCACTTTGTTTTGAGTTAATTTTTGTTTATGGGATGAGGTCTGACTTCTTTCTTTTGAACCTGGATATCCAGTTGTCCCAGCATCATTTTTTGAAAAGATTATCCTCTCCCTATTGAATTGTCTTGGGACCTACATTACATCCTGAGAACAAATGGGTACAGCTTTGGAGAACAAATATTACAAAAGCCAAATTCACCTGCAATTTGGATTTTCTTAATTTCTTTAACATTCTCTGTCCATTTGTTTCTTCGTGAGGGAAATGTGGAAAATTAATCTTTCCAACTGTGTGTGTCTCAGGGTGTCTGAGAAGGAAGGAGGTAAAGAGTACCAGCATAAAAAGTAGTAATTTCATAAAAATTTTTTCCAGGATGTAATTTCACACAGAACGAAACTGAATAAGAAAAAAGGTGGAGAAATGCAAATACTGAATAACACTGACAACCAAGGGATCAAAAGTTTGAGTAAGGAGAGAAGAAAAACACTGGAAACATATCAGCAGCTTTTTTATCTTTTACAGGTGAGAACAATTTCTTTCACTGTGAGTTTTGGGTAAATGCTATGTCCCCACTGGTGTTTTACAGTCCCGTACCAAGGCTATAATAGTTTACATGTTCTGAGCACTATTAAGTACCAAGTGCTATTCTAGGTGCTTTATATACATTATCTCATTTTAATTCTTAGTACAGCCCTGGGAACCATCAAAAAATAATTTACTGATATTCCTGTATTACATGTGAGAAAACTGAGACACAGCCAGTAAATGGTAAAGTAAGGGTATTGGGACCCTGGCAGTTTGACTTAAAACTTCAGTCACGCTCTTCATGACTACATTATACTGCAATTATCGACAGAAACAGTATAAATCTAATAATAACATAAGCAGATACTGTCAAACATGAAAAAATTAAAGTAACTGTATGAAAAACAGATCTGTACCAGGACCAGACTGCCCTTCTTTTGAGGAAGGAGCCAGAGAGTTTGGATTAGGGAAATGGGATTCCTTTTTTATTTCATTATTTCCATGGCATGACTGTGATCTAAGTGAACAGTAATTTTCCATTGCTTCAAGAGTGTGGGTGAGAACTAAGCTGAACTGGTTAGGGCTGGACTCTGTCTGGTGGACTAGTTTTTTGTTTGTTTGACCATTGATCAACCTCATCCGCCCACCAGCACATACAATTAGTCCCAAAGGAAACAGTGAGCGATAGTGAGAGATAGAAACAAAGCCTCCCCTCGGCAGGAAAACTTTCCCAAAAAAGATGGATCAGCAGTTCTTCCTTGAAAGTCAGGTGTCCCTGGGGCCGCTGCTGGTGGCAGTGATTCCGTCAAGGCGTGGAGATGCTTGAATCTTTGCTTGAGGACGTCGCTGGCATTAGGTGCACAGAGAACACATTACCCAAAATATAAATGAGGTGTGGCTAGCCCCGTTGAGAGAAGAGACGTTAATTTTGGTAGAGTTGAGAATTCTCTACTTAGTGGCGAACAGGTGTAGTACTCCAGATGTCCACCATGTGGCGGCATAGAAGGAAAAATGTTAAAACAGAATTGTCCATGGAATCCAGTGCTTAACAAACAGCTTCCTTTCCAGAAAGAAAGGGGGCTCGCACTAGGCAGGGAAGGTTTTTTGTCTGCTGAAATTAGGTTAATAGGCATCCACCAGTTAGAAATTTAATCTTAAGCATTTATCATTTTTTTATTAATTTTTATTGGAGTATAGCTGCTTTACAATGTTGTTAGTTTCTACTGTACAGCAAAGTGAATCAGCTATACGTATACATATATCCCCTCTTTTTTGGATTTCCTTCCCATTTAGGTCACCACAGAGCATTGAGTAGAGTTCCCTGTACTATACAGTAGGTTCTCACATTTATCACTTTTGACATCCATGAACTGCCAAGTGTACGAAGCTGCTTTAGGATTTAGTTTTCTATTGTTGGATTTTGATAGAATTTGTGTCATTTAGGAAGGTGAAAATTTAGTCGCTGGCCTAAGATTTGTATAGTTTACCCTGTTATGTAAGTGGAGGCTCATTAATGGGAAGGAGAAAAAGCATAGGAGCGTATTTAGAATAATTCCACAAGGTTTATTCCCTAAGCGATCCAAAACTGATAGAACCAGAGCATGACCATTCAGTTGTACTGAGTGAAGTGTCAAAAAATCATTTATTTTTCTTCACCTTTTCTCCTGTCTGCTTTGGAGACATTAAGCCAAGACCAATGAGGAAGCTATGGAAAAGCGAACGGCGTGGATCCCTTTCACCTTTGGAAATTCTTAGCCAAAGTAGCAGGTCAGCTAGTGTAGGTTTTGCTATGGGCTTGTCTCTTCTGTATGAGCCTAAATTTAACGTTTTTAGGTCATCTGAGAGGAATGAGGCTTCTTCGGCTTTAGAGTAATTTTCCTTTCTCAAAAGCCGATATGCTTAGTGTGGGAAAAGAATAAGAATCACCTCAGAATGCTAAGAAAAAGGTTGTCCTGAGCTGCTTATTCATAAAATTTCAGCCAGTCATTATGAGCTTGAAAGTAAATCTAAGTGGTAAACTAAACTAGAATTAGGGTTTTCTTAAAATTTTTAAAGCCGAACTGCTTGAGACTCTTAAATACTGGCTTCCATGTATGGAAAATTTTCTTTTCTCATCGGAAGGAAGATAAAGAGTAGGACTGTCAAATTTCTCTGTCACCTTAATATTATATTTTTTCTTCTAACCTCCGTCTGGTGTAACTCCTTCAGAAAAACCACATTACCACGAAGACTGGTGCTACATCTCTTGAACTCCATCCTAAGCTGAACTACATGTCAATTTTTTTTTGATTCTTGTCCATCTTTAAATTTTTTTTTAATTTAAAGAGATTCTCTCTTCGGATACCAGGTCTATCAGCCACCCCCCTCTCTCTTCTCTTCTTTTTATCTTAGCCTTCTGGGGTGGTTCTTTTCCCACACTAAGCATATGGGCTTCTTGTCAGGTTCTTCTGGCATTTCCCCCATGAACTATCCTGACCTTCACCCCTCTGTTCAGCCTCCCTGCCTCACTCCTACCTTCTCACGCTTTCTAAAACATCATGGCCATCCCACTGTCTCCACATGTAAACGTATCCTTTTCTTTTTCTTTCTTGTCTCAGAATATGGGATGTGTTTCCTTCTATTCATTCATCAGTCCTTCTAGGACAGTCTATTTGGCTCAGCCCTTGGTCCCTTCTTGCCAGTCTCTTCAGATACCAGATCTATCAGCCACCCCCCGCCTCCTGTGTTTCTACAATAAATATTACTGTGTGGCTCCAAATGGTGTAGAGTGTACATAATACGATTATACTCCATTAAATATGTCATGATATAGTATATAAAATTTAAATCCTACCGTAGCTTTCTAGTATAACTTCCTATAGTTCAGTATTAGTATTATCTGCTACCTTTTAAAGTCTTAATATGTGCCGGATACCCTTCTGTATGCTTTATACATAATAAGTCATTAAAGTGCAAGGAACTGGGGACTCCCCTCTGCTTTTAATAATATATTAACATATAGTTTTGTGGGGGGTGTTTCTTCTCACTTTCCTTCAGACAAATCCTTTGTACCTCGCTAAGCTGATTTTCCAGATGCCACAGAACAAGTCAACTAAATTTATGGATACTGTTATTTTCACCCTATACAATTATGCTTCCAATCAACGGGAAGAATATCTACTCCTCAAGCTTTTTAAAACTGCTCTGGAGGAAGAAATAAAGTATGTATAGAAGTATATATGTAAAAATACCAATACCTTTTGTTAGTGGTGGCTATCTCTGATTTACTAAAATAATTTTAAAGTTATAAGTTATTTATACATATTAAAATTATCAAATTTCTTGCGAAATTGCCACATCATCATAGATATATTCAGGTACAGCTTTCTCCCAGCAGTGATATCTTTTCTAATGCTAAATTCACTCTTGATTTTGCAAGTATACAAAGCTCTTTGAAAGTCAGTGAGGGCTTCCCTGCTGGCGCAGTGGTTAAGAATCCTCTGCCAATGCAATTATCAAATTTCTTGCGAAATTGCCACATCATCATAGATATATTCAGGTACAGCTTTCTCCCAGCAGTGATATCTTTTCTAATGCTAAATTCACTCTTGATTTTGCAAGTATACAAAGCTCTTTGAAAGTCAGTGAGGGCTTCCCTGCTGGCGCAGTGGTTAAGAATCCTCCTGCCAATGCAGGGGACACGGGTTCGAGCCCTGGTCCGGGATCCTGCATACCGTGGAGCAGCTACGCCTGTGCGCCACAACTGCTGAGCCTGCACTCTAGAGCCCGCGAGCCACAACTACTAAAGCCCATGCGCCTCGTGCTCTGCGACAAGAGAAGCCACCGCAATGAGAAGCCGTGCACTGCAACGAAGAGTAGCCCCCGCTCACTGCAACTAGAGAAACCTCGCGCGCAGCAACAAAGACCCAATGCAGCCAAAAATAAATAAATTAAATAAATAAATTTATATTAAGAAAAAGTCAGTGAGAAAGCCTAATTAAAATTATGTGAGTAGTAAAGCCATGAACAGATGAGGATAATGATCTCTGCTAAATAGTTTTTCCTTCTTACTGGAATTTAAGCTGCTGCTAATTTATTTTTTACTCAGTTAATGTAAAAAATGTGTAGGCAGCTATAATGAATTGGGCGGGGTGGCGGGGGGGGACCCATGAGAAATGCCCTTAGCCAGCTAGATGGATCTGAACTGTCTTCCTTACTTCTGGATCCCTTAAGCGATGCTAATCCTATAGGTCTCTGAAGCTAATAGCCAGGCACCTCTGCCCTCATGCTGTCTATAAGGCAGCATGAGAAATAGGATTCATGAGAAATAGCAATGCTATGCAGTAGAATAAGGTAAGTACTAAATGAATGGTAAGCACAGTGTAACAGATCAGAGGGATGGAAAGAAAAGTGCCAATACAGTCAATCGATAACAATTGTATGGAAGAGGAAGGAGTTGACCCAAAACCTTGAAGAATATCTACAGTTTTTATAAAAAGAAATGGAAAAGGGAAATAAGGCACTATGGTGCTAGAAACAGTACGGGCCAAGGGGCAAGAAAGAAAGTAGATTAGTCTAGCCAAGAGGTGACTTAATTAGTGACCACCAGGAAAGTAAGGTTGGGCCAGATCATGGGAACATTGAGTATAGGCCCAAGTGCTGAGGCTCTTTTTACTTTCTGGGAAGGTGTGCAAGGTTTTTGACATGACCACATTGAGTTTTTAGAAGATTGATCTATCTGCTAGCCACATATGAACAGGATGAACTGGAGCTACACAGTTCAGGGAAATGGGGTGGGGGGGATGCATAGGAAAAAGGCACAGATTAGATTTTCAACACTGAGTTTGAGTTTTAAGTGTAGAACATGTGGGTGGAATATTTCCAATGTCCAGCAGAATACTGGAAATTCAAGGCTAACTCCCAGGAAAGAGACAGGGAGCATCCTAACTTGTATACCGTCACCCAGTATTATTTTCAGTCTAGGTCCATTTTTAGTTCATTCCTGCCTTCTAGATTGGAATTAAAGCTGAGAAATTATTTTTAGACCCTTAACTTTCTTGAATAAGTCATCTTACAAATGATAGCTTCCTTTTTTAAAAAAATAAAAATAATAAATGGGGGATTCTGAGACCCACTTTATTAATGGACACTCAGTCTTCCAATAGCCCTGATAAATTAGAATCAGGACATGCATTGTAGATCCTGCTCTACAGGCCCTGTTACCACTGCATACCTTTGGCCAGATAGGTCAGGCATGTTGTCTAGTGATGGAGGCAGATAGAATGGTCATACTTAGAGAGAAAGCTTTGCCTTAACTTCCCACAAGTTTCAGGCTCAGAGGTTGTATTACAAAAGACAGCATGTGGGCCATGTCCACCAAAAGTCTCCTTTGGCTCAGGTGTGCTCACCAAATAGAGACGGGAAATAGCTTCCTTTTAAATCACACCGTCTTTGATCTTCAATGGAGAAAAATACAGCCCCCCAAAGCCCTTGCCCGCCAGAGAGAATATACACTGTTTAAAACTTTATCCATAGAGGCAAACCATTTTGTTTGGTCTGGGCCTTTTTTAGATCAAAGGTGGACCAGGTCCAGGACATAGTTACTGGGAACCCTACAGTCATCAAGATGGTCGTCAGCTTCAACAGAGGTGCCCGTGGACAGAACACACTGCGCCAGCTTCTGGCTCCGGTGGTGAAAGAGATCATCGATGACAAATCCCTGATCATCAACACAAGCCCCGTCGAGGTGTACAAGGCCTGGGTGAACCAACTAGAAACACAGACTGGAGAAGCCAGGTAGCAAAGCCTGGGCGATGGTGGTTTTCAGTTGTGTTTTATGATCATTTTTATGTGTATATTTATACATACTGTTAAGCTCTGTTAAAAGAACAAAATTCACTGTGCAAAGTCGGTTTTCAATCTAAGATGTTGTTACCTCCCTTAACATACCCATGCAGGCCACATTCTTGGACTCCTACTCATCTTAGCGGTACATGGTATTTTCAGATTTCGGTACCAGTTGATTCCCAAAGCCACAATTTCTGTAGTTCTCTCCCTTCGTTTTTCTTTGTTGTTTCTAAACCTAGGCCTAGACCTAGACATAGACCTCTTCACCTGATAATACGTACTTTTTTTTTTTACAATTACCAAGTGAGTATCTTGAACATGTAAGCCTCAACAAGCTGGGTGGGATTGGCTTATTCTAGGTAGCGGTCTGTTGATCCAAGCAATCCCACCTTTTAATTTCCTGCAAAAGGATGCCATGTGAAATCATTAAGATATGCACAGAGAATTACATGGGTGGTTGTCACAGCACTGTTTGTAATCACAAAAGCTGGGGAAGGTCAAAATATTTAGCTTTGAGGAATCTGTTAAATAAATGTTTATATAACATAATTGAATAGTAAGTAACTATTTGGAATGGTGGTATAGAAATATATTTGTTGCCTGGGTAAACTGTTCATAACATAGTTCTTGTTTGTAGTTTGGTACAGTGACTCATTTTCTGTATCAAAAAAATACGCATGTATATACACGCACGTAAGATCTATATGGGATGTGTATAGACACGAACTACATTACACCCATATACACACATGCGTAGCAGAGGACCAGAAAGTTATACACTAAAATAAGGAAAAGTAGTTGTCTCTGGGGTCAGTATTGTTTTCTTGTTGGCTTATATGCAAATTTTTCTGTAAAGAACATACTGCTCTTTATAATTTAAAAGAGAGATGGGGAGAGAGAGAGAGAAAGTTAGCTGGGTCTACATTACGTGGGTCTGCCTGTTATTTTGCCAGAAGAGCCCACATGGAGAGCCTGGAGTCACCCTGCTGTTCTGGTGGCAGAGGGTTCCATGTGGGTTCTCCCATGGCCCAAGCAAACATTTTATCATTGGAGTTGGTGGGCAAACTCTATTTCACAATGCAAAGCTTGATGGTAGAACCAATGTGGCGAGGATACACATGCTTGTACCTAAGCCCCCAATTAATCGGAAGCCCTCGTTGTGGTTTCAGCAACCTGCCTTACGATGTGACCACAGAACAAGCTCTGACATACCCGGAAGTGAAAAACAAACTGGAGGCATCCATCGAGAACCTGAGAAGGGTCACCGACAAAGTCCTGAGTTCTATCATTTCTTCCCTTGATCTACTGCCGTAAGTTGTATATGTAGCAGCTTTAACTTTCTTTGCTAGAAGTTCTTGAAATACTATGTAAAATAAACCCCTGTAGTGAAGATAGGAGTTTTCCTCATGTTGCATTTACTAGTTTAAAAGTTTGCCAACATTTGCACTTTAAATTCATAACCGTTCTCCAAAGAGGAAACGGTACAAAACAGCGCTCAAGTACGATCATCCGTGGCAGTCCTGTGATTCCGTTACCATCTCATTTTGTGTTTAATTTTTAGGAAAACTGCTTGGCTTTAGTTGACTGGAACAATTGCTGTGTGTTTCTTCCTCACTTAGCCTTTTTCCATTATTTTCTTTTGTCATCTGTTTTCCATGTAGTTATGGATTGAGGTATATAGCCAAAGTACTGAAGAATTCGATCCGTGAGAAATTTCCCGATGCAACAGAAGATGAGCTATTAAAGGTAGATTTTCAAGGGTGATCTCACCATAGCTTCCCTTGGGGATAGGAGCCAAAATTACCAACACACCATTTTGTAAAATTTTTCCCCTTGTATGACTTTTTTTTTTTTTTTTTTTTTTCGGTACGCAGGCC
>NW_006788448.1:148308-155715 GCF_000442215.2 Lipotes vexillifer | reverse complement strand
TTTTTTTTTTTTTTTTTTTTTTGCGGTACGCGGGCCTCTCACTGTTGTGGCCTCTCCCATTGCGGAGCACAGGCTCCGGACGCGCAGGCTCAGTGGCCTCGGCTCACGGGCCCAGCCGCTCCGCGGCATGTGGGATCTTCCCGGACCGGGGCACGATCCCATGTCCCCTGCATCGGCAGGCGGACTCTCAACCACTGCGCCACCAGGGAAGCCCTGTGTGACTTTTTATAATAAGCTACAAGTCTTCTCTTCTAATGGCTCTCAAGATTATTGTTATGTTAGTTGGGCGCTCTTATACATTATTGAGGCTCTTTATATTAGAGAATTTGGGGGGGGGGGGCAGTAGCATATTTTCACCAAAAATAATTTTGTTAACTCTATTAGTAATGTGTGATTATATTCACTACCTTTACTTAACTCCTTGTTAAGATTCAGATCGGAGAACGATTTGCTGTCTTGGGAAATGTCAGTTAATATTAACTTTTAAAAAACCCTCCAAACTCTTGAGTTTTCTCTCTCAAAAATAGTCTTTTCTTCTACATCACTCCAGATTGTTGGAAATCTCCTGTACTATCGGTACATGAACCCAGCCATCGTCGCCCCAGACGGCTTTGATATCATCGACATGACAGCCGGAGGTCAGATAAATTCCGACCAGAGGAGAAACTTGGGATCAGTGGCCAAGGTCCTTCAGCATGCAGCCTCCAACAAGCTCTTTGAAGGAGAAAATGAGCATCTCTCATCTATGAACAATTATTTATCAGAGACATATCAGGAGTTCAGGTGAGAGGTATCGTTACCTTTGGAGAAACTTGCAGGATGGTGGGCAAGAGGAATGTGTGTTCTGTGCCCAGAGCTGGGCTTGGGGGCAGGAACCTCAGGGGGCTGCATGCATTTCTTGTACTGCTTGTTGCTGTGGGGAAAGAGGAGGGAGACCGAGCAGGCGGGGTTACTTCTGTCTGGTGTTCCCCATCCCCCCACCATCCCCAGTTCCCCTGTTACATTGAGTCATCCCCACGTGTATGATTTCTGCTACTGTCAAGAAGAAATATTTAATCTTCTTGGTACGCTATAGGCTTGTAGTACTTAGAATTAAAGAAATCAAAATAGCTAACTTCTGCTTTTCTGAACTTAAAAAGGGGGTATCATTTTGTCCATTCAGGAAAAACTTGCCTTTATCTGCATCAAACAATAGTAGGAAACTGAGTATTTGGTTTGGGATGGTTGGGAGAATCCAGCTTCTATGTTTGTTGAGGATTGTGTGTGAATATGTTCTGTTCTGTTCTCGAACATCTCTCAAATATGCATGTGAGACTTAAGTCTATTGACTTTATAAGCTCTCCAAACTGTATCATTAATCATTCCACGGGGATACGGGAGGAGGACTGAATCTAGCAGGAGGGTTCACTCACCCTGAAGCTCTCTGAGGAAGCATGTTCATCTTGGCGTTCACTTTCTCTTTTCTGCCATTCAGCCAGTCATACAAGTATAACATCTGTGTGGCCTCTTTCACGCCTCACTTGGAAAATGATAATTTCCCATTCCTCAGTTTTCCTCTAGATTAGTGATTTACCTGTTGACAAAGGTAGTTCATGATCATTCATCTCTTTCTGGAATCTGTGGCCTCTTGTGAGAAATTTTCCCCAAATCCTCTTACTATGGGAAGTCTTGATTTTCTCAAGCTGCTAATTTTAGGTCTCCTCACTGACTAAAAAAGTAACATCCATTTCTTGCAAATCCTTATCTGCTATTAGAACCTCTTTTTACTTCCTTTTTTCTCAGATTATTCCTACCAAACATCTAAGTTTCCAACGCTTCTTCATTTTAAAGGAAATAAAACCAAAAGCCTCCCCTCATCTCTTAAATTCATCTTATTTTTTTTTCTCTTCCACTCATATTAATCCTTTGTGTTCCTCAGCAACCATGAAAAGTTACAACCCAAAAAGTGCAGGAAGACCAGTTGTCACGTGCGAGCCTGGCTGCCTGCCATTTACCCTGCCCCGGCCTTGGGGTGGGAAGGCACAGGTCTTTCTGGTGTGCAAGGCTTGGGTGCCCTTAGGAGATACACCAAGGATAATTTCAGGCATGTGAAACATTTGCAAATTTATAGAATAAAATATCTACTCTACCTGTGCAAAGAATCCCTCCTAAACCATGATCGCAGCACACCTGGCTTTTCTCCATCTGTCTGTTGAAATTTGCTGTAGCTTAAAATAGCAGACTTTTTAGAGTCTGAGCACTGGTGGAAGGGAGCCTTGTATGTATCTGTGTGTCTGGTCTTAACAGCCTTTCCAGCCAGCAACTGTTGTCTGGATCAACTAAGAGTAGAGTAGGCTTAACTTGAATTTTTGTCGAATTGGTAACAGAAACTCTGAAAGGGTGTTGAAATCCCTAGGAGCTTGTGCCAATTAAAGTAGCAAATTTGACTAATTGCTTTTTGGATTGTTTCCTCTACAAAGACTTGATTCTTAGATCAGGGAACATCAGTACTGACATTTTTGTGTAGATTTCAGGGGGCATTTTTTAAATCGTACTTTTTAAATGACCTGCCCATAGTTTGATTACCTTGGGTCAGTCACAGGGCCTGAGGCCCTAAATGCTCTGTCTGTTCCTTTCTGAGGACCTGGGTCCAACATCTGGAAACATGGACTCAGCTTCGAGGTCCAGAGCCAGCCTTGGAAGGTGCTGGAACAGGTCCCCCGAGGTGTGCAGTAGAAAACAAAGCACTAGACATCACTGAAGATTTCCTCACCATTTTGATAAAGCCATTTTATTCACAAATTTGACTCTGTCTTAAGACTTTTGGTTTTTTTTTCCTTTTTTAGGAAATATTTCAAAGAAGCATGTAATGTCCCTGAACCAGAAGAAAAGTTTAATATGGATAAATACACAGATGTGGTGACAGTCAGCAAACCAGTCATTTATATTTCAATTGAAGAAATCATCAGCACACATTCAGTAAGAGAGGTTGGAGGAGGGTCTTAGCAATGGACACGGGGTTCAAACATCTGCTCTTGAAAATGTTTAGTTTCTACAGGGTGTTACTGTAAGCATGTGCTCCTACTTATGTTCTCAACCTAAAAAAAACTTGAATTATTTATTCCCTGACCCTTATGCATTGACTAATGTCCTTTTCCCGAACAGGAAAAGTTTACTTTTGACATGATACATGTATTCCTTGACTCTTGTGCCTTAGGAAAACTCCTTCTCTCAAGCAAGGAAAGTTTATTTCTTCCGTGATCCAGTTACAGTCAGGTGGTGAATGTGCAGTTTAAGCCCCGAGCCCGGGCAGCCCTGATATTTTCTCCACCCACCAGGGCCACACTGCCTGGACCCCAGAGTGGGTCTCTCCCCCTTTCAAGAATTCTCTTCGCATTTCCAGTAATTTTCTGGGAAAAGGAGAATGCTCCCTCTCTTCTCATGTTTGGACATAAAGAGGGAGGGGATAAACAGGCGTATCCAGGTTGGGGAAAAGAAAACATACACCCCACAGCCCAGCAGTAGCCGCCCACAAAGAATCGCTTCTGTTGTTCTGGAAAACCCCATTTCTTAGAACCAGGACTGTCAGTCTGCTATGTCATAATGTCTCCCTCTGGTTCACGTGCAGACATCACCACCATCAACCATTAGCCTGTATTAGGTGCATTTTGAGGGCAGGGCAGTTTTCTTGGCATGGTGAGGGTCTTTGTTTGTTTGCTTAAGACCAGAGCTTATTTCCTGAACCAGCTAGGTTCTTAAAGCGTAACCTTTTCAAGAACAGTTCTGGACATGACTACTCCAAGCTAAGTCCTGAGGACCTGCGAGAAATCCACCCAAGACCTCCAAAATCAGAACCTGCATTCTCACAAGATCCCAGGTGACTCAGATACACACTGAAGCTCAAGAAGCCCTGGTTAAGGATGCACCCAGCTTCAAATGATACACACAACGGGCGGAAAGCACGACAAATACACATCTCTTAAAGGGCCAGCCCCTCCCCCCCACCAAACCAGATATACTAACAAGTGGCAAAATTGCCTGCTCAAAATTTCAGTCTTCTTTATTAAACTCTTCTAAGTAACTAAACCTTAAATATGGGTTGGAAAGAAAGATCGGATCTACTTTTGATTTCCCTCTTTCAGGGTTGGGACAGGGAACCTCCTTGACATTTGCAACAAGCTCTCCATTGGTGTTTTGAGTGACCCTAAACAAAAGCAGATCTGAATGACCAGCTGAGGGAGTGAGTGAGCTGATTAAATAAAGAGGCTATACTTGTTTTCCCTATACATAAACACCCCAAATCACCAAGCAAACACATCCAGTATATGCACCACTTGCAAAAATAATTTTCTAACGAACAAGTAGATTCACTCATATTTGAGCCACGACCCATTTATCTATTTTTTATGGCAAATTTTTCATCTCAAAAAGATGTCCACACATCGGCTGCACATGTGCTGAGGGCAATAGCCACATGCAGGAAAAGTGAGAGATTCTTTCCCAAGGAGAGCTGAGAGACAATGTTACTGTATTAATTTAGACTGTTACTCTTCAAGGAGAAATAGTCTGCTCCTTTTGTTAACAAGAGTTGAAAACAGAATCCAACCCTGGGAAACATAACTTGTAACCAGTTTGGAATTCCATCATGTGTGATGTTGGAAGCAGATGTAATAACATGGGAGAAGTGTAATTGCAGGGAAAGACTGTCCTTGTTTACTGTCTGTCTCAAGTGAGGAGGTGTCCACATGCAGACACAAGCACGGCAGCAGCACGACTTGCCACGCCTGTGTCCACATACTTGTCCCTTGTTCTCTAAGGAACACGTAGAACATTAGCTCTTTAAGGAGACATTTTCAGGAAATTTTGATGTTCTGTCATTATCAGAATAAAGAGTAGAAGCTGGCTGCCTAAATCATCCCTTCCAGAGACAGCAGCCCATCAGATGTCCCATCTCTTCAGAGAACTAGAACATAAATTTATCCATCTTGCTTATTTTGTTCTTGTCTCTGACTTACCTTACCCCA
The DNA here is from genome assembly GCF_000442215.2 of Lipotes vexillifer. Classification (NCBI taxonomy): domain Eukaryota; kingdom Metazoa; phylum Chordata; class Mammalia; order Artiodactyla; family Lipotidae; genus Lipotes; species Lipotes vexillifer. Next base: position 150,712 of record NW_006788448.1, on the reverse strand, counting down.
AAATACCCTGTGTATTACTTCCAGATTTCACCGTGTCTTTCTATCATCTGTGTTACTTATATAACATCTTTCTTTAAATCTAACCATAGTAGAAAAACTAGCATGTCTTACAGTGGACAGAACTTTAAACGTAGTTGAATATAGTTGCTTCCTTGAAGCTATGCATCTGAGGCCCCCTCTCCCTTTCTTAAAAACCCAATTTGCAAGTATCGGGGAATGTTAGGGAAAATTCAGCATTAAACAGATAACTCTCTCCTTCACTAATCTTAAAGATTAAAAGAGAATGGAAAAGGAAGTAATCAAGGCAGTGTTGTACTGGCATAAGGATAGACATACCAGTCAATGAGATAGAACTGAGAGTCTAGAAATCTTCAAATCTGTGGCCAATTTGTTTTTGACAAGGGACTAAAACAGTTCAGTGGGCAAAGAATAGTCTTTTCAACAAATGGTTCTGGGACAACTGGAAATCCACATGCCAAGAATGAAGTTGGACCCTTTTCTTCCACCCTATACAAAAATGAACTGGCAATGGATCAGAGACCTAAATATAAGAGCTAAACTTATAAAACTCGTAGAAGAAAACATAGGAGTAAATCTTTGTGACCTTGGATTAGGCAGTGGTTTCTTAGATATGACACCGAATGTACAATCCACAAAAGGAAAAAACAAAACAAAACAAAAAAACAGATAAATTGGACCTCCTCAAAGTTGGAAACTTTTGTGCTGTAAACATTGCCATCAAGAAAAGACAACCAAGGGAGTGAGAGAAAATAATTGCAGATAATGTATCTGTTAAAGGACTTGGATCCAGGGCTTCCCTGGTGGCGCAGTGGTTGAGAGCCCGCCTGCCGATGCAGGGGACACAGGTTCGTGCCCCGGTCCGGGAAGATCCCACATGCCGCAGAGCGGCTGGGCCCGTGAGCCATGGCCGCTGAGCCTGCGCGTCCGGAGCCTGTGCTCCGCAACGGGAGAGGCCACAACAGTGAGAGGACCGCGTACCAAAAAAAAAAAAAAAAAAAAAAGGTTAAGATGGTATATTTTATGATGTGTATTTTACTACAATTAAAAATAAAAACATAAAAATAAAAATTTTAAATGGGCAAGTGATCTGAATAGAGATTTCTCCAAGGAAAATATACAAAAGCCAATAAGCACATGAAAAGATGCTCATCATTATTGGTTATCAGGGAATGCAAATCAAAACCAAAATGCAATAACTTCACACCCACTAGGATAGCTAGAATTAAAAAGTCAGGTAATAATAAATGTTGGCAAGGATGTAGAATGACTGAAACTCTCATATACTGCTGGTGGAGATGCAAAATGGTCCAGCCACTTAGGAAATCAGTTTGGCAATTCCTAAATGTTAAACAGAGTTACTATGTGATGAAGCAATTCCTGGGTATGGGCTCAAGAGAAATGAAAACGTGCACACAAAAACTAGTCCATGAATGTTCACAGCAGCATATTCATAATAGCCAAAAACTGGAAACAAATGTCCGTCAAAAGATGAATGAATGAAGTGTGATAAATCCATATAATGGAAAAATTTTTCGGGGATAAAGAGGAACAAATGCATGCCCCAACCTGGATGAACCTTGAAACCATCAAGCTCAGTGAGAGAAACCAGTCACAAAAGGACACACATTGTATGAGTCCACTCATGTGAAGCATCCAGAACAGCTAAATCTATAGAGACAGAAAGTACATTAATGGCTTCCAGGACGAAGGGGTAATACTGGGGAGTGACAGCTAATGGGTACACAGTTTCTTTTAAGGTGATGAAAATATTCTGAAATTAGATAGTGGTGATGGTTACACAAGTCTTTGCATATACTAAAAACCATCGTTATCATAGGTTTTAAATGCGTGGATTTGATGTGTTAATTGTATCTCAATAAAGCTGTTGAGAAAAGAGAGATTAAAAATGGAAAAGACTAATTTTATTATATGATTCAGTGTTTTGTAAGTTAGTTACTCAAAACAACTAAAATTAGATTTCCCATCACCAGGGATACCAGTCCCACACTTTGGAAGCATTGTTTTAATTTAACTCTAAATGAAAACAAGAGCAGCTGTATTTTCATAGCTGTGCCCCCAGAGTTACTATGTTTCCTCTAAGACCTGGCAAACACCCAGCAGTGTTCCCCTTAATCCATTTTTGGAATTCTGAAAGGAAGAACCAGCTGGTACATCTATGTCTCAGGCCGAAGGAATCATATGGGCATTTCTGCTATCCATACCCATGAAAGATCTTCAATGCCAGACAGATTGAAATAGCTAATAGTGGTGATTTGAAAAAATATATAGTGTTTGATTACCGAATAATTTTTCTCTGAAGAGATATGGAAATGCTCTTACAGTTTGCTACCGTATTAGCCAAGAGACTTCTGTGTTGTTTTAG
>NW_006788448.1:147064-148298 GCF_000442215.2 Lipotes vexillifer | reverse complement strand
TTCCCCAACTTTGACTTTTTTTTTCCTCTTTTTTATTGATGTGTCGTTGATTTACAATGCTGTGTTAGTTTCAGGTGTACAGAAAAATGATTCAGACTACTATGTATGTAGTCTTTCAGATTCTTTTCCCTTATATTATATTTCCCTTATTACAAAATATTGAATCTAGTTCCCTGTGCTGTACAGTAGGTCCTTGTTGGTTATCTATTTTACATATAGTAGTGTGTATATGTTAATCCCAAACTCCTAATTTATCCCTCAACTTTGACTTTTGTATAAACATGGAGGGAGCACAGGGTTTAGGTGGAAGAAGGCTGCCTCTTGGCAGATTTTGCAAGATCTTGCTGAACGAGTGTTTATGAACACCTTTCACAAAACTACAGTTTCTCGATGAAGAGTGGGCACTTCCCTCTAAGGTAAAATGCAAGCTGTGTCTCTCTGTGGTCTCTAATTTTAATATATGTCAGACTTGTATTTAAGGTTCAAACAATATCAGAGAAAAGTTATCATGAAACACTGGGAAGGGAACTATGTAAATATGGTAGCCATTGAGAACTGACTTTTATTTTTGTATGTGTGTTGCTTTCTATATAAAGCTCCTGTTGGAACACCAGGATGCGATTGCCCCTGAAAAAAATGACTTACTGAATGAACTTTTGGAATTGCTGGGAGAGGTACCTAATGTGGAATCTTTTCTTGGTAAGGGCTTCTTCCCTCTGGTTTGTATTTGATTGGTTGGTTGGGTGGTTGGTTGGTTTTCCTATCCTAGATCAAAAAATCTTGTTAATTTAATACTTAAGTTTATTTAAAGGATAACTACACTAGCCCCTTCCTACATGAAGGATTCTGTAATTCTTAGTGTGCTAGATTATCAAACAATTTGATACTCTTGAAGCTCTAGATACATCAAAAAGGATTTGTCAACCATAAAGAAAGAAAAAGAGCGAAATTTATTAGACGTTCCTTGCTATGTTCTCCAATGGTGTCTTTTATTAACAGTTCTCTCTTTTAGTAATTTTTTTCAAATTTCGAATACTGATGTCCTATGCTATTTTAATGTTTAATTCCGAGATTTTTTAAAGTGTATTGGAATGTGTTTTCTTTTTTTTTTTTTTCTTTTCGGTACGCGGGCCTCTCGCTGTTGTGGCCTCTCCCGTTGCGGAGCACAGGCTCCGGACGCGCAGGCTCAGCGGCCACGGCTCACGGGCCCAGCCGCTCCGCGGCATGTGGGATC
>NW_006788448.1:136050-146956 GCF_000442215.2 Lipotes vexillifer | reverse complement strand
CCGGGGCACGAACCCGTGTCCCCTGCATCGGCAGGCGGACTCTCAACCACTGCGCCACCAGGGAAGCCCTGGAATGTGTTTTCTTCTGAGGACCATGATCTCCTGTTCAACTACCGAGCCCATGTTTCCTACAGAACCTTTATCTTACATTGTTGATGCCACTGTCACAATCAGTGAATTGGAAAAATAACAATATTTTATTCTACAGGGGAAGGAGCTGTTGACCCCAGTGACCCTGACAAGGTAAACACACTAAGTCAACTTGCAAAGACTGAGATTTCCCTTTTCCTGACCAGCAAGTACGACATAGGGGATGGTGAAGCTATAGATGGCCAAAGCCTCATGATCAAGTAAGTTTGGGGCTTAAAGAGCACATGTCTCCAATTATGCATCTTAAACCGTGCAAATTCAAATAAGGCCAATTCCTCAAATAATCCATTTTAAAATATCTAAATATTGAAATACATTATGTTTATCCATCAAACATCTAGCTAAAGAATAGTAGATTCTTTGTAATTTAAGAGGGAACTAAATATCATGATACTTTCTTAAAGCCTATCTTGTTTTTTCGTTTTCCTTGTAGTTATTTGATTCCTTTCCTTTAAGAAATGATTAACTCAGCTGGTGAAAGGCCTCACGTAGCTGAAAGGAAATATCTGTTTCAGCGGTCAAAAGAATAGTCAAGGAAATACCTTGAACCTAATTTATTTTCTGGTATAAAATGTTAACGTAAAAGGCACACACGATAAGACATAATGCTATTATCTGATTTATTAGACACCTTGCCTATTAAACTAAGCCTGGATATCTTGACCAACTTTGACTTTTTTTATACCCAATTTCTTGTTCTCAAAGATTTCAAACGAAGCTTTCACACTTTTAATTAATACTGTACTTTTTCAGTCAAGGCCTCGTGGACATTCCACATCAGTCCTTTATATACAGGGTAAGAAAGAATGATCCATCACCATAAATCGAGACGCCTTAAACCAAAGCCAGGTGCTCACCAAACAATACAGTTTTTAAGAACTAATATAACCAAAAGCATTCGCATTAGCACATTAGAACAGTTGTATGTTGGGGTGAGGTGGAGAATGGAAATGGGAGATGGTGAGAAAAGGAAATAAATAAATATTTAAATAATACTTCACACATGACTTCCAAGGTACAGGCCCTGAATTCTGAGGTTGTTTTCATTTGCGACAGGAGCTTTCTGTTCTGCCACTGACATGCTTTGGACAGTGCTCATTTCTAGTTGATTTTTTCCAGATATTCAATCCCATGAAAATGACACAAAAACAAAAAAAACTTAGTGTGCTATGTTGGAATATGTACATATGTGCTTCTTCTCCTAGGCTTGTTTATTTTGTGCTCCGATTATCTCTAAGGATCTGTTTGTTCACGTAGCCTAATACTTGAGTATCTACTCTGTGTCCATGGCACTGGGCTTGAGGCTGAGGACACAGCGGTGAGCAAGCCATTAAGGGTCCCTGCCTTCCGGGGGTCTGCAGTCTGATGGAGAGCACAGCTCACCTGAGGGACCCAGGACAAGCTGCAGGACTCCTACACAAACTTGGCTTCATAAGAGTTGAGGGTAGTTCCTTTAAACTACTGATAATGAAGTCAGATTGAACTTGCAGAGACAGCTCGGGACAGGGCAACAGAAAAAAGGGGGAAAACTGTGGAAGCCGCTCCCTGGGTTCCTCTGAGCATGTGCCAATTACAAAGGTAACTGGAAATACAGATCCTGTGGTTCCACCATGCAAATTAAATTAGGCCAGTTATCCTGTGATCTCATAAGCTCTGTCCTTTAGAAGTAAGAGGAAGAAATGTTTTCATAATTAATTTTGTCTGTTACTTGAGCACCATTTTCTAAATGCAGTCAACTCAAATGTCTGCATTAATGAATGGAGATCATGATTTGGGTAGTCTAAAATATCAAATAGTCTGAACATCGTGTATATTTATACTTATTTCTGAATCTGAGTCTCCATGGTTCTGTGAATTTTTGGAGTGTACATTTCAAAAGCAAAACCATGAAAGTCGGGTGTGTTGGGCAGCAATGCATCTTAGCTAGGAAGGCCTGGTGCATTGTCCTACTTGCCTCAGCCCTTGTGTGGCTCCCTCCCCACTGTATGCTAGAAAAAAGTACTGTCTACTTCTTTAATCAGCATTCCAAGTAGAGCCAGCCAGTGGTTTTATTTATTTATTGACTTACTCTTGTATTTTGTAGTAAAATACACACAACATAAAATTTACCAATCTAACCTTTGAAAGTATACAATTCAGTGGCGCTTAGTACATCCAGAATGTTGTGCAAGCATCACAACTATCTAGTTCCAGAACATTGTTATCACCCCAAAAGTAACCCTGTATCCATTAAGCAGTCATTCCCCAATGACTCTGGGGCATCTTTTCTGCTTTCTGTCTCTGCGAACTTGCCTATTCTGGAAATTTCATATAATGGAATCATACAATATGTGGCCTTTTGTGTCTGACTTCTCTTATTCAGCATATTTTTGGCTGAATAACATTCCATTGTATGGACATACCACATTTATCGTGGACATTTGGGTTGTTGCTCCCTTTTAGCTATAGTGAATAGTACTACTGTAAACATTTATATACATCTTTTTATTTGAATACTGTTTTCAGTTCTTTTGGGTATACACCTAGGAGTGGAATTGCTGGGTCATATGGTAATTCTGTTTTGAGGAACTGACAGACCTTTTTTCCACAGTGGCTACACACCATTTTATATTCCTACCAACAAAGTATGAGAGTTTCCATTTTTCCATAATTCACCAAAATTTATTTTCTGTTTTGTTTATTTTGTTGTTATAGCCACTCTAGTGGGTATGAAGTAATATCTCATTGTGGTTTTGATTTGCATTTTCCCTAATGATTAATAACGTTTCCCTAATGGTTAATAATTAATAATGTTTCCATGTGCTTGTCAGCCTATCTTCTTTGTAGAAATGTCTATTCAAGTCTTTTGCCCATTTTTTAGTTGGATTGTTTGTCTTTTTGTTGCAGAGTTGTAAGAGTTCTTCATATGTTCTGGATGGTAAACCCCTATCAGATATATGATTTGCAAATATTTTCACCCCTTCTATGGGTTGTCTTTTTATTATTGAAGCATAGTTGATTTACAATGTTGTGTTAATTACTGCTGTACAGCAAAGTAATTCAGTTATATATATACGTTCTTCTTTTTAATATATGGTTTATCATAGGCTATTGAATATAGTTCTTTATGCTATACAGTAGGACCTTGTTGTTTATCCATTCTATATATTAAAGCTTATATCTGCTCCCAACCTCCCACTCCATCCCTCACCCAGGCCCACCCCCACCCCCCTCTGGCAACCACCAGTCTGTTCTCTATGTCTGTGATTCTGTTTGTTTCATAGATAGGTTCATTTGTGTCATGTTTTAGATTCCAAATATAAGTGATATCATATGGTATTTGTCTTTCTCTTTCTGACTTATGTCACTTAGTATGATAATCTCTAGTTGTATCCATGTTGCTGCAAATGGCATTATTTCAGGGCTGTCTTTTTATTCTCTTGGTAATATCCTTTTCTGTAGAAGAGTTTTTTAACTTAATGAAATGCAGTTTATCTATCTTTTGTTGTTGTTTCTTGTGCTTTTGGTGTCATATAAGAATTCATTGCTCAATCCAAGATCATGAGAATTTACTCCTGTGTTTTTTTCTAAAGTGTTCTATAGTTTCAGCTTTTACATTTAGGTCTGTGATCCCTTTTGAGCTAATTTTTGTGTATGGTGGAAGGTCGGGGTCCAACGTTATTCTTTTGCATGTGGATGCCCAATTTTCCACCACAATTTCTTAAGGAGACTATTCTTTCTCCATTAGATGGTCTAGACGCTCTTGTCAAAAGCCAATCTACCATACATTTATGGTTTTCTAGACTCTAAATTCTATTCCATTGATCCATATGCCTATCCTTATGCTAGTACCACACTGCATTTATCACTGTAGCTTTGTAGTAAGTTTTGAAATTGGGAAGTATGAGTCTTCCAAGTTGTTCTTTTTCAAGATTCTTTTGTCTACTTGGGGTTCCTTGCAATTCCATGTGAACTGTAGGATCAACTTTTCCATTTATATAAAAAAGGCTATTGGGCCAATGTTTTAATAGATTCAATAACTTACTGCTTTCATAGGCCTCTGGGGTCTAGAAAGCCTTCCTCTGGGCATACTTCAAGATCCTGGTGTTAGCAGAGCCCTTCACTAAGAAGCCCAGTGGATCATCGTGGATAACAACTTGAAATGAAGACTGACCAAGTAGCCTTCCCCAAAAGTGGGATTTGGGTAGTGCCCAAAACAGTCAGTAGAGTTTGCTCCATGATGTTAGGCTAGGCTTACTTCCAAATACATTATACCTTAAGTATATATTTCAAAATCTTGATACTAACAGATAATTATAAAATGTGTCATTGACAAGGAGCTTGGAGACCATCTAGTCTGAGTCTTTATCTCTGAGGTGAGGAAATTCAATTCTAAAATTATGAGAAGCAAGTAGATGGGCACTGACATGCTTTAAATTCATAGGCCATTGATATTCCATTGATAGACGCTTGGAAATACTGATTCGAAAACTCTTATGGAGATGACTTTCTTCCAAGCTAATAAACCAAATTCCTAACTCAAACATGAAATATAGTTCTTGAGACTCTTCATTAGAGAACCAAATTTAACTGAAATCAGACAGTGCCTTTCAGAAGTTACTAAGAAGTAGACAGTCATGGAATGCAGAGCTGTTGGGGATAAAAATAACTGGCTTTTCTCTATCAAAAAACTATTTTGGGGCTTCCCTGGTGGCGCAGTGTTTGAGAGTCCGCCTGCCGATGCAGGGTTCACGGGTTCATGCCCCGGTCCGGGAAGATCCCACGTGCCGCGGAGCGGCTGGGATCGTGAGCCATGGCCGCTGAGCCTGCGCGTCCGGAGCCTGTGCTCCGCAACGGGAGAGGCCACAACAGTGAGAGGCCCGCGTACCGCAAAAAAAAAAAAACTATTTTACCTCCTTGTTAAATAGGTTGTGTTTTTAACTTTCAAAATGCCCCCCTTATTATTAATTACAAAATCACTAGCTTTCCAGTGATGAGTAATTCATCTTCATGAGGGTCCCTGAATAAGGCACTGTTAATCCTTATGCTTGTGAATTTAATTCCATGCTAGTTTCATAATTCTTAATAATTAGATGAGGATGAAGATAATAATACCATACACCTATGTAGTGCTTACCATGTACCAGGGACTGTCCTATGGATATGGATATAGATAATAACACATAACAACATGTATAACATAACAACATCCATGAGTCATGTAATACTCTCAGCAACTCCAAGAGGTAGAGGTTATTACCTGGGTTTTATGTACGAGGAAACTAGGCACAGAACAGACAAAAACCCTTTCCTGGTAGTATAGCTAGTAAGTGGGGCATAGGTTCAAATCCAGACAGTCTTAAATCTTTCCGGGCCTACACTCTTGATCACAAGGTTCTACAACTTGAGGGCAAGGTCACTGTCCTTTGCACTCTTAGGGATCATAGAATAAACAATAAGAATGATAGCAGAGCAGTTATTGTATACCTGATGCTGGGGCATTGCTTCCCAGGCCACAGAGAAGGAATGACATAGAGTAAGGGACATGAAGGCACATGGTGGAATAGGAATAAACATTCTATTTCTGTTTCCCTTCCATATCTTTATGGAATAGGGAGCCTCGGTTTGGGCTATTGCCATTTTGCTAATACTACCAAGCATGGTGGTATTAAAAGGACAAACGAAAAAAAAAGCCTGGTCGGGCTTCCCTGGGCCTGCTGATGCAGGGGACACGGGTTCGTGCCCCAGTCCGGGAAGATCCCACATGCCATGGAGCCGCTGGGCCCGTGAGCCATGGCCGCTGAGCCTGCGAGTCCGGAGCCTGTGCTCCGCAACGGGAGAGGCCACAGCAGAAAGAGGCCCGCGTATCGCAAAAAAAAAAAAAAAAAAAGCCTGGTTGAGGAGTGCTAGGGAGACCTGGGATTACAGCCCCAATCTCACACATTAGCCATTGGACTCTGAGCAAATCATTTCCCCATTTGTTTCCTCATCCATCAGATGGAGAAGAGGGGGAGATGATGGGAAAGGGAGGACTCTGGTGAGTAAACGAAGTCACACAGTGACATCTTATAAATTATAAAGAACTGTACAATTGAAAATCTCTCTCGGACTTCCCTGATGGTGCAATGGTTAAGAATCTGCCTGCCAATGCAGGGGACACAGGTTCGAGCCCTGGTCCGGGAAGACCCCACATGCCGTGGAGCAACTAAGCCCATGTGCCACAACTACTGAGCCTGTGCTCTAGAGCCCGCGAGCCACAAGTACTGAAGCCTGCGAGCCACAACTACTGAAGTCCGCATGCCTAGAGCCCGTGCTCTGCAACAAGAGAAGCCACTGCAATGAGAAGCCCGCGCGCCACAAAGAAGAGTAGCCCCCACTCACTGCAACTAGAGAAAGCCCACACGCAGCAACAAAGACCCAATGCAGCTAAAAATAATAAGTAAAGTAAAAAAAAAGAAAAGAAACTCTCTCTCATTATAACTTATGATTCAACTTATAGTATGTGATCCTTTTGGCCTTTATTAAGCTTGCTTTTCTATGAAAGTATGTGTGTAAGTAGAAGACATTATAGATGGCTTTTATTCATACTTAGCTGCCTGAGTGCTTTAGTTGTCATCTCTTAAGAATTTTTTTCCTATCACATAATTCAGTTTAGGCATCCATCATCCCAGTTGCAAGATTTTCTTGCTTGTAGTCCAAGCTGGCATGAGCAGTAAATGGCTAAGGAGATATTCAAGGTCTGGTGATAAAAATGTATAATCATGTTATTAGAATTTTAAACAATTGGAAATATTTTTTATTTTGTTTTATTTATTTATTTATTTATTTTTGCGGTATGCGGGCCTCTCACTGCTGTGTCCTCTCTCATTGTGGAGAGCACAGGCTCCAGACACTCAGGATCAGCGGCCATGGCTCACGGGCCCAGCCACTCCGCGGCATGTGGGATCCTCCCGGACCGGGGCACGAACCCATGTCCCCTGCATCTGCAGGCAGACTCTCAACCACTGCGCCACCAGGGAAGCCCTGGAAATATTTTTTAGCTTCCACAAACACCAATTCCTTTTCAACCTTGGGCACACTGTAAGGCAGATGGCAGAGGGGGAGGCTCAGGAATGGTCCTGGTCAGAACGTGATAACAGACACCCTTTGAGTGCAATGGCCAAACCTGAGGGACCACACCAGTTTACAAGCACCAGGCGGTCTCATTCATTGACCATGGGATTTGAGCAGAGCTGTGATGAAGAAACTCCCAGGTGTATTTCTTTTATTCTTAACTTTCCTAATTCAGGGAGGGTGGCAGAGTTTGACCAGCCTATCTTACCTATTATATGAACAGCCATGGGGCCAAAACTTGAACCAGTTGATTTATGCTGGTCAGACCATATCTAGAATATTGTGTTTGCATTAAGGTGGGGAGGGGACATGTCTTAAAGTCATTGGCAAACTGAAATGTGAGCAGAACTGGAAACTCTCTTTAACTCCTATTGTGAAGAGGTTTCAGGAACTGAGGGGTTTCACTTGGAAAAAAGAGAAGAGGGGACGTAGACACAAGTCTGGCACTCTCTGCAGGTTGATGAGGGGCTGATGATGAGGAAGGGGAAATCGTCTTGTTTCCTACATCTCTAGAAAATAGGATGTGACCTTCTATAACGATTGAACCTCTTAGGTCTTAGCTGACTTATTTGTAAAATCAGGGATTGGACTGTTGCCCAAGGTCCCCCTCGGTGCTGATGTCCTGTGACTCACTGGGTCCAGTGAGTGGACCGTACTGGAAGGCAGGCCTCTCAGAGTGGGCTTCCCATTTAAGAATGGGCTGTTCCAGTGCTGTGCTCGCCAACAGAGATTTAACGTCAGCCACACAGTTACTTTTAAATTTTCTAGAAGCCACATTTTTAAAAGAAACAGGTGAAATGAATTCTAATATATTTATTTACCCCAATATATCCCAAATGTTGTCATTTCAATATGGAATCAGTGTAAAAAAATTGTTAATGATACATGGTACATTCCTTTTTTCACACTGAGCCTTCCAAATCTGGTGTGTGTTTTTGCCCTTAATGCTTATCGCAGTTTGGACCAGCCACGGCTCAAGTGCCCACTGGCCACCTGCTGACCAGTGTGGATGCCGTCTTGGGCAGCACAGCTTTAGTGACCATGTGAGTGCTGACCACACGTCAGACCCTAGAGAGAGCCTTTACATGCATCTTTCATTCAGTCCTGAGAGATTCCCATTACATAAATGAAAAAAAAAAAAAAAACCCACTATAGGGACTTTGTAATTTGCACAAGTCCACACACCTAGTGAGCAACAGGAGCCCTGATTCAACCTTAGATCTGTCTGACTCAGTGTTCTTAACCATTAGACATACCACAGGGTGAGGTACTGAATTCCCTGTCATGAAACTGGATGGTTATTTACATGTAAGATGTCTGGGGTAGAACTTTGGCAGTGGGTTCCAGTGGAGGCCTGACATAAAGTAGAATTTCAAGAGAAGGGCTGTGTGAGCAGTTTGTCCTCCAGCCACTCCTGAACAAATAAACATTCTTTGTCCCTAGCAGGGCATACTTGAGTGACCTTGGTCATTTTGGTCATCAGATAGCGTCTCTAAAGAGTTGAGCTGGGAGTTTCCTGGAAGCATACATCGTCAGTCATTCCTAGAATATTAGTTCAGATAAGAGACAGTCACTGTATTTACATTTGTTAAAATCACCCAGAGCTTTTATTTTTAACTCGATGTTCCAGCTTAATGCATTTATAATGATGATTGGAGGAGGGAGTTGTGTGGGACAGAAACGATAGATACTTGGCTCTCTAAGCCTCAGGAACAGGGCTGTCTCCCACGTGGCTGTAATGAGCTGTGTGCCCACCTCTGACTCTTGGGGGAGCATTTCTCTGTGCATTCCCAGACAGCCTGTAAATCCCCAGCAGCGAAGGGTCATGGGCCAGAGGAAATGGTTGTGATCATTCTTCTCATACAGACTTGAAATAAATCAGAAAGGAGAAAAATAATGGTTACAGATGGTTTATTGGATCTTATCCTGTTTGCAAAAATAATATATCTGGAATTCACTTTGAAAGTTTCCTCTTGTCCTTTGGGAGCAGTCGCCCCGATGCTTCAAAACATAAACGATGTTTTATTTTCATTTTCCAATTTTCATGCCATGTGAACATTTTCTGCTGTAGTTGAGGAAGAAATTCATCATCCAGTGATACCATGTAATGCCTTGGAAAGAACTGAGGTTCAACGCAATGAGAGTGAAACTTCAGACGTTGTTGGTTAGACCTGTTTGTAATTTAAGGCAACTTCTGTTTATGTTTCCCCCCCACTTTTTTTTTTTGAAGGGACTCCATGTCCAATAATGTTCCCACTTATGTAAAAGGGAGCACACTTGACCATTTGCCTTTTATGTTAAAATCTTTTTATTTAGTTCCATAACCTGATCTTTAATTAGTAAAGGGTGGCTGATTACCCTAAAGAACACATATGAAAAAATAGATGGTTTTAGCACTAACAGAGGGGTTTTCCAGCTCTCGTTACCGAGCAGCTGTTCAGTTCTCTCCCACCCGATGGGTTCGTCCCGCCACCAGACCTGAGGCTCCCAAACACCCATCCTCCTGGCTGCTGTGTCATCCAGCAGCCAAAGCCTCCACAGCCCACACAGGACTTGGGCTCCCACTGGCCTTCACAGTGTTTCATAACTTTCTCAGAGCAGGAAAGCTAACAGCTTCTCTGGCTCCTAAAGGCTTATGATGTTTTCAACAGGCTCAGAAGTTTAAATGTTACTAAAGTTAGGAAAGGGGGACCTTTCCTGCACCCTCCACAGTCACGGGGCAAATTATCCTTCCTTCTCGTCAAAAAGTAGTCTCAGTCTAAAAAGAAGAACAGGTACTTAGATAAGGAATCTTATGACATACTTGTGCCCATGATACTGACACTATAATCTGACAACATCCAGCATATAAAACCCAGATTTTGATTATTAAGCATTCACAAACTTTGGGGAGCCTTAAAGCAGACGTGGTGACGTTCTGTGAGATGACTTTATTTTAAGGGATTCTCTTTGAGGCTTCATCTCTGTAGGTGCTTGTTCACTCCCTTGGGAGAAGCAGATTTTTGTGCATTAGGACTGCTGTCTGAAAGCCTGTCTCTCCTTTCTGTATTTTGTAAGGACCAAAAAGCTGATCATTGATGTGATCCGGAACCAACCAGGGAGCACACTGTCAGAAATCTTAGAGACACCAGCAAGTACAAAACAGGTAATTGGCCTTAGAGTGTAAAATAATAAGTACCTTTGATATGAGTTAATTTTGTTAACAAATCTTTGTGCCAAGTGTTTACTGTTCCCTCAGAGAAACTGTATCTGACACGGTTTGGAAGTAAGGAATTCAACCGAGTTCAGCTATATGTAAAATCCATGGACTATCAATGTAATGAAATAGAAAAATGCAGCACTGAATTTATGCTGAATAATTTTGTCCTAGACTAGGAAGATAGTTCTGGGTCTTTCAAAGCCCCTGAATGGTCATTGTAAACTTTGAGCAGTGAGTGTAGGAAACAAAAGAAAAGAAGAATGGACTACTTAAAAATGAAAACTGGGCTTCCCTGGTGGCGCAGTGGTTGAGAGTCCGCCTGCCGATGCAGGGGACACAGGTTCGTGCACCGGTCCGGGAGGATCCCACATGCCGCGGAGCGGCTGGGCCCGTGAGCCATGGCCGCTGAGCCTCCGCGTCCGGAGCCTGTGCTCCGCGATGGGAGAGGCCACAGCAGTGAGAGGC
>NW_006788448.1:126890-136001 GCF_000442215.2 Lipotes vexillifer | reverse complement strand
AAAAAAAAAAAAAAAAAAAAAAAAAAGATTGAAGACTGTATTCATTGCAGTGGATGGGCAAATTAAGTCACTTAAGAGATCGTTCTGGTCGACAGGATATAGAAAAATACCTTTCATATTTTATGTTTTTGCTAACTTGAAGAAATGAAGAAATGTCCCACACATTAAAACTGTTTTCCAAATACTTCGGAAGCAAGCGTCTTGAGTCCATCAGGTCAGAGCACCATTATCCTGGTGTAAATAACTGAAGTTTATTAAACTTTAATAACAATCTTGCAATAATCCTTTTATGAGCATCCTTGAAAATGCATCATTATTTAGTTTGTTCTGAATTAATTTCAATTATATTGCTTTAGTTTCGATAATTGCCACTCCCTAAACAAACGCTAACAAAATTATCTATTTAGTTACTCTTAGCTGGGCTACATGTAATTTCCTGAATCATTCTTAATTTAATTGGTTGCCAAGAAATCATTCTGTCACAGTTTTTAATAAAAGTATATATATATATATAATGTCAAGTTATCTGATGTTTGTTAATGTGTGAATATTTTTAAACAAGGTGGGTAGAATATTTTACTGAGTATGAGAATTTTAATTCTTAATGAATATTTTATTTTTCCCCAAATGTAGCTTAATCACTAAGAGTGAAGACTTCCGAGATCAAGTATAGCTCTGTAACTCTAGGCACTTAGAAATATTTCTATGCCTTGATTTCCTCAACTGCAAAAAGGGAATAATAATAATAGTACCCAGTTCAGGAATAACTCAGTTAAAACATGTTAAGTGGGTAGAATAATATCTGATGCATATTAAGTTCTCAACAATATTGGCTGCTACGGTTACTGTTTACTGCTGACCTGGTTTACTGTCACTGTGTCCATAAAGTTGATCTGTCATTTATATTCTTAGACTTTGTCTACAGTGTCAGTCAGTTGTCTGGCACTGTGACACGGGAAGATCACCAGTCTCTTGTTACTACTGGTTTTTTGAACAAACTATCCAAACTGTTTTGATTCATTTATTTGCTTATCATTTATTTGGAATCTTATTTCGTGCTAGAATACTCTAAATTTCCTTTGGTTCAAAGAAACCCTGCAGGTTTTTCAGAGTCGGAAGTTTGAGAATGATTCCCTTACCAGAACAAAGCCTTTACAGCTTATGAATTTCTGTAAATATGGCTGACGTTACAGTTTAGTTCAGGGTTCTCATGGCCACATTTTAATGGATAATCTAGTTTTAGTTTCCTCATCTGGACTATCCTATCCAAAACTGATATCTTTCCATCCAGAGAATTATAAAATATCAGTTATCCCTGATAATATGTCCATTACTAAGGTAACTTGTCATCTTAGCAATAAAGTAGCTATTTAGAATTTCGCTCAAAGCAGGCCTGCCACCACTGCTATGTTTCTCAGAAAAACAAAGTAATTCCTTCCCAAAGACCTACTTCAAAACCCATGAAGAACGTATTGTAATTCTGTCTCTGGACCTTGGCTCGAGAACCTCTTTCATTTTGATATTAACTTGCCTTGTACAGCTTCTGAATCTGAGATTAGGGCATCAGAGATAAGCCAACATCTTGATATTCCCTTTCCAGGAGATAGATCATGCCGCAGACATGGTGAGCCGTGCAGTTTTAGATTCCAGGACTCCCGAAGACATGAAGCATAGCCAGTCTATGGTTGAAGATGCACAGCTGCCCCTTGAGCAGAAGAAGAGGAAAATCCAGAGGAATCTTCGGACATTGGAACAGACTGGACATGTGTCATCCAAAAATAAATACCAAGACATTCTCAATGAGATTGCCAAGGTTTTTGGAAAGAGTATTCTTTCTCCTTTGCTTAGCAGACGTGTTAATCATTGGTCACACACATGCTGGGACTCTGAGGTGACATGAGGAATTCATAGTTATATACATATGGTTCCTGTCCTCCTCAATATTACAGATTTTTTAAGGTTTCAGAGAAGTTGATGACTTTTCATAGAGAATAATCACAAGTCATTAGAAGAGTTGAAACGCACCAGACGTAAATGCTTAGGAAATGTAATAGACAAGTTTCATCTATTGCTTTAGACAATACCTACTAGTTTTAAAAGTGACACTTTTAGGAGAGTTCTCTCTTGAGTTGTTAGTTGTCATATAACCCAGTTGCCCATGCGACCTGCCACTGAGATGGTACCTCTGTGTCCCTGAGAATTTTCCTCTAAGCAGTTTAGCCTGAATGCAGTTCAGACTTAAAAGTTAGTTTCTGTTTTCTCCTCCCATATTTTGACAGTTGAGAAACTTCCTGAGAAAAGGATATCAAATTAGTGCAAGGAAACATCACAGGAAAAGGCTAGATCTGTTTGCCAAAGATAAGGAAGTATATATTTTGGGTTAAAAAAATTTTTTTCTTTCTTTTTATCCAAACATGCAAATTAAAATGGGTCTGGAGGTTAAGGACAGTTACATGATCAGAAAAAAAATAAATTTTCTTAACTTCTGGGAGGGAAATGCACTCAGCTTCATTCTTCCACGGAAAGTTATGGTCAGTCCTGGCAGTAGGCTTATTCCTCCCAGCCTGAGTGACTCAAGGGAAGTAACGTTTTTTTCTATAGCTCTGGGGTGGAAAATATGTCTCTTAAGGAATGTGTAGTAGAGAAATTGATGCTTTTGTCTTGGAAAAAGCAAAAAGCTATCATGAAGGCATCCCCCAAAAAATTCTACTTAATGAAGAATTTTTACTTAAGAAGGATGTGTTTGTCTGTCTTTGGATTCCTAGAGGAATGTTTTTTAACTGTCCACAAAGGAAAAATAATATTAAACAGGCACCATTTTCTTAAATGAAACATTTTTTTAATTTACCAATTAGAATTACAAAAAAAAGAATTGTGTGTATTTAAGTTTAAATATAACGTATCGGGCTTCCCTGGTGGCGCAGTGGTTGAGAGTCCGCTTGCCGATGCAGGGGACACGGGTTCGTGCCCCGGTCCGGGAAGATGCCGCGTGCCGTGGAGTGGCTGGGCCCGTGAGCCATGGCCATTGAGCCTGCGCGTCCGGAGCCTGTGCTCTGCAACGGGAGAGGCCACAACAGAGGTCCACGTACCGCAAAAAAAAAATAAATATAACGTATCTCTCATAAGCTGTAAGCAGCTTGGTCAACTTTATGTTCTAGGAACTCTATTTAAATCCAAGTAATAGTTATCCATGTTGAATTTCTTTCAATCAGTCTTGAGACCCCAGTTGTTTTTGCAAATCTTGAGAAATATTTTTCAGATTAAAAAGTGTATTGTTTTTTTAATTTCTAAAATAGGGGATTCCCTGGTAGTCCAGTGGTTAGGACTCTGCACTTTCATTGCCGAGGGCCAGGTTTGATCCCTGGTCGGGAAACTGAGATTCCCACAAGCCTCATGGGGCAGCCAAAAAAAAAAAAGAAAATGAATGTAATGATGAAATGTAACCCTTTTCAGGGTAAAGTATTCTTCAAAGTAGAATGTTCAAAATATTCTGAAGAAAGTTTCTCCTGCTAAAGTCTTCCTTGTGCCCTTTTAAAAACACTATTTCTCCTTATACAATTAATCTAAAATTGCTTCTCTGCTTTTCCATCAACCTTAGCACCTCTCTTAAAATGAAATACAGACACTCCCAGTTCTAAAGTAAAAAGGGAACATTTTGGTGTTGAGAGTTTAAAGTGAGGTGACTATAATAAACTACAACAGTCACAAATAGTGATTTAGTACTAGATATTCTTCTTGTCCCAAATGGGCAATATCATAAAGCAAACTCCTGCTTAAATCTCATACCATGGCCTTGCCTTGTTATTTTAGGATATTCGAAATCAAAGAATCCATCG
The DNA here is from genome assembly GCF_000442215.2 of Lipotes vexillifer. Taxonomy (NCBI): domain Eukaryota; kingdom Metazoa; phylum Chordata; class Mammalia; order Artiodactyla; family Lipotidae; genus Lipotes; species Lipotes vexillifer. The sequence continues at coordinate 132,165 of NW_006788448.1, read as the reverse complement.
TCAGCTTCGAAAAGCTGAACTGGAAAAACTTCAGCAGACCCTGAATGCACTTAACAAGAAGGCAGCATTTTATGAAGAGCAAATTAATTATTATGACACCTACATAAAGACTTGTTTAGACAACTTAAAAAGAAAGTAAGTTGAAATCATATATTCTTTTGTAATGCCATGATATATATGGGGTATCCATTCTTTTACAATCCTGGGCTGTCAGGTTGGGTGTGGTAGCAAACTTTTGCTTTATTATATAACCAAAAACTAGAATCTCAGTTTTATGATTTGCCACTGTGAGCTAAGAAGTCAGGAGTGAATTTAGAAACATGTTACTTCTCTATTAACATTGGCATTAAAGTAGTTTACCCTGTTGTGTTTCAAACAAGTAGCTTTAAACACTTGGGGAAGCACTTTCATTATTCCTTCTTTTTTAGTCAAAGGTGTGTTTTAAACACTATTATTTAAAAAAAAAAAAAAAAGCTACCCTTGGGGATGTTAACAATAAACAGTTTTTATATACTTGAAAATGTTAGGTAACACCAGGTATTTGCTATTGCACAGCACAGCTTAATGATTTTAAATTACTTACTGGTTTTTAAAACGTACTTACACAAAAGACAAAATTTGTCAGTTCTGTTACCCATTAGCATACATATCATAGATTTTTTTTCACAATATAGCTACTTTTAATGAGTATTCTTTGCTCATAATTACTCTTATCAATAGACAAGTCAATACTAATCAAATTTTAATTACCCATTTAAATACATAATTCAGTATTTTTATGTAACCCTCGTAGTCAAATTGATACTAGGAAATGGTGCTATATGGAAAAATCAATTGCATTAATCATAGATTTGATGGAGGAATATAACCAAATTTAAATCTCACTTATCTGTGCTGCACTAGTTCTGAATTTTAATTCATTTGCTTGCAGCCTGTAAATTACTTTTATGCTATTCCTGGGAGGAAAAAAGTTGGTAAAGCTAATATTTAGTAGAAATAAGCTTGTCAGGGGTTTTCTTTACGTGTTTATTGCAACTACGACAAGGCATTTTACAACCTCTGCAGTCAGGTGAGCTAGATTGGGATTCTCTCTTACATTGTGTGATCTTGAACCAGTCCAGTGATCTCTGAAGCCTCAATTTTCTCATCTTTAAGAGGGAATTGGGAGTACCAGCCTTACGAGTGTTGTTATGAGAGCTAAATGAAATGATACAGAAGAAAGGAATTTATTTCAGAACACTATGGCAAGGTTAATTTTGTAAACGTGAGGCAGTATTTAGAAAGCACTTGGAACAGGGATGGCCACGTACTATTTGTTAAATAAGTTAAAGCACTCCTAGTGATACCTTTCTTTAGGAGTGTGTACGCAGTTTATGTTATGGCACCTTAGCTGCTTGTGAAATGACTTAATCGAGCCACATGGTTCAATATGCCTGAGACAGCAAAGTACGAGTTTTATGAAACATATTAGTCTGTAATTCAAACTTGAGTCGCATCGAAAATAGCTTTTCCTTAAACTGTTCAGTAGTGAGATTGCACTGCACCGGGAAGGTTGTCGCCGACTATCACACAATATAAAGTTGCCCAGGTTCCATATAGTGGGGGCCAGGTGTGGACAGCAGTGTGCCCTCTGTGCTGGTTATTGCGCTGCCAGGAACGTCTGAGTTTGCCATCTTCACGACGGATGGTCTGTTCTTATTTTGTCAGAAATACTCGGAGATCAATTAAACTTGATGGAAAAGGAGAACCCAAAGGGACAAAGCGAGCGAAGCCGGTGAGGTACACCGCAGCGAAGCTGCACGAGAAGGGCGTCCTCCTGGGCGTAGACGATCTTCAGATAAACCAGTGAGTGGCAGGCGAAAATCTGCACAAAGCACACCTGCCCTCTAATCCCTCCCATCAAATCTGACTCCCACTTCAGTTTCCTGTGGCCTTTGAAGAAGGCTTCACTTGGTCTGTCAGGGCTTCCCCTTGCTTACAGATGACAGGAGAAAACACGTGTATTGTAATCTCTAGTCTTCCCATAAGGCCTGGAGCATCTGATGCTGCTGGTCAGACTAAGTGCTGACCGAGTGATTGTGCTTCCCGTGGCTTAGCCAGTGTGTTGGGATTTGCCAGCCTCGCCTCTCCCTCCAAAAGAACTGAGTCATAGCAGTGAGAAAAGAAAACCTGCCTTTTGGTCTTGCTCAGTGAGAGTTGTTTACAGTTGCAAAACGGTACCTCTCTGATTTGAAAGCCGCGGACTGTGTGCTGATGCCTGGGTCAGAGCCACTCCAGCAGTGTGCTACTACTGTGTGTATTTGAGGTTGGGGAGAAACCCTCCTCCGAGCCCCACACCAGGCACTGATGGGTTCGCCATTTTAAAAGGACCATAAGTCCTGTGCTCCATCACTTCCTTTTCCCTTGGAGGACGCCAGACTCATGTGTGTACTACTCTAACTCTGGCTTCCTCCAAGGCCTGGCTTCTCTTGCATTTATCCCGTCCAACCTTCTCTTGACGGAGACCAACTCAGAGAAAATGCTTCTTCCCCTCTGAAGTTGCTGTAAAACTAATCGTCTAAAATGCTCAACTGGCCTGTCAGCAGTAAAAGTCAACATTTATAGTTCTGTGAATCTCATATAATTTCAACTATATAATATGCTCTTTAAGAGCAAGGGCAATATTTTGCATTTCTCTTGTAACAAAGCACCTACTTCAGAGCTCCGTGGGCTGCAGATCTCAACACGAGCCATCAAACCTATTTCCAGTGAGCCAAACTGGGGACTGATGGTGGGAGATATGGGGTAACTTCCTTAGAATTTTCCCAGCAGGCTGTTCACTAGGAATGGGAACTTAGGGTCCATTAATTTGTTTCAGCTTTAAGCGTATATTTGCAGTTCCACATGTGTGAATGGTCCTTTCTTCACTAGGTTTAAAAATGTTACATTTGATATCTCATCTACTGAAGATGTGGGCATCTTTGATGTCAGATCAAAATTCCTGGGTGTTGAGATGGAAAAGGTGCAGCTCAATATTCAGGTAAGCTGGGATTCCTGCAGATTGGGGTGAGTTTCATAGTGGGGGTCCTTCTTGGCTTCCCTGGCTTGCATTCTTTTTTTTTTTTAATTAATTTTTCTTTTTTGGCTGCATTGGGTCTTCGTTGCTGCACGCGGGCTTTCTTTGGTTGTGGTGAGCGGGGGCTACTCTTCGTTGCAGTGCACACGCTTCTCATTGCGGTGGCTTTTCTTGCTGCAGAGCATGGGCTCTAGGGGTGCAGGCTTCAGTAGTTGTGGCACGTGGGCTCAGTAGTTGTAGCTCTTGGGCTCTAGAGCGCAGGCTCAGTAGTTGTGGCACACGAGGTTAGTTGCTCCATGGCATGCGGCATCTTCCCGGACCAGGGCTCGAACCCATGTCCCCTGCATTGGCAGGCAGATTCTTAACCACTGTGCCACCAGGGAAGCCCCTGGCTTGCATTCTTCATGACAACAATGAAATTTAACAGGAGACCAATGCCAGCCTTATTTGCCAGTATTACTTTAAGTGTTGATGATTTTTCTCAAGCTGTGATTTTCCAAATTATTGGAACTTAAACTGCTTTTAAATGGTAAACCATAGCAGTGAGTTTTTCTAAGCTATGTTTTCATTTTGAAGCTTAGAGAAAAGAATAATATATGTAAAAGTATTCAGAGCTATTAAGTAAAGGTTGGAACGTTTCCTTTTCTTAGGAAATTGCATTTCTTCCTAAGACAGCATATACCCAGGATTGGAACTTTCTGGATCTCATTTCTCCTTCTTCCCTTTCTCCTTCCTAGAATTATTTTTGCATCAGTTTCTTAAATTTCTTTGTTAACTATTTGGGATCACAAGAAAGAAAGACATTGTGCAATACAGATATCTGTAAATAGAAAAATGGTGTTTGCAGTCAGAATTACTGCTGTTTTCTCATAAGAACCACATTTAAGCCAAACATACTTGAGCAGAAACAGAAAACAGTTTATGTGCCACCAAAAAAAAAGGAGGGAGGGTGCAAGTAAATGTTTATCTACTCCCAACTTAATTCTTGCACAGAATCAATTTAGAGATGTGATTGTGTTTTCTTTTTTGATATGATTGAGTTTTTAAATGGAAATAACACCTATTTACCTGGGCCCCCAACTACTTGTAAAACTGTTACCAGGTATTCTGCCTGTATCTGCATGGAACATCATGATAAGCCACTGGGAATAGTGTAAGTTCCAGCCACACTGCCTCCCTAGCCTGTGGCTGAGATCCGTGGAGTTACACCTCCACCCCTAACCCATGGGATAAAATACCAGGGCCCTTCTTTTCTGTCTAGCATTCCTTATAAGGCTAAAAAAAAAAATGAGAGCTAAATGGGTTTTATAAAGACCCTGAGATAATGGAGTAAATTAGAGTTAAGAGAGAAAATTGAAGATATTATGTAATTATGAAAAGTATACTTAACGGTATTATTTTCTTGTTTATTTTAAATGTCACTAAATGTATCCGTCTAAAAATTTAACTGAAAGTCTTGAGTTACTCTGTGGAATACTTAGATAAATATGGGAAGAGAAAAGAGTGTGCTTGCGGTGATATGCCTTGGTTAGTGATTCTTCTGTAGCAAAAACATATCATGTGTTTGCCAAGAAGGAAATGATCCAAGCCCAATAAACATCAACTGAACAGCAGATGAATCACAAGTGACCAGGAGACACCTGTTTAGAGAGGCCTCAGAAATTCCACAGGACTTCCTTTTAACACTGTGCAAACACCAAGCTTCACTTGCTCCTTTGTTAAAAGTTTCATAGTAGGATTAGCTGTTCACACCATTCATTTAGACACAATTGTAAACTGTTACTCCTTAGCTGTATGCAGGTGGCTATTATGCTCCAGATTTTTCTCAGGCATTGACATATCATCAGGACCAGCTACATAATTTGCAGGGCTCAGTGCAAAATGAAAATGCAGAGCCCCTTACTCCAAATTGGTGAGAATTTCAAGATGATGACAGCAGAGCATTAAACTAAGTGCAGGGCCCTTCTTCTAATCATGGGACCACGCACAGGTCGAATGCCCACAGAGCCAGCCCTGCATATAATAGCTGTCAGACATAAAGTCAGACTTATCTTTTCACACAATTTATGGCTTTCAGACAATTCTAATATGAAGCAAATTACCAAAGAGAAATGTGACAGCCGGGTCTTTAGTGTGAGTCAAGGACTTTGTTTCTAGGAGGACAAAAAGGGAGATTTCCTCTAACATTATGCTTCTAGGTTTTCTTCAGGCCACTCTTTC
>NW_006788448.1:124862-126801 GCF_000442215.2 Lipotes vexillifer | reverse complement strand
TTATGTTTCTGGTTTTTCTCAAGGCCACTCTTTCCTCAGCTCCTAAAGATGATATCCTAATTATATCCTGTAGCCGTATACATAACAGGAAGTTGTGAGTTACGTGAAGATGTTCCGCTTATATAAATAATGGCCAGTGTTTATGGAGGGCTGCAGTCTTGGTATTCTTCCTTTCCCAGACGAAGAACTGGGATTCAGAGAGCACATTAGGGAAGGGCCGCTGGAATCCAAACTCTTCCTCTCTCTACGCTACTGCCTCTCTCACAGGATTCCAGTTGTTCCTGACCAGACAAGAGTGGCTTACAAAGTGTTTGCAGACTTCTTGATCTCATATGCCCAATAACACGCCTATGGGGTTGGCAGTGTCAGCCCCAATTTACACACAAGGAAACAGAACCTCAGAGAAGTTACATGATGTTCAAGGTTGTAAGATAGCAAACAGTGGAGATAAGACTAAAATCTGGTCTTTCAACCGCAAGTACAATCAGAGTTCCTCTGTTCCCCATGGGGGGCCCCGCTAATTCCCCTCCACACATGATTCCTTCTCAATTTAATCATGTTGGTTTCGTTCTCTTCCAAGAGTCTTTGACAGATGTTGCCTTTCCCAAAGGAAAAGTGAATCTCCACTACGCTTTAATAGGCAAAACCATTCTTGATGAAAGAACTTCACTTCCCTATGGAATTTCCATCCCAGAAGCATATCTAAATAATGGAGGGGTTTAGTTGAGTGCAGTTGGAGATAATTGAGAAAGTAGAGCAGGAAGCTGGCGAGAGCCCAAATTCTCTCAAAGAAGACTCCACCTTCTGCAGGTGGCCTTGCTTGTTATAGACACAAGGCATTATCACTGAGAAGCAAGAAATTTCCAGAGCTAGAAACAGGAAAATGAGACCCGGGTATGAGTCTAGGCCAGTTCAGGAATGATATCTTCTATCTGGGAAAGCCAGCCCCCCTGTCCTGTGTTGTTATAAAATGTTACTGCTTAGTCTCATGCATTTGGCTGGTGTGCGCCAGTTATTAATTTATAAACGAAGGAAATTTCATTAATTTTTCTTTGTTTATGCAGCAGCAATGAAACAGAATGATAAACTTACTTGAGAATGAGGAACAGAATACAGGAACAGAGGTAGTCTAGATCGGAAGGAGTTGCTTTGTACAGTGGTCTCCAAATTCCAATCTCGCAGTTTTCCTCAGTAAATAGATCATTTCCCTGTATTTCTCTATATTTATTTATTTATAAAGTATACAGGCTCTTAGCACTTTACTCAAAATCTACTTTATAAAATACATAGAAAATGTACATGCTTAAGAAATGAGGAAAAAATTAAAATAGGAGTTCTAATATTCTTTTTCCTCCTCAGTGAACTGTCTCACTCCGCTTTAGAAAACCCTGGCTCTTCTAAAGGATATACCTCATCTTGCTGTAACATTTGTGTCTTGAGTTTTTCAATTATAATTAAACTTTTAATTCTGTGTCTAATATTAATGGTAATGGTTTTCTCTCGTAAAGTCCTTATCAATTCTAAAAATCTGTTTTCTTTCATCAAGGTGAGTGATTCTCAAACTATGGCACCCAGACCAACAATATCATCATCCCTTGGGAACTTGTTAAAATGCAAGTTCTTGGGACCCACCCCAGAGATCCAGAATCAGATATTCCTGGGGGTAGGGCCCAGCAATCTGTTTTAACTGGCCTGTGTTTTTAAACCAGGTGATTCTAATGCACACTGAAGTATAAGAATCCCCACCGAGGTCCTTAGGTCAACCGAATCTTATTGTTGTCAACAGTCTTCTAGAATGTGTTTTAAATGTGGGAAATGTCAAATTGGAGATGTGATTGATGTTCCTTACAATTTCAGGATTTACTTCAGATGCAGTATGAAGGAGTAGCTGTGATGAAAATGTTTGATAAGGTTAAAGTGAATGTAAACCTTCTCATAT
>NW_006788448.1:121122-124852 GCF_000442215.2 Lipotes vexillifer | reverse complement strand
TGCTGAACAAGAAATTCTATGGGAAGTGAAGTGCCTGAAGAAATCTCATGGATTCTGTATCACCTGGATTAGGAAATGAATCTGTTTAGTATTTTTGTTTTTAAACATGATTGAAATCACTGCTTATAAACGTGTGATTTTTTTTTTTTTTAAAGACCAAAACTGTTCCGAAGAATGTACCCATGTGCCTTTTTGATAATCCGATACTGCAGTAGAATGATACACAAAATGAATTAACGTAAACACTGCCACATTATACTGTGGTGCAGGTACTCTGATTTAAAACTTTGGATATTCTGTGATTTGTTTTAAAGTAGGGAGAAAATAACTTTAGCTGATTAGGGACAAATGTGTAAACCTATTTTCCTATAAAAAAATTTTTAAATGTCCCATTTGAATACTGTAAGTCTTCATAGATTTTTTTTTTTTTGATCTGTGGAGAAATGGAACCTGAATTATTTGTAATGAATTATTTAGAGAGATACTTGGTTCTAAGCCCAACCTTCTGGGAGTTATCGATTTTAAAGAAAACTTTCGTGCAATTCAAAGTGAAGTTTTTATAAGTAATTGAAAGTGACAGTACAATAACACTTTCTGTATAAAAGTATATATTTTATGTGATTAATTCCTACTTAATGAAGTGCACTACTGCCTCATGGTAGAGACTCTTGGACCCAGAGCCTCTCAGTGACTAAGGAACAAGGTGGACAGAGATCATAGGCCTCACCCCACCTCCACCCCTCACAATTTATTTGAATATTTCAATTGTGCCTCTCAGTTTTTTTGTAATGCAATAAAATGAGTATCTGGATGGTTCTTAAATGTATTCTTTGAAAATTGTTTTATGTAAAATAAATATTACTGAATTACATTAATTTGACTTCTGTCTGAATAAATCCAAATCATTTAGTGGGTGGGAGAAGGTTCTTGGTGGGACTTTGGGGGAAAAGAAGAACAGTTGACCCTTGAACAACATGGATTTGATCTGTATGGGTCGACTTACACATGAATGTTTTTCAATAAATAACTGTAAAAAAAACATGAACTTCTTTTCCACATCTTTTTATTTTTGCTATCTGGTGTTAATAATATGTATAACATCTACAGTGTTTTATATCATATAAGACAATATTAATGTAGGTACTGGCAGATTTGTTTTATAAACAGATGACATAAACTTACAGTATTGATAAATACAGTGCTGTACTGTAAATGTATTCTTATGATTTTCTTAATAACCTTTTATTTTCTCTAGCTTACTTTATTGTAAGAATACAGTACGTAGTACATATAACATACAAAATATATGTTAAGAGTTTGTTATTGGTTAAGACTTTAGGTCAACAGTAGGCTATTAGTAGTTAAGTTTTAGGAGAGTCAAAAGTTACAATCAGGACTTCCCTGGTGGCGCAGTGGTTAAGAATCCACCTGCCAGTGCAGGGGACACGGGTTCTAGCCCTGGTCCGGGAAGATCCCAAATGCTGCGGAACAACTAAGCCCGTGCTCTGCAGCAAGAGAAGCCACCGCAATGAGAAGCCTGCCCACAACAAAGAGTAGCCCCCGCTCGCTGCAACTAGAGAAAGCCCGCACGCAGCAAGGAAGACCCAACACAGCCAAAATTAAATAAAAAATAAATTCTAAAAAAAAAAAGTTATACTCAGATTTTTGACTGTGTGTGTGGGGTGGCACTTCTAACCCTCACACTGTTTAAGGGTCAACATCTACAGCTGTGCCATTTAGGGTATAGTTTATGGGGAGGAAAAGTAATTTTCCCTCTACCCTTCTAAATTCTTGGCTGAGACCTTCCCCCCCATAATAAAAGATAGATTAACAGGAGAAAAACAGAGGTTTAATAACGCATATGCCTCCTATATACATGGGAGACACACAGGAACTATCTGCCTAACTATATCCTCACTGTGCTTTGCCTGCTCCCCCAAATGGCCCAAGCCACCACCTTAAATAGCATCTCCAGCTAAAGGCAAAAGACAATGGGGGGAGCAGTTAGGGGAGGTAATCAGGCAAAGCAGAGTAAATGAGGGTATAGTTATGCAGATTTCAGTCTCTGCCTTTTCCACTAATAAGAGTTTCTAGAGATTTAGTCACTCTTCCTTGTTCAGAGAAGGAAACACCCTTAACGAATGGAGATTTCCCTTATAAATGTAAATGTCTTTTTTTTTTTTTTGCGTTACGTGGGCCTCTCACTGCCGTGGCCCCTCCCGTTGCGGAGCACAGGCTCAGCAGCCGTGGCTCACGGGCCCAGCCGGAACCCCCGCCCCCTGCATCGGCAGGCGGACTCCCAACCACCGCGCCACCAGGGAAGCCCTGTAAATGTCTTTTAAAAGAGTGTAACTTTACTTGGTTTTCAGAGTTTCTCCTATATCTGCTGTTTTTCAAAAATAACCAGCTGAAAGTAATCCTTCTACCAGAGAGGCATATTGTGGGGATGGCACATTTTCCCCTTCAAGAGTGAGCTTCTGGGACCAAGAGATCCAAAACCCTGTGGCTGACACAAGGTAGAACTTTGTTTTCTCAAAGGTAGGTGAGCAGTTACCAGGGATCCAAGCTGGTCAGTTGGCTCTGTCCTTGTCACTGATTCCTGGCTGGCAGGAAGGGGGAAAGAAGTCCGGGGCAAGTCGTTTTGTTTCAAGCTCCATATGTTATTTCTGCTTACAGTCCGTTGGCCAAAACTTAGTTACATGGGGCTTCCCTGGTGGCGCAGTGGTTAAGAATCCATCTGCCAATGGGACGCGGGTTCAAGCCCTGGTCCAGGAAGATCCCACATGCCACGGAGCAACTAAGACCGTGTGCCACAACTGCTAAGCCTGTGCTCTAGAGCCCATGAGCCACAACTTCTGAGCCCATGTGCCACAACTACTGAAGCCCGCATGCCTAGAGGCCATTCTCCACAACAAGAGAAGCCACTGCAGTGAGAAGCCCACGCACCGCAAAGAAGAGTAGCCCCCGCTCGCCACAACTAGAGAAAGCCCATGCACGGCAACAAAGACCCAACACAGCCAAAAATAAAATACGTAAATTAAAAAAAATAAACAAACTTAGTCACGTGGCCATGACTAGCTTCAGGAGAGGCTGGGAAGTAAAGTTCCTAGCTAAGTCATGTGCCCAATTAAAACCCAGGGGTAGAGAGGGAGGTGGTTCTATTTGTAAAGAAAGGGAACAGTGATACCTGGGGACCAATCAGCTGTCTCTGCCACAACAGTAATCCAGACTCTCGGGCTGGACCCCCCTCACTCCAACACTTTGTATTCTGTTCATTCATTCAACAGGCTTTATTTTCCACAGAGGTTACCCAGTATTCAAACACAGTTCGCTTATGCTCATTTGGCACGCTAAACTTGAAAGTAAGCGCGACAGAATTTGGAAAATTCAAATTTTAAAAGAGTAGAATCTGCTACTTTAATGATTGTTTCAGGCTTATACAGATTTTTGACAGAAGTAAATACCTTGAAACAGTGTTGTCTCAGCAGTTTGTAGATGTGTGTGTGTTTTTTTTTTAATGCATTACCCTTACTACAGGCTTCTGTAAAAGGAATCAAATAAACATACAGTAAAGGTTCGCCTTGAGAATAAAACCTCCCTGTACCCTACAGCTAGCATTAGGTGAGAAACAGGAACTGGGAGGGGGTAGGAGTTACGTTAAGCTTCGTTCTTCATGCTCTAGGAAAGACTTTTAGTGGAAATGTACAGGAAGATCCAAAATTAGGGAAAG
>NW_006788448.1:117716-121098 GCF_000442215.2 Lipotes vexillifer | reverse complement strand
TTAGGAAAAGATGTTTGGAGGTAAAAGCCAACCTTTCACAGCCTCTCAAAAAGGGGCTTGTCTTAAATTACATTTACTGATACTTTGTCTTTTTTGTGGATTCTGTCTAGGGTCACTCTCTTTCAGACTGAAGAACTCCTTTAGTATGTAAGATGGCTAACAATAAATTGTCTCAGTTTTTGTTTATCTGGAAAAAAAGGGGGGGGGGGCGCTCGTCTTAACTTACTCCAGCACTGAGTGACATGCTTGAGTGTTATTTTTATGGAGAAAGATCTTTCTATCATGCCAACATCCTTGAGGAAAGCTGTGAAATGTTTTCTCTCTGTTGACCCCCAAGATGAGGTCATTGTTGAAGATATTACCAACCGCTTCTTTTTTGAGATCTTTAAGGGACATGGATGAATGAGTGACCCAGAGAAGGAGGCATATTTTGGGGTGGTATATTCTGCTACCATTCACCAGCTTCCTCCCCAGGGCTCGTAGCTTTTCTTACCCATAGGAAGAAGGGGAAAAAATGGTTTTTGCTTTTTAAAACATGTAGCAATTGAAACACTAACTTCATTTTTGCATAACTGACTCCTGTATTTTGATGTATGTTTGATCATGTTTCCACTGTTACAAAAATGATCTTTGGTCTGGAACGCTGAGGGGGTCCATGCCTGCCCCGAACTCCACTTCTTAGCACCTGGAACTTAAAAAGGCAAAAAGGACTTAACAGGGCTCTAACTACTCTCAAAGAATGTGCTCTAGTGATCACCAAGAGAGGGCAAGCCTTTGCATACTTTAATATTTTGGAAGTTTGTGATGAAGAAAGAGACCCAATCAGTGAGATCACTGTCTGACATGACATACGTTAAAAAAAAAAATTACAAGCCCAAAATGGACTCATTCTCACTCTCCACCCACATCACAGCAAAGCAAGACTTGATTGCAGTTTTAACCCCGCCCAGAAATGTGACCTTTAAAACAGTCAATCTTAAATTTCTGGATCAACACTATTGAGGTAATCTGCATGATAAAGACCCCTGCAGTTCCCTTCCCCCAAAAGAAGTTGGCCTGGCTTGAAACAAATCCTTTCTTTTCTTTTGCTTAGACCTTCTTTCCCCACCCTCCACCAGCCTATAAAAACACCCTCAGTGTGCATTTCTAGCTGTTACATGGGATGATGCCTGATTCTTGCATCTTTCAATAAAGCCAATTAGATCTTCAAATTTACTCAACTGAATTTTGATTTTTTTTTTTTTTTTTTTTTTTTTTTTTTTGCGATATGTGGGCCTCTCACTGTCGTGGCCTTTCCCGTTGCCGGATGCGCAAGCTCAGCGCCCATGGCTCACGGGCCCAGCCGCTCCGCGGCATGTGGGATCCTCCCGGACCGGGGCACGAACCCGTATCCCCTGCATCGGCAGGCGGACTCTCAACCACTGCGCCACCAGGGAGGCCCTGAATTTTGATTTTTAACACACATCTCCCTTATGTCACTGAAAGACCAGAACCATGATGTGTATGTTGGTGTATGTGTGTGTGGTCAGGCACTAATTAGAGGTGCTGTTCATGATGTAATTTTTACAACTTGGACTGTGGTTAGGTAGGGGTTTGTGGTACTCCTCAACATTCCAAGAGGCAAACCACAGAACTCTGAATGGTGGAAGTTGTCTCTATTTTGAGAAATTCTGGTGAGTACTGGGTGGTCTAACTGCTGATCAGCTTTTTGAAAAATCCATTGCCTCTATTACTGTATCCAGGACTTAGTAACAGGTTAAAATAGAGCCTTCTAAGTCATCCTCTAAGCTCCAGAGGACAGAGACTGTTACAGTCACTGCTGGCAGAGCCAGAGTCCAGAGCCTCGAAGTGCCTTGAGAATGGTGGGGAGGTAGAAGCCCAGCATCGGATCCTGCCAGGGGGTTGAGAAGGAGAGAGACAGCCACCACCTCTCAGGAGTCCCAGTATGGCTTTTGGCCCTTGTATAAATGGGACAATTACTGATTATCTCAGTTTAACAGTGCAAATGCTCTCTTCAAATAAAATAGCTCATACAGATTGTCTAGGTTGCCTCACTGTTGTTTCCTCAGAGTATAACATCTCTTAGCTAAAATATATTGGAAGGTGTGATGGTTAATTTTATGTGTCAACATGACCTGGCAAAGGGATGCCCAGATAGCTAATAAGATACTATTTCTGAGTATATCTGTGAGGGTATTTCCAGAGTAGATAAGCATTTGAATCTGCAGCCTGAGTAAAGATTACCCTTACCAATGTGCACAACCATCATCTGTTGAGGGCCCAGAAAGAACAAAAAGGTGCAGGCAGGGAGAATTCTCTTTCTCTCTTCTTGAGCTGGAACATCTGTCTTCTCCTACTCTGCGACATCAGAGCTCCTGGTTCTCAAGCCTTCAGACTCTGGGACTTAACACCAGTAGCCCCCCAGTTCTCAGGCCTTCAGTCTCAGACTGGGAGCTATACCATCACTTCCCCTGGTTCTCCGGCCTTTGGACTCATTGAATTATACCACTGCTTTCCTGGTCACCAGCTTGCAGACAGCAGATCATGGTGGGACTTCTTGGCTTCCATAACCATGTGAGCCAGTTTCAATAATAAATCTCCTCTTACATACGTCTCTATGTATCCTATTGGTTCTGTTTCTCTGGAGAATCCTCACTACTACAAAAGGGAAATGAACAGATAGGAGAAGTGAAAGATATTGAGTTCACCTTATATAACTTGAACAAGTTTCTATTGTTTGCTTTTTAACAGATACTGAATTTGACCTTTACTAGCACCCCAAACCACAGGGATAGTCTACCATTCTTTCCATGGTATAATTAGTGGAAATGCATTGTTGACCTATTATAAAAGATTAACTTTACTTCTAAACCCAAAATACCAACGCAGGTTTGTATCAACAAAAGGTGGAAACAGGACTTCTGTTGGTTAGCTTGTACCGTGATTACAGATCTACTGTTTGCATTAAAAACAAATGTAGGGGGGCTTCCCTGGTGGCACAGTGGTTAAGAATCCGCCTGCTCCGTGCAGGGGACACGGGTTCGAGCCCTGGTCCAGGAAGATCCCACATGCCTCAGAGCAACTAAGCCCGTGCGCCACAACTACTGAGCCTGCGCTCTGGAGCCCACGAGCCACAACTACTGAGCCCGTGCGCCTAGAGCCCGTGCTCTGAAACAAAGGGAATCCACCGCAATGAGAAGCCCACGCACCGCAACGAAGAGTAGACCCCGCTCACCGCAACTAGAGAAAGCGCAGCAACGAAGACCCAATGCAGCCCCAAAATAAATAAATAAATTTATTTTTTAAAAAACTATAGAGATATCTGCACAAAATCTGGAGAATCGCACACCTAATTTTTTTTTTTTTTTTTTTTTTTTTTTGG
>NW_006788448.1:90057-117595 GCF_000442215.2 Lipotes vexillifer | reverse complement strand
CACGAACCCGTGTCCCCTGCATCGGCAGGCGGACCCCCAACCACTGCGCCACCAGGGAAGCCCCGCACACCTAATTTGAATACAACTTGATTTCATTTCGTAGAAGCCTGGATATCACCACTGTTAGCTTCCAAAAGGAAATTACTAAGGCAAGTTTTTGGGATATAGTGTTGTCCTCAGAGGGCTTCAATCAGGGGAGGAGTAACTGGAATAGCTGAAGCAGGTAAGTCATCTAATGGGTTTAAACAAAACTGCTTTCATAGGATCTTGGGATTAAAACTTTCACCATATGGATAGTACATTTGTTTTAAAACACTACTAAATACCAAACACACTATGAGAGGATAGCTAGTGACTCATTTTGGTGCCAGACAAGTTCAAACGGGAAATGAAAACTGGGAACCCATATTAAGTGGTTCCAATATGAATGACGCTGCAATGATGAGATTTCATTTCCAAGGGATATTAACGTGTTAGGTAGCCATCTCTGGTTGGGTCAATTTTCTACTCCAGGGAACCTGCACGTATTTGCTCTAAAACCAGCAACAAAAAAGGTTTTGGTATGGGTAACATGGAACAAAAGAAGTAGAGAGATTGATATCTTTTTCAAGAAGCCCTATAGAGCACACAAATATTACAGGAGCTTTTGTAGAGAAAACAGAACATCACCAACAGACCATAACACAAAATTGGAAATCAATAAAAAAAAAGCCAGTCAAAACTTCCAATAACTTATGGATGGAAGAAGATAGAATGAAGCTGACAAAATATTTAGGCCTGAATTGCATATTTGAACATATCAAAACTTGCAAAATGTAGCCAAAGTGGTCATTTCAGGGAGAAGTGAAAACTAAGCTAAGCAATCAGTTCAAAAGGTTAGGATAATTAAGAGTAAATCCAAAGAAAGTAGAAAGAAGGAAATTTTAAAAGCCTGTGTGAAAATTAAGGACACTAAAATTAAGCAATAAAAGCAACAAAACAAAAAGATGGGCATTAAAGAATGGTCATTTCCGGAGCTTCCCTGGTGGCGCAGTGGTTGAGAGTCCACCTACCGATGCAGGGAACACGGGTTCGTGCCCCGGTCCGGGAGGATCCCACATGCAGCGGAGTGGCTGGGCCCGTGAGCTGTGGCCGCTGAGCCTGCATGTCCAGAGCCTGTGCTCCGTGGTGGGAGAGGCCGCAGCGGTGAGAGGCCCGCATACTGCAAAAAAAAAAAAAAAAAAGATCATTTCCAACCTTTGGCCAGATTCATCAAGGGGGAAAAAAAGTAGAAATAAGTTATATTAGGAATAAAAGTGAGGCCAAAACTACAGATAAAATAGATACCTTTAGAAGAATAAAATGTGGTTATATAATACAAGGAAATATCAATACTATAGTTTAAAAAATTTAGATATACAGGTATCAAACAGGTAAATCTAAAAAAATGCAAACTGCAAAAGTATTCTTAGAGTATGTTACTCTTGGTGTAAATATTTAAAACACACAAAACAGTACTAAGAAAAAAAAATTGAGGGGAAACACAAATGTACTAAACTAAAAGTACAAGAACGTGGATGAGAAAGTTACTCTTCCAGGCAGGTAAAAAGAATGGAATCAGAAAAGGGAAATGAAAAAGCTTAAACAATTTTATATATATATATATATATATATATATATATATATATATAAAATTAAATGCCATGAGTGTTATATTAGGCTCTGTAGTTTTCTATGCTTGAAATATTGTGTCATTTAAAGGAAAGCAATACAAACTATATGGAATCCAGTTCTTTTTCCCTCTCAAAGCAGTGGTTTTCAAAATGTGTGTCCCCAGCAGCCTCAGGATCACCTGGGGATCTGGTTAAAAATGTAAATTTTCAGTCCATTTCCCAGACCCACTGAATCAGGAGCTCTGGAAATGGAGCTTAGCACTGGTATTTAACAAGTCTTCCCGGTGATTCTGATCCATGCTAAAGTTTGAGAACCCTGTCTTAGAATATTGTTACTCAAAACTTTGGCCTGGAAACCCTCAGACATTACCATCACCTGAGGATGCTTGTAAAAGTGTAGAATCTGATGTTATAGGTCTTGGATGGAGCCCAGGAATCTGCACTTGTGCATGTTAAAAGTCAAAACCACTGGGGTTTTTTTTTGTTTTTTTGTTTTATAACACCTTTATTAGAGTATAATTGCTTTACAATGGTGTGTTAGTTTCTGCTGTATAACAAAGTGAATCAGCTATACATATACATATATCTGCATATCTCTTCCCTCTTGCCTCTCCTTTCCACCCTCCCTATCCCACCCCTCTAGGTGGTCACAAAGCACTGAGCTGATCTCCCTGTGATATGTGGCTGCTTCCCACTAGCTATTTTATATTTGGTAGTATATATAAGTCCATGCCACTCTCTCACTTTGTCCCAGCTTACCCTTCCCCCTCCCCGTGTCCTCAAGTCCATTCTCTACATTTGCATCTTTATTCCTGTCCTGCCCCTAGGTTCTTCAGAAACTTTTTTTTCTGATTCCATATATATGTGTTAGCATACGGTATTTCTCTCTTTCTGACTTACTTCACTCTGTATGACAGTCTCTAGGTCCTTCCACCTCACTACAAATAACTCAATTTCGTTTCTTTTTATGGCTGAGTAATATTCCATTGTATATATATGTGCCACATCTTCTTTATCCACTCATCTGTTGATGGAAACTTAGGTTGCTTCCATGTCCTGGCTATTGTAAATAGAGCTGCAATGAACATTGTGGTACATGACTCTTTTTGAATTATGGTTTTCTCAGGGTATATGCCCAGTAGTGGGATTGCTGGGTCATATGGTAGTTCTATTTTTAGTTTTTTAAGGAACCTCCATACTGTTTTTCACGGTGGCTGTATCATTTTACATTCCCACCAACAGGGCAAGAGGGTTCCCTTTTCTCCATACACTCTCCAGCATTTGTTTGTAGATATTCTGATGATGGCCATTCTGACTGGTGTGAGGTGATACCTCATTGTAGTTTTCATTTGCATTTCTCTAATGATTAGTGATATTGAGCATCCTTTCATGTAAAACCACTGTTTTTGAAGGTAAGTTCACTTTCTGGTGGCTGCTCAACTAGCAATCCACAATCTTTAGAGAACACTAAAGTGAGGAAGAAATACCTCATTCTGTTCCACTCTCCTTTGTTCCGTGTATTGCAGCCCCACTATAATGGATACTTTAGTTAATGTGCACAAAGAATTTAAGCATTTCATTCTTTCAGCAGCCCTCTTTTTGTCACTAGAGGTACATTCTGTTCTAATAATGAAGAAAAAAAAAATCCTTTTAAATTTTACAGTTTTAGAAAATGGTTAAAACATTTTCCAGCAATGAAACAGATAAAATTTAAAAGTATAGTCAGAGTACTCCATTCTTAAGGCTATACATACATGTATACCTGTATGTGATCACAATTTCTTGAATGATGGACAGAAACTTTCAACAGTGGTCATCAAGCAGATGTGGTTCTTAGAAGGGAAGGCTGAAGACACTTTTACTTTTCATTTTATATGCTTGAACTGTTACAATATTTTGCCACATATTTTAATTACTTTTATATCTTTACCCTGTATTTGATTGATTCTGAGATGGCCTTTCTTCGTGTTTAAACAGTCCTGCAATTGAGATGAATCTTACAAGCAATGGTATGTCACAGTTTAATTGGCACCATTGTTTTTCTTGCTTGTGGTACATAAATCAAAATGACGTTTTGAAATCAATGGCGTCTTAGGGTTGATAAAAAATAAATAGTATGTTGATAGAGAATGGAGAAATATCTAATTTTAATGATTCACATCTACTCTTGGATAGGTTTTCCTCCGAGAATTGAATACGCAATTAAAAAAAATAGCGTTAATGAATTGGGTTATTCGGTAATTTAATGAGCAACTTCTATGTACAACAAGACGCTGTGCTCTGAGGATGATGAGGGGGAATACAGGGAAGAACGAGATGGTCCCTGCTGTATTTTCTCCACTGGTTTAAGTGTCAGGGCTCTCCTTGGGGAATGATACTGCGCGAAATTCCCTTTTTAAAAAGCTTAGAAACCTGACCAGTGACTCTCAATAGCAGTTTATCAGACCCAGGGTGCAGAACACACCCCGACATCTGGGAAGAGAAGGGGCTGCGGGTAAACTTTCCCAGAAACGGCCCGTTGAGGGGACCCATTTCCCTTTGCGGTCTGAAAGACGCGCTCACTAGATACGCTCTCTAAACAAGATAATCTGCGGGCTCCTCCCTGCGGAGCCTCAGCCGCGCTGTCCCCCAGGGGGCCCTCAGCCAGAGGCTCGAGTGCCCTCCCCCTCTTGACTTGAATTGGGCCGAACTCCATTAAACTCGGGTCGTAGCGTCTAGAAAGTGTGAGTTACCTGGGCACTTCGCCCTCCGGGCATCCCACTCGCTGGAGGCGCCCGAGTACTGCCCGGCGCGTGGGGAAAGCCCAGCTCGCCCGCTTTCCGGAAAAGCCCGCGCAGGTGGATGCGCAGCGCGGCTGAGAGCTCTGGATAGAGGGAGAAAGTTGCAGCCGTGCCCGAGTGCGAACGCGGAGAACCTGTTCTTGGTACCGGAAGATTGTATCCACTCGCAGTCATTGTGTCGAAGAAATAAGTGCCCGACGTATGAAATATCTGAGTAGCGAAACAAAGGGAAGCGAGTAAGAAACGTCAAGAATTCTGTTCAAAGCTAAGAGCCCCTTCTCATCAGCAGGCAACCCTGTCTTTACAGTATAAACTTTTAAATCCACGATCTCCAAATTACAAAAACACAAGTCACTTTCAAACTTGTAGCTGAACGCCGAATTTTCAAATGCGGCGCGTTGCTCGGCCTGAGGTCCGGCCCGAGGGCAGGGAGGGGCGCATCCCTGATCGGAGGTTCTCTGCCATAGTCTTTGCTCCCCGAGAGCAAATGTTCCCACCAGACTGAGTTACTGGTACCTTCGCGGGTCCAAGGCGAAGGCCAAGGAAACAACGTCTCAGTTGCGGGGGTCTAGCAGACGGGGCGCCGGGCGGGCGGCGCACCGGGAGAGAGGGCCGGCTAGGTCGCCGAGCCCCGTGGGTGGCCCAGCGACTGCAGAGGGACCGGAGGGCGGCGGCCGCGTCGAGGCGCACACTCGACGCCAGGGGGCGCCCTTTCCGGCCCGGCGGCCGCGCACCCCGCCCCCGCCCGCGCCCAGCGCCCCTTGTCCTGCCCAGCGCCGCCAGACACACCGAGCAGCCTCCTCCTGCCCAGCGGCTAGCACTGTGTCTGCCCGCCCCTGCCGCCCTCCGGACTCTGCGCGAGGAGGGCGTGGAGGGCGTGGAGGGACAGAGCGTGCGGCCCGAGCCTCCCGGCGGCGGGGCCCGTCTCACGGAGCAGCGCCGCACCGACCGCGCCGAACGCCCTGAGCCTCCGGACAATGGGGCCGCGGTGGCTGCTGCTCGTCGCCGCGGGGCTCAGTCTGTGCGGCCCCTTGCTGTCGGCCCGCGCCCGAGGCCCCAAACCAGGTGAGAGTTGCCCCCGGCATTCCCTCCCTGTCCCCACCCCCGGCCCCGCAGCCCGGGCTTCCTCGGGAATGGGGCGGGCGGGAGGAGGAGGGACGCTGCTGCTCCGGTACTCAGTGGGTGCCCCTGACTGCGCCTTCGGGCTGAGATCAGAGTGTCCCCAACTCATATCCGGGTGGGGTGCCCGTCCCACCTCCGCTGCGGGCTCAGCTGATGCCCCTTTGCACTGGGTTTTGGAGGATGCAGCCGGCCCCGCGGCAGGGTTTTGGAGGTGGAGGAGGAACGGGGTCGGATTTTCTTGGGGAAGCCTGCGGGACCTCGTTGCATTTGTTATCACTGTGGCCTGTTTCTCCCAGGACCACCCCAAAAAGAAAGGGTTTCACGTTGCTCCACCAGTAAACGTTCCGGGGTTTTCAAGACGCGGTCGAGAACCGCTCCCGCTGAAGTTTTGTCTGTTGGAATTGTTTTTCTTGCACAGTTTGCAGGCCAGGAAAGTGTTGTAGAGAAAAGCTTAGTGCCTTGGCTCGCTTAGTAGAAAACCACAGGCCTTGTGTGCAGGAGGCGGACATGGTGCGGGATGTTGGGTGCTAACAGGATAGCCACGAGGCGGTGGCGGCGCTTGGGAGGCTTTGTTTGTTTGTTCTCTAGAACCCAGTCTTCCAAGCTTCCGAGTGAGTTGAGGAAAGAGATCCCCGGAGAATCCGGCTCCCTCAGACACTATGGGATGAAACCATTTCAGCTTCTGATCTGCTGGGAGCAGGAGGTTTCTCACCTAGAATACATTCATTACTAATAGTGTGTATTTTTAAGTATCTGACTGCTTGAGCAAATAAATGTATTTGCCAACCTCTCGCTCTTAAAAAAGCAGGGCGGAGAAGTTGCTTTTAGCCTGTAAAAATCCTAGTTAAAAAGGGAGGTGGGGCATCCCTGGTGGCGCAGTGATTGGGAGTCCGCCTGCAGATGCAGGGGACACGGGTTCGTGCCCCGGTCCGGGAGGATCCCACATGCCGCGGAGCGGCTGGGCCCGTGAGCCATGGCCGCTGAGCCGGCGCGTCCGGAGCCTGTGCTCCGCAACGGGAGAGGCCACAACAGTGAGAGGCCCGCGTAACGCCAAAAAGGGGGGGGGGGGGAGTTTTTATTTCTTTGTAGCAATAGTACTTTGTAAGCTTTCAGCCCCTTTTTTTCACTTAGAAACAAATTCTAGCTGATTTTCTTATTATCTGTGAAAGACTGTGTACCCTGTATTGTTTTCACACCAGAAGGAGTGTAGGCATAGGGAGATTAAGAGGTGACAAGAGACAGCATTTTCCCTGCTCTCCATGTTTGCTCAGGGTGAGTTTTGAGGTGATGCTTTTAGGAACACTAATAAGAGGCCCACATAGGAACCCAAAGATTTTTGGCCTGTGTTAGCTAGAGAAGTCAAGACTGCTGTTTCTGCCACACTTTTTACTTTTTCGTCAACCCGAGTGGAGTGTGCTAGGATGCACAGAGCTGGCATAGGCAGAAAGAGAACTGAATAACATTGGCTGATTTATCTGGATTCTGGATTCTGGGACCACTTTGGGAGGGAGAGAAGAAAAGAGGATGAGAGAAGAAAAGGAACTCATGTTAAGTGTCATATTCTGAGAGAAAAAAAAAAAGTGCCATATTCTGGGTCAAACCCTGGGCCCGGAGGCATTTTCAGTTCACATTATCTCATTTCACCCTCTCAACTGTTTATCTCCTTTTGCTGATTCTGAAATTAAGTCTTAGAGATGATGCACCCAAATTCCAAATGGAGGAGGGGGTCCTGGATGCAGGGAATAAGTGGGGCTTTGTCTTTGGAGTTTTAAATCACTAATAAAATCAACCAAAAATAGGTCTGCTTTTTATTACCACCGTGCACCCGCAATTCTAAACAATGTCTGTCTTAACCAGCTCTATGTGATGTGAAGAGCTGAGAGACCCCAGCTATAGGAAATGCCTCCAGGACTGGCCCTGCCCACCAGTGTGAGCTTTCTTGAAGCACTCTCGGGCTTTTTGTTCCCCCACTCATTTTGGCATTTCCTGCATTGTCACTTTGTGAGTATGTCATCTCCCAGGCTAAGGTTATAAGGTTATCCCTGTGGAGTCTAGAACAGATATCCACTCAGCAGATACTTGTTGAGAAATTCCTAAGTTCATTAACCAGTTTACATTCCTTTGTCCAGGCAAGTTAAGTGAGATGCTTTCATCAAAGAGTGTCAGTGTCCTAGAGGTGATGTTCATAAATTCTATAAAGATCTGGAGAGTGAAAGGTACCAGAACAGCTGATGGTGACTGTGGCAGAGGGGTTTGGATGGGAGATTCTGTGTACTGCCTTCCTATCCACAGGGTCAAGCTCAATTCCCTAGCATAGAGGGAGGATCCCTTGCAGGATGGGTCTCTATCCTTGTCCAGCCTCCCTTATTACAGAGCCTCCCCTATTACATAACCTGTTACATTACTTGTACTCCACCCGGCCCCCACCCTCTAGTTCAACCTCCAAGGTAGAACTTTCTCTGGCTTCTGTCCCTGGCCACTCCCTCTGGCCAAAATGCCCTTCCCACACCCCACATGTTCACATTTAATTAAAAACAGCCACCTGATATCAAGAACCTACTACAGCCAACACCCTGCTTAGGTACATGACATACACTACCTTACTTATTCCTCTAGCCGCCCTTTGAGGAGATGTCATCCCCATTCTACAGGTAAGGAAACTGAGGTTAAGTCACAAGTGCAATTAAGTGGAACTGGGATTTGATCACAGACCTTTCTTTCCTAAGTACAAGCTTTCTCTACCACCCAATGTAGAGGGGAAGCCATCCAGACACCCCCCCACCCCCACAGCCCGGCCGACAGCAGAGAAGTAATCTTGCTGTGCTTCCCAGAACCCCTGGAAGGCAAAGTCTGTGCCCCCTTGGTTTGGGAGCCCATGCACAGAGGCGTTTAGTAAACATGGATGCATGGATTGTGGTATCCTGCCATTTACTTTCTGAAGCAGATGATAAGGCAGTCTATGAATAGATCCCTATCATGAATGTGCCAATTTATTGGCTGTTACTGAGAGGTTGTGGTCTTCAGCCCAACAAAAGACACAAAACTGGACAGTGATGCTGCTTTAAGCCAACCAAAAACCTCTGAAAGTCAAATTTCTTATGAATCAGCAAGTACTTTTCTACACAGGGAATATAGCCAATATTTTATAATAATTGTAAATGGAAAGTAACCTTTAAAAATGGTATGAAAAAGTAAAAATATTAAATTGTGACAAAAAGAATTAAAGAAAAATAATTGCATAAAACAATATAAAATTGTACTATTGAGCATATGACCTAGAAACGTAATATATATTTGACAATAACAGTGCAAAGGAGGGGCATAGAATGAAGCTATGCTGGAGTTAGGAATTGACACTAGATGGTAATTTGAATCCACAGAAAGAAATGAAGAGAATCAAAATGGGAAATAAGATTAATATCAAAATAAACTCTATAAATATAAAAATCAATTAATTAAAACTGAGGTGAAATCTACATAGCATAAAATTAACCTTTTTTTTTGCGGTACGCGGGCCTCTCACCGCTGTGGCCTCCCCCGTTGCGGAGCACAGGCTCCGGACGCGCAGGCTCAGCGGCCATGGCTCACGGGCTCAGCCGCTCCGCGGCACGTGGGATCTTCCCAGACCGGGGCACGAACCCGTGTTCCCTGCATTGGCAGGTGGACTCTCAACCACTGCGCCACCAGGGGAGCCAAAATTAACCATTTTTAAGCATACAGTTTAGTGGTATTTAATACATTTACAATGTTGTACACCTACCACCTCTATCTAGTTCCAGAACATTTTCATCACCTCAAAAGGAAACCCGGTCCCCATCAAGCACTCAGCCCTCACCCTCCCTACCCCCAACCCCGGCAGCTACCAATTTGCTTATTGTTTCTCTGGGTTTACCTCTTCTCCATATTTCATATGAATGGAATCATACAATGTTTGGCCTTTTGTATCTGGGGAACTATATCCCTTTTACTATGGGATACTCACAAAAACCCCAGAAGCATCATTAGGAACCACGGCCTTGGTTTATTTTTGACTGTGATGCTAGTATCTAGGGCTCACAGTTTCAACATTGAGCATTTTCTGTTTGTTTCCCTTTTTTGTGGTTTCTTTCATTCTGCCTTTCACCCTCTCATGCTTATGCCTAAAACTGTCAGAGTATATAACTCTAGATTGAGCTTCCCCCAGACACTCTCTCCCACATTGACCTTGGGATAAGGCTTGGAAAAACCTACAAAGTTACACCTCCTTTTCCTCCATCCCAAGGCATCCAATGATGTTTTACTGCTTAAAAGGCCATTACCGGCCTTTATACATTTATTTGCTTTCAAAAGAACCTGCTGTTGGAAATAACAGGAATAATCTGAAATTTGCACTTCAAAACACATTTATTGAACTTTAGGAAAGGACATAATCTAATCTCATCTATTTATATTTCAAGTCTATGGTGGATTAGAAGTCAGGTATTATGGTATATTAAAGGAGTGTTTTCCAGTATTTTCTTTTTTGCTAACCAGCCGTAAGAACTGTAAGAAATACGCTTTACATGATGACACAGTTGCTGCCTATGTGTGCAATAAATATCCATGGGCAATCATAGTGTATAATGTATAGAAACAGAAGTTTTACTAACCAGTACTCACCTTTAGCACATGCTATGCATTCCAATATTTTCTACACTATTCTATCTTTTAAAAATCTTTTTAAAGTCCTGTAAATTGATTTCATAAGCGCTGTCAATTCTCTGCCATCATTTAAAACCTAGTGCAGCAGGTGCAGTGCACTGTTCTGCAGTTACCACAGCTGTAGTACTTTTTGGCTTTACAAGAAGAGTTCTGCTTTCCAGGAAGTGCTGTTTATGGTAGTTTCTATCATATCTAGAACATAATTTGTTTGAGTTCAGGTTTACAAACTTCAGTAGAATGTGGGCCGGGTTGGAGAGTGGAGACAGCTTGGTTCTGGGGGAATTGATTATAAACATCCTTTACTGTGAATTAGTTTTCCTTTCAGCTCGTCTTGGAGAGTAGAGAGCAGTGTTCCCAGGACACTGGGCTCAGGGCCTATAACTTTGGGTGGAGAACAGGCCTGGAGGAAGGGGGAGAGCCAGGGAATCAGAGTCCTTCCCAGAGAGGCCTGCTAGTGTTCTGACCCCATGAGTCAGGCCCTGGCCTTCAGGAGGGGACCCACACACTTCTTAGTGCCTGCAATGGCCTTGGGTGCACTGACATTTACATTTTCTGTTTGCCTTTACTTCCTGTAACCTCCGCTCTCCCAGCCCCGCCCCCCCCCCCCCCCCCTGCCTCTCCAGCACTGGCCCTGGCCTGGGCCAGCTGACCCTGAGGGAGAGAAAGGGCGCTTTGCCTGCCAAGCCCAGCCCAGCCAGGCCCCCCCCGTTTGCTTTCCTGTGCTCCCTGTGGAGTCACTGCTCCAGAAGGTGGGATGGGAGCAGAGGCAACCTCATATACTGGCGATCTCTTCACTCTGCAGCCAGTGTTTACCTTAGTCTACCTTTAATTCTGGCTTTTCCATAAGAGGTTTTTGTTCACTTACTTGCTCTTACTCTGCTGCATCTGGGACAATATTTAAAAAATTTGTTTCTCTGTTTAGTCCTTGAACATCTCTTTACTACATCTGTCCTGTGAGGACTGGGTTGTTGGCATGTGGCTGGTGTGTCACCAAGGTCAGCAGGACTCCTGATTCCCAAGCAACAGCTGTGCACATCATCAACTGAACTTATACATTCACATGGCCATGTCCTGCCTGCTATAGTTCAAAAGGGTGGGTAGATACACTTGTTTGGTGAAATGCTTAGAGGAAAAAAAGTAGTACTCTTTTAGGAGTAGGTCCTGAATTCACAACCTTTTTTATAGAGACAGGGTAAGGTGGTGTGGTTCAAAGGGTATGAGCTTTAGAACCAGGCAGATCTGGATTCAGATCCCAGCTCCTTCATTTCCTAGCTGTGTGACGTTGGATTAGTTACTTAGCCTCTCTGTGCCTCCATGTTGTCCATAAAATGGGGGTTATAATGCTTATCTCGTAAAAATGTTACAGTTACATGAGGTAAGTTAAGCGAAGTACCTGGTACATAGTAGGTGGTCGACAAATGTTAAGTGTTCTTCATACACCAACTCCTCCATATTCCAGAAAAACCTTGGAGGGGTTGGTATCAAATGAATTCTCTCAGTGTAAAACTATGTTCACACAAACATTCAAGAACTTTTTTCCCCTCAAAACTAAGACAAAAGAAAAACAAAAGCAAAAACTGTTGTCCTTAGTTTTTCTTGTTTGCTTGTTTGTTTGTTTTTTATCCCTCCAATTGTTCTACGTTCAATCTTGTTTTTTCTTTTTTTTAATTTTTGAATTTTATTTTATTATTTTTTTTACAGCACGTTCTTATTAGTCATCAGTTTTATATACGTCAGTGTATACATGTCAATCCCAATCTCCCAATTCATCACACAATCCCCACCCCCCCCTGCTGCTTTACCCACTTCATGTCCATACGTTTGTTCTCTACATCTGTGTCTCTACTTCGGCCCTACAAACTGGTTCACCTGTACCATTTTTCTAGGTTCCACATATATACGTTAACATACGATGTTTGTTTTTCTCTTTCTGACTTACTTCGCTCTGTATGACAGTCTCTAGATCCATCCACGTCTCAACAAATGACCCAATTTCGTTTTTTTTTTATGGCTGAGTAATATTCCATTGTGTATACGTACCACATCTTCTTTATCCATTCATCTGTCAGTAGACATTTAGGTTGCTTCCATGACCTGACTATTGTAAATAGTACTGCAGTGAACATTGGGGTGCATGTGTCTTTTTGAATTATGGTTTTCTCTGGGTATATGCCCAGTAGTGGGATTGCAGGATCATATGGTAATTCTGTTTTTAGTTTTTTAAGGAACCTTCATACTATTCTCCATAGTGGCTGTATCAATTTACATTCCCACCAACAGTGCAAGAGGGTTCCCTTTTCTCCACACCCTCTCCAGCATTTGTTGTTTGTAGATTTTCTGATGAAGCCCATTCTAACTGGTGTGAGGTGATACCTCATTGTAGTTTTGATTTGCATTTCTCTAATAATTAGTGATGTTGAGCAGCTTTTCATGTGCTTCTTGGCCATCTGTATGTCTTCTTTGGAGAAATGTCTATTTAGGTCTTCTGCCCATTTTTGGATTGGGTTGTTTGTTTTTTTAATATTGAGCTGCATGAGCTGTTTGTGTATTTTTGAGATTAATCCTTTGTCTGTTGATTCGTTTGCAAATATTTTCTCCCATTCTGAGGGTTATCTTTTCAACTCATTTATGGTTTCCTTTGCTGTGCAAAAGCTTTTAAGTTTCATTAGGTCCCATTTCAGGTGAATTAACTTCTCTAAAATCACAAAGCTAGCAAGAGTGGAATCAGGGATTCAAATCCAGGGAGTCTAGTTGCAGTCTTAGAAGTAGATTCCTAAGATAGTTATCAACTTGGTATCTGAAGAAGTATTACTCCATTTAGTTTTTTTTTTTTTTTTTTTTGCGGTCCGCGGGCCTCTCTGTCGCGGCCTCTTCCCGCTGCAGAGCACAGGCTCTGGACGCGCAGGCCCAGCGGCCACGGCCCACGGGCCCAGCAGCTCCACGTCATGTGGGATCCTCCTGGACCAGGGAACAAACCCACGCCCCCTGCACCGGCAGGCGGACTCCCAACCACTGCGCCACCAGGGAAGCCCTCTCTAATCCATTTTAGTTTATTTTTGTGTATGCTGTTAGGGAGTGTTCTAATTTCATTCTTTTACATGTAGCTGTCCAGTTTTCCCAGCACCACTTATTGAAGAGACTGTCTTTTCTCCACTATATATCCTTGGCTCCGATTGGTTGACCATAGGTGAGTGGGTTTACCTCTGGGATTTCTATCTTGCTCTACTGATCTATGTTTCTGTTTTTGTTCCAGTACCATACTGTCTTCATTACTGTAGCTTTGTAGTATAGTCTGAAGGCAGGGAGCCTGATTCCTCCAGCTCTGTTTTTTTCCCTCAAGGCTGCTTTGGCTATTCAGGGTCTTTTGTGTCTCCATACAAATTTTAAGATTTTGTGTTCTAGTTCCGTACAAAATGCCATTGGTAATTTGATGGGCATTGCATCGAATCTGTAGATTGCTTTGGGTAGTGTAGTCATTTTCACAATATTGATTCTTCCAATCCAAGAACATGGTATATCTCTCCATCTGTTGGTATCATCCTTAATTTCTTTCATCAGTGTCTTATAGTTTTCTGCATACAGGTCTTTTGTCTCCTTAGATAGGTTTATTCCTAAGTATTTTATTCTTTTTGTTGCAATGATAAATGGGAGTGTTTCCTTAATTTCTATTTCAGATTTTTCATCATTAGTGTATAGGAATGCAAGAGATTTCTGTGCATTAATTTTGTATCCTGCAACTTTACCAAATTCGTTGATTAGCTCTAGTATTTTTCTGGTGGCATTTTTAGGATTCTCTATGTATAGTATCATGTCATCTGCAAACAGTGACAGTTTTACTTCTTCTTTTCCAATTTGTATTCCTTTTATTTCTTTTTCTTCTCTGATTGCCGTGGCTAGGACTTCCAAAACTATGTTGAATAATAGTGGTGAGCATGGACAACCTTGTCTTGTTCCTAATCTTAGAGGAAATGCTTTCATTTTTTCACCATTAAAATGATGTTTGCTGTGGGTTTGTCGTATATGGCCTTTATTATGTTGAGGTAGGTTCCCTCTATGTCCACTTTCTGGAGAGTTTTTATCATAAATGGGTGTTGAATTTTGTCAAAAGCTTTTCTGCATCTATTGAGATTATCCTATGGTTTTTTTTCTTCAATCTGTTAATATGGTTTATCACATTGATTGATTTGCGTATATTGAAGAATCCTTGCATCCCTGGGAACAATCCCACTTGATCATGGTATATGATCCTTATAATGTGTTGTTGGATTCTGTTTGCTAGTATTTTGTTGAAGATTTTTGCATCTATATTCATCAATGATACTGGTCCGTAATTTTCTTTTTTTGTAGTACCTTTGTCTGGTTTTGGTATCAGGGTGATTGTGGCCTCATAGAATGAGTTTGGGAGTGCTCCTTCCTCTGCAATTTTCTGGAAGAGTTTGAGAAGGATGGGTGTTAGCTCTTCTCTAAATGTTTGATAGAATTCACCTGTGAAACCATCTGGTCCTGGACTTTTGTTTGTTGGAAGATTTTTAATCACAGTTTCAATTTCATTACTTGTGATTAGTCTGTTCATATTTTCTGTTTCTTTGTGGTTCAGTCTTGGAAGGTTATACCTTTCTAAGAATTTGTCCATTTCTTCCAGGTTGTCCGTTTTATTGGCATAGAGTAGCTTGTAGTAGTGTCTTAGGGTGCTTTGTATTTCTTCAGTGTCTGTTGTAACTTCTCCTTTTTCATTTCTAATTTTATTGATTTGAGCCCTCTCCCTCTTTTTCTTGATGAGTCTGGCTAATGGTTTATCAATTTTGTTTATCTTCTCAAAAAACCAGCGTTTAGTTTTATTGATCTTTGCTATTGTTTTCTCTGTTTCTATTTCATTTATTTCTGCTCTGATCTTTATGATTTCTTTCCTTCTGCTAACTTTGGGTTTTGTTTGTTCTGCTTTCTCTAGTTCCTTTAGGTGTAAGGTTAGATTGTTTATTTGAGATTTTTCTTTTTCTTCAAGTAGGCTTGTATAGCTATAAACTTCCCTCTTAGAACTGCTTTTGCTTCATCCCATAGGTTTTGGATTGTCGTGCTTTCATTGTCATTTGTCTCTAGATATTTTTTGATTTCTTCAGTGATCTCTTGGTTATTTAGTAACGTATTGCTTAGCCTCCATGTGCTTGTGCTTTTTACTTTTTTTTCCCTGTAATTCGTTTCTAATCTCATAGCGTTGTGGTCAGAAAAGATGCTTGATATGATTTCAGTTTTCTTAAATTTACTGAGGCTTGATTTGTGACCCAAGATGTGATCTATCCTGGAGAATGTTCCATGCACACTTGAGAAGAAAATGTAATCTATTTTTGGATGGAATGTCCTATAAATATCAATTGAATCTATCTGGTCTATTGTGTCATTTAAAGCTTCTGTTTCCTTATTTATTTTCATTTTGGATGATCTGTACATTGGTGTAAGTGAGGTGTTAAAGTCCCCCACTATTATTGTGTTACTGTCGATTTCCCCTTTTATAGCTGTTAGCAGTTGCCTTATGTATTGAGGTGCTCCTATGTTGGGTGCATATATATTTATAATTGTTATATCTTCTTCTTGGATTGATCCTTTGATCATTATGTAGTGTCCTTCCTTGTCTCTTGTAACATTCTTTATTTTAAAGTCTATTTTATCTGATATGAGTATAGCTACTCCAGCTTTCTTTTGATTTCCACTTGCATGGAATATCTTTTTCCATCCCCTCACTTTCAGTCTGTATCGATATGTATGTTCCTATGACCATTTTCTTAATAGTTTTGGGTTTGTTTTGGTACGTCCTTTTCTTCTCTTGTGCTTCCCAGTTAGAGAAGTTCCTTTAGCATTTGTTGAAGAGGTGGTTTGGTGGTGCTGAATTCTCTTAGCTTTTGTTTGTCTGTAAAGCTTTTGATTTTTCTGTTGAATCTGAATGAGATCCTTGCCAGGTAGAGTAATCTTTGTTGTAGGTTCTTCCTTTTCATCACTTTAAGTATATCATGCCACTCCCTTCTGGCTTGTAGAGTTTCTGCTGAGGAATCAGCTGTTAACCTTATGGGAGTTCCCTTGTATGTTATTTGTTGTTTTTCCCTTGCTGCTTTCAATAATTTTTCTTTGTCTTTAATTTTTGCCAATTTGATTACTATGTGTCTTGGCATGTTTCTCCTAGGGTTTATCCTGTATGGGACTCGCTGCGCTTCTTGGACTTGGGTGGCTATTTCCTTTCCCACGTTAGGGAAGTTTTCAACTATAATCTCTTCAAATATTTTCTCAGGTCCGTTCTCTCTCTCTTCTCCTTCTGGGACCCCTATAATGCGAACGTTGTTGCATTTAATGTTGTCCCAGAGGTCTCTTAGGCTGTCTTCATTTCTTTTCATTCTTTTTTCTTTATTCTGTTCCAGAGCAGTGAATTCCACCATTCTGTCTTCCAGGTCATTTATCCGTTCTTGTGCCTCCATTATTCTGCTATTGATTCCTTCTAGTGTATTTTTCATTTCAGTTATTGTATTGTTCATCTGTTTGTTTGTTCTTTAATTCTTCTAGGTCTTTGTTAAACATTTCTTGCATCTTCTCAATATTTGCCTGCATTCTTTTTCCGAGGTCCTGGATCATCTTCACTATCATTATTCTGAATTCTTTTTCTGGAAGGTTGCCTATCTCCACTTCATTGAGTTGTTTTTCTGGGGTTTTATCTTGTTCCTTCATCTGGTACATAGCCCTCTGCCTTTTCATCTTGTCTATCTTTCTGTGAATGTGGTTTTTGTTCCACAGGCTGCAGGATTGTAGTTCTTCTTGCTTCTGCTGTCTCCCCTCTGGTGGATCTGTTGTCCTTAGTCTTTAGTGGCAAGTAAATGTACATAAAATATTTGCTTTTCTTTTTCTTCTTTTTTTTTTTTTTTTACTTTTCATTATGGAAATTTTCAAACATACCAAAAGTGTACAGTGCAGTTACCCCCTATATGTTGTTTTATCTGTATCCTCACTTTCCTCCTCCCCAAATGGACAATTTTAAAGCAAATCCCAGATATTGTATCATTTCATCCATAAGTGCCTCAGTATATATCCTTAGAAATAAGAACTCTTTTCTTCACATAACCGCAGTACCATTATAGCACCTAAAAAAATGGACAATTTCTTAATATCATGTACCATTCAGTTGGTGTTCACATTTTACTGATTGTCTCATAAATGCTTTTTACAGTTGATTTATTTGAATCAGGATCAAACGAGGCCCACTGTTGCATTAGGTAGATGTGTCTCTTAAATCTTTTAGTCTGTAATGGTTTTCCCTCTCCTCCTGTTTCGAGGCTGTTTGTCAGAGAAACAGGGTCATTCGTCTTCTAGACTTTTCTACATACTGTATCTGGCCAGCTGCATCTTGTAGGGGTGTTCAACATGCCCTTCTGTCCTCTGTGTTTTCTGTAATGTGGTCCATCTGGAGGCTTAACCTGATCCAAGTTTGTTTTTCTGCAAGACTACCTGAGCAGTGGTGCTGTGTACACACCTGTTTCATCACCTGAAGATTGTCTCTCTTTTTGAGATTTTAAGGTTACTCATTGGACTCAGGTGTTGTCTGGTGATCCGGTTGTTAGGAAGTTCCCTATCACCTATCTTTTCACCTAACGTTTTTAGCAACAACTGATGACCATTGTACTAAATCTTATTTCACTAAGAGCTTTAAGATGCATTTCTAAATCTGTTACTGTGTTTGTGTTTATGAGCTGGAATTATTTTATAAAATAGAAATTTCCTTCACTGACTCTTTGGTTTCCCTGAAATATTTTGTTTATAGAAAAGGCAAGATAAATGCTTGAATCTTGCCTTTATTTACCAATTTTCAGACTGGGTCCCCTCATTTCCTCCAAAAGTGACAAAAAAGGTTTTATTTTCCTTAGAGCATCATTATGAACTCATAGATCTTAACAAATATGACATGTTTCCAGTGTTTCCATTCATTTCCATCATTATTCTCTTCTTTTTGGCCAGTGGGGAGCTCTTTTTGGATCGACTTCAGAGTCTTTCTGACCTGACCCGAATATTCTTTGAAGATGTTCAAGACTCCTCTTGTGTCTTTCCTCCCCGCAGATCTGGAACCAGCCATTTCTTTAAGGAGCACTTCTTTTCATGGTGTGCGTTTGCATTTGAGACAGTGGAGTATTCCTGTAATGTTGCTGTTTTCTGCTGGGAGTTAGTATGTTTCCGTCATCTTTCCATCATCCTCTTTATTTCTCTTTAACCTGTAGTGTTGAGTCACTCATGGAGAAATGCAGGGTACATCTCTCCTGCTCTGTGTGTGAATGTCGGCGAGGTCTTGGGACTTCTGCTTTCTTAATTCCCAGAAAGCATGAGCCGGGCTTCCCTGGTGGCGCAGTGGTTGAGAGTCCACCTGCCGATGCAGAGTACGTGGGTTCGTGCCCAGGTCCAGGAAGATCCCGCATGCCGCGGAGCGGCTGGGCCCGTGAGCCACGGCCACTGAGCCTGCACGTCCGGAGCCTGTGCTCCGCAACGGGAGAGGCCACAACAGTGAGAGGCCTGCGTACCGCAAAAAACAAAAACAAAAACAAAAACAGAAACCAAAAAGCATGAGCCCTATAGGCCAGTGCTCTGAGTCGGAACCAAGGCTGGCATGTTGTGGGAGGATGAAATGGTATAAATAACTTCCAGGATCACATGAGACCTTGAGAGAGCATCTGGTCACCACTCTGCTTCCAAGGCCAGATCTCGTCAAAGTCAGAAAAAGCACTGTGCCTGACTAATTTTTAAAAATCTTCAGAGTTAGAGTCCACATTTAAGCTCATTAGCAATACGCTATGGTCAACAACAAAATTACTCTATAGCCATTTTAGAGAAAGCTAAATTAAGTGAAGCTTAGCAACAAGTACGAGAACCAATTTTAGGAGCTGACTTAGTTGTTGTTGTTTTTTTTAAACCATAACTTAAAAATAAAAACACAGATGGGTTACAAGAGCTTTTTGTATGCTGACAGGCACTTTCTCCTTGACCTATGAGTTGGGCTAGGACTAAAGGAAAAGCAAGATACCCAAACTCAAATTTCAACCTAAGGGGCTTGAGCTAGTTGGATTTATCTAGTCACCTGGAATTGGTTTTGTTCTTTCTTTGATGTTGGTATATAGTTAAACAAACAGACAAAATTTGCTGACATTCTGTAATCCCATAAAAGCCAAAATATCAAACCTATGGTGGCAAGAAAAGGTGATACCTTAGGTAATGATATTTAATCAAGGGATTATGCATTCTTCCTGGGCTCCAGCCTATAAAATGTCATGTTCTAGTGGGTATAATGTTTCTGTCATAAACACCATACTGCCCAAGAAGGCCTAGCCAGGGAAGAAATTTTTGAAAACAAATACTCGTTCCCAAAGTACTAAATACAGAGTAAAGCCTAATGAGAGTTTAATTTTCAGACCAAGTGATGGCATCTAAGAGCTTAGTTATGAGTGTTCAGTAGTTTTCAAGAGGTGTCACTCCTCTAGGTCATGTCCTGATGCTCACGTGTGTGTGCACACATGCGTTCCTGCACTTTTCTCCCTTCCATGCATGACAGGAGTCCTCATTTTTGGCCAGGTCCCCAAAGCTACAGCAGAGAGTCATGTTGTTTTAAGGTTCCTGTGGGTCAGTGTTTTTTAGGACACATATCTTTGTGGCCTTAAAATGCCAGAACTCATTCATTCTTTTCTTCCGCTTCCCACACATTCTTGACCTCGAGGGTAGCCTCACTTCCCACAGGGGCCATTGTACCAGCATCAGGCCCCCATGTGACTGGATCAAGATGCACAGAGTGAATTAGATGCTTCGAAAGGGGAAGGAAGCAATACTTCGGGAAAAGGTTGATAAACCAAACAGTGCTAAATGTTTAGGAAGGGAAGAGGAACAGATTCCATTTTAATTTCAAATGATTGAGAGTGAGCGAAAAGCAAACCACATTGAAGTGATAGGGGAAGAATAATAATTTCTTACACTGATTAATTTTTGATGTTTACAAAGTGAACATATATCCTATTTAACATGTGATGCTCCTGGCTGCCAGATTTGTAGGCCAGACAGGTATTGGGATCCCATTTTAATGATTCTGAGACTGAGTTCAGAGCAGTTAAGTGACTCCTGGTAGAGCCAGTATTAGAATGCAAATCTGTGATTAAAAGCCAACTTAAGGTCTATACCTACCACATGTGGGGCAGGGTACTGGAGACTCAGAGTTAAATAGGAACAGTTTCCTACCCTTGAGGAACAATCTAGCTGTATATGTGTACTCAGAGGCTCATCACTGCAGATTTGTTTTGTATTAATTTTTATTGGAGTATAGTTGCTTTACAATGTTGTGTTAGTTTCTGCTGTACAGCAAAGTGAATCAGCTATATGTATACATATATTCCCACTGTTTTGGATTTCCTTCCCATTTAGGTCACCACAGCATTGAGTAGAGTTCCCTGTGCTATACAGTAGGTTCTCATTAGTTATCTATTTTATACATAGTAGTGTATATATGTCAATCCCAATCTCCCAATTCATCCCATCCCCCCCTTCCCCCCTTGGTATTCATACATTTGTTCTTTACGTCTGTGAAAATGATACAGATCACTGCAGATTTTTTGTTCTTCCCCTGTGACAGATCTGCCAGATCACCCCTTTACCCTCAGGGGACCCACTCATGCTCTTGCTGAGGTCATCTGACCTCAAGCTTTCACTACCAGGCCCTGTTCTACTGTGTATCGGTTGGTGCTACTCTAGATTTGCTTTTCATTTTGGAAATAGATGCCAATTTATTGTATTTTATTTTCTAGCTCTATAATTTCCATTGGTTGGTTTCGTTGCTATTTTCTATTTTTTCATTTATTTCAATGAAATCTTTTTCTTCCCTTCATTGAGCTTAGTTGCAACGTACCCTTTAAAATCCTTATCTGCTAATTCCAACATCCGGGTCATCTTGGGATTGGTTTCCATGGATTGTCCTTTTCTCTTGAGGCTGGGTCACACTTTCCTGATTCTCTTTATATCGAATGATTTTGAATTGTCTGCTGGACATTATCCTACTGTAAAGACTCAAGATTTTGTTTTATTTCTCCAAAGAATGTTGGTGTTTTTGCTTTAGCAGGCAGTTAATTTGGTTGAACTCAAACTGCAAACGTTTCCTCTTGAGCAAGAAGTTCAAATAACACTTCCGTTCTTTTAACACCTTATTGACCCGGGGATTTTTGCAGAAACTAACACCTGTGGCCAAAATACATCTCCAGTCAAAAATGTGTTAACTCTAGCAGAGCTGCTTCCATCTTCCTTGAGTGTGCAGGTTCTAGAGTCAACCCAAGCCTGGGGCAGAATTTCCACTGGAATTTGGCGCTCTCTCTATCCCTCTCTGAATTTTTCTTTTCTGGGATTTTCTCCTCACTTTCCAGTGATTGTAGTTGCCCTGAACCCTGTCCTCTGGTTCTTCAGGCAATAGAGACTATGGGTTTTCTATCTGCGTTTCAACCATCTTTTGTGGCACTGACTTTGGCCTTCTCTCAAGCTGAAAGCCACTGAAAACAAGAAACCCATCGGTTGCCATCCTTTCTTTGAAGATCCATCCCTCCCCTCCCTCACATGACCCTGTGAACCTAAATAACTTCAGGTCATTGATTTGGGGGAGGAAAGGGATCCAGAGTTTGTAATTTATTGTAATTTTTGTCTAGGGTCTGGTAGGACCTTACAGAAGCAGAACTATCTCTTTTATTGCATTATGCCTCTCTGTGTAAGGTTTTTTTTGCAGGAAGGTTCCACTACTGAAAAATAAAACTGAAAGCTTAAAAATCACCCAATTTCCAGCCAGTTTTCATTCCTCTAACATCACTTCTGAGTGACGTGTGTATCCAGCCTTTGTGGCCAATGCCTCCAGCGATAGAAACCTCATCCTTTTCCCCCTGTGGTTTCTCTCCCCGCTCCTCAGCTTGCCAAGGCCCAGCAAAGGCTCTCTGTCTGAGTCTCCTCAGTGACAGAATGTTAGCAAAGCTCCTAGGAAGGAAAAGCTGGTTGAGTTCCAGCAGCTAAGTGCTGCATTTCTTTGATGAACATTTCAAATGGATGTTTTTGGTGGAGGAGGGTAATAAAAGAAGGACGTTTGCAACTGACCTCTGGTTGATACTCAAAAGAGCCTGGTTGGCCTGGCATCTGCCTGCATGCATGTGGCATTTTGGAACTGAGCTGAGGAAGGCCCCTGGCCTAGGACGTCTGCTCCCCTGGCCCACTAAGGAAGGAGACAGGAAGATGACGGTGTGGTAGGTACCTTGTGGTTACATTAGACGATAACCTGAGACTGTGGCTTGGACCCAAATATGATGAGAGATTTGGGACATTCTACCGTGTAAACAAACTAAAGCTAGTAAAGGAAAGCTACTGTCACATGGATAACGGTCATGGAAATGGGTGCCCTCGGTCCTACTCAAGTTCATCTGTAGCTCCGTAACCTTTAAGATGTTCCATCAACTTTCTATGTGGATTTTTCCACAAGGAAGAATGGATTTCAAGGGGTGGCCACAAGCTAAATGGAGAAAATGTATACATGCAGACATACGGACGAAAGAGAAGTCACATAGCCTGGGAGTGATTTGTTTATATAGACAGTGGCTCGTATAGAAAAGAAGTTACGGCTCTTTTCTTTCACATCACGCCCTCAGCCTTTCCTGATGTCTGCAGATCTCTGAAAGTGTATCGTTCACCTCATATCTCTGAGGAGCAGAGTTTGAAAAGGGTTTGCTGTGCCAGAACAAAATGTGGTACTCTGCTTCGAGTTAGCTAATTCCATGATAAAGTCTGTGATCCCCTTGTGTATCACCTGCTCTTTACCACCCACTCTCCCAGGAAGAAAACAAAAAGCAAAAGTAAAGTGTACTCTCTCCTTGTCTCTTTTGCCTTTTTAATTCGTTTTAAAATTTTTACTTTTCAGAGTCAGAAGCAACAAATGATACTCTGGGTCCCCGGACATTTTTTCTCAGGAATCCCAATGATATATTTGAACCAATCCCACTGAAGGAGGATGAGGACCAAAATGAAAGTGAATTCACAGAAGACAGATTAAGCTCCGGCAATAGAAGCAGTCCTCCTCAAAAATTACCCACCGTGTTCATCTCAAAAGATGCCTCAGGATATCTGACCAGCACCTGGTTGACTGTCTTTATCCCCTCCGTCTACACCGGCGTGTTCCTCGTAAGCCTTCCTCTGAACATCATGGCCATCATCGTGTTCACCTTGAAGATGAAGATCAAGAAGCCCGCCGTGGTGTACATGCTGCACCTGGCCATGGCAGACGTGCTCTTTGTGTCTGTGCTCCCATTTAAGATCAGCTACTACTTTTCCGGAAGTGACTGGAGATTTGGGTCTGCCATGTGCCGCTTCATCACCGCTGCGTTCTACTGTAACATGTATGCCTCTATCATGCTCATGACGGTCATCAGCATTGACCGGTTCCTGGCTGTGGTATACCCCATGCAGTCGCTCTCCTGGCGTACTCTGGGGAGGGCTTCCTTTACCTGTCTGGCCATCTGGGCCATGGCCATCGCGGGGGTGGTACCTCTGCTCCTCAAGGAGCAGACCACCCGGGTCCCGGGGCTCAACATAACCACCTGTCACGATGTGCTCAACCAAACGCTGCTCGAAGGCTACTACTACTCATATTACTTCTCGGCCTTCTCTGCCGTCTTCTTTTTTGTGCCGTTGATCATTTCCACAGTCTGTTACGTGTCTATCATCCGATCTCTTAGCTCTTCCGCGGTTGCCAACCAGAGCAAGAAGTCCCGGGCTTTGTTCTTGTCAGCTGCTGTTTTCTGCATCTTCGTCCTTTGCTTTGGACCCACAAATGTCCTGCTGATTCTACATTACGCATTCCTTTCCCATAATTCCATGACAGAGGCTGCCTACTTTGCCTACCTCCTGTGTGTCTGTGTCAGCAGCATAAGCTGTTGCGTTGACCCCTTGATTTACTACTATGCTTCCTCTGAGTGCCAGAGGTACCTCTACAGTATCTTATGTTGCAAAGAAAGTTCAGATCCCAGCAGTTATAACAGCAGCGGTCAGTTGATGGCAAGTAAAATGGACACCTGCTCTAGTAACCTGAATAGCAGCGTGTACAAAAAGCTGTTAACTTAGGGAGAGGGACCGACAGTGAGTTAAAAAGAAAATGTTAAAAAAGCAAATAACCTGAGGATTCTACTTAGTCCCTGACAAAAAGTATTTACCATCTAAAACAACAGATGTATGATTTACATGCCTCCTTATGAGAGCCATTAAGCATATATATTTGTTAGTTACAGGAATAGAAAACAATGTCATTACAAGAGAGTGTTACAACAAGAACTGAAATGTCGCTTTTTTCATAAATTTACCTGATTTATTTTAGATATATGTGTGTGTATATGTGTATTTATACACATATACTTGTATCATTTGCAGTGCCATATAGAATAGGCACTTTGAAACCCTCTCATTTTTTTACCAGAGATTATGGAAGTGAACTCTGATTCTCTGATTTCATATGCAAAGTTTAGGTTGGAGTTTAGCCCTGAACATCTGCAGAAGTCCATCAGTAGTGAGGGAGTCTACAGTTTGGACTTACACAACTTTTGCCAATAAGTGTTTTGAAATTGTCCAACAGCAATGTTTTTTTTGTTTTTTTTTTTTGTTTTTTTTTTTTTGCTGTAGGCGGGCCTCTCACTGTTGTGGCCTCTCCCATTGTGGAGCACAGGCTCCGGACGCGCAGGCCCAGCGGCCACGGCTCACGGGCCCAGCCGCTCTGCGGCATGTGGGATCTTCCCGGACCGGGGCACGAACCCGTGTCCCCTGCATCGGCAGGCGGACTCTCAACCACTGCGCCACCAGGGAAGCCCCAACAGCAGTGTTTAAGTTATTGAGGGATGAGACTTTGTACTATCTGTGTGTAGAGAAAGTTCTGCTGTTTTTCATGTTAAACGTATCAAAGTTTGAATTCTAAAAATTATTAAAACAGATAACATGGGTAGCATTTTTTGCTGTTTTACACGCCGTGTGTGTAAACTAAGAATGAGCAGAGGTCCCACCAGTGACCTGAGCACCCTGCCCCCAGATGAAGGACTCCAAGCAGTAGATACAAGACAGGGCCAGTTCAGAGAGATCAGGACCAGCACGTTTGCTGTCTCCCGCTGGGATTCCCTCGAGGATTGGCCGTGCGCTTATCATGTTTATTAGAAGTTGGCGAGGTACGATGTGCTATCCCAAGAGATAATGGATATAAAAGACTGCCCATTTTAAGAATGGAGAAAGAAGGCACGTTCACTTCTAGCAGTTATGCTGCAAGGACCATTCCCAGGTGGAAACACCTATATAGCAAACATGGACACCCATCGTGTGCTCTAAGCACTCTAATGGGTGCTGGGCAAATAGAGTTGAGTCAGACTGAAACCTGCTCTCAGGAATAACAAAGTGGGCTGATACACAGAGTGGGACGTGTGAAAGAAACACATCATTAGGTAAAGAAGTGCTTTTAGCCAGATGTCACCAAGCAAGTTCCACATAATCCTGGCAGGTAAAGAACTTTGAACATTTGGGTTAGTTCTTCCTGTGGTTATAACTTGAGATAAACATAATACAGTACAGGAAGCTTGTTTTTAAAAATAACTCCTTCAGTAACAGAATATGAAATGTTTTATTACAGTGTTATTCAAGCAAGATAAAAATTATAAATTCTGTATGTAATATGATCGCCAATCTGTGTATCAACATGAAAACAAAGTTTTACATAAAAGAGATTGAAAAAAATAAACCAAAATGACAACTAAGGATAAAAAAAGATTAAGTCCTTCAGTCTGTCTTAATTGGACCCTATTTACAAATGTTTCGTTCAATAAATTACTCAAGTCAGATTTTTAAAACATTAATTACGTTAGTCGGATTAGAAATGGCAGAAGAAAATGGAATTGACTTTGAAATCCAGGAAAATTATTCTCTATTTTCCATTCACTTAAGAGTTAATGAGATGATTTTACAAGCTATGATGAGTATCAAGTACAGAATATCCTCATGTATTTGAGAAAATAATTTGAAAATTAGGTTGAATTATATCTTTTTTTCCTTATGAAGCAATGTTGGCGTTTTAAACAAACAAAAAGAGTAGGAAGTTGCAAGCCAAGTACCTACCTATTTAAAAGAACAAATTGTTTCCAAATGCCATAGAACGATTTACATAAAAGTATGTCTTGTAAGTAGAAGCTAACATTGTTTTTATTAATTTAGTTACGATATTCATTTTATCCAACTTAGTGGAGATATACTGTCATTGTTCATTCATTCTGTTTATATTAAAATACCTCTGACTCAATAAGACTCATTACTGTATTATCAGTATGTACTTATAAAATATTACATCACTGTTTTTATGTTCTTTTTTTTAAAAAAATGTATGTAACCTCTATTAATAAACCTGAAAGTTTGCTTGATATCTGTTTGGAATAAGATTTTATTGTATCTTTAGAGCCTGTCAGGAAGGCCAGTCTAAGGATTTAGCTGAACAGTGGTTAATGAAGAGGTGATTTGCAGAGGCATGGCCAGGGTTAAGGGAACCAACAAGAGCTGCTGAAGCACCCCAGGGACTAGCAATTAGGGAAAGCTGTTACCACCCCAGGCCTAAAATGAGTGGAGGAGGGAATACACAGACCTCCTCTCCCCCGACCCTCTGATCTCTTGCTGATGCCTCCCCATTGCTCCTGATTTTAACTTACCCCCAGAGGTCAAGGGAACCTGGGTGATGGAGCCCATAAAGGTCAGCTTCTTGGGGTGCAGAGAATGAAACTCGAAGAAAAAAAAAGCACAATCTCTACCAAAAGCATTGGGTGATTAGATTTCTGTGTCTTTTTTTTAAAATCTGTTCTTAGGAAAATTCAAGGTTATGTCACTGAGAACATGCTCAGATTCCTGGGTTATGAGCATCGTGGATAGAGTCTGCAGTTGTTTTTTTTGTTTGTTTTTTATTGGAGAGTAGTTGATTTACAATGTTGTGTTTGTTTCAGGTGTACAGCACAGTGAATCAGTTATACATATATATATATCTAATCTTTATTTATTTTTAAATTTTTTTGGCCACACTGTGCGGCACGGGGGATCCTTAGTTCCCCGACCAGGGCCTGAACCTGTGCCCACTGCAGTGGAAGCCCACAGTCTTAACTGCTGGACTGCCAGGGAAGTTCCTATCTTTTTTAGATTCTTTTCCCATATAGGGCATTACAGAGTATTGAGTAGAGTTCCCTGTGCTATACAGTAGGTCCTTATTAGTTACCTTTTTTT
>NW_006788448.1:77520-89928 GCF_000442215.2 Lipotes vexillifer | reverse complement strand
TTTTTGCAGTACGCGGGCCTCTCACTGTTGTGGCCTCTCCCATTGCGGAGCACAGGCTCTGGACTCACAGGCTCAGCGGCCATGGCTTACGGGCCCAGCCGCTCCGCAGCATGTGGGATCTTCCAGAACCAGGGCACGAACCCGTGTCCCCTGTATCGGCAGGCAGACTCTCAACCACTGAGCCACCAGAGAAGCCCATAGTTACCTATTTTATATAGTAGTGTGTATATGTCCATCCCAATCTCCCAGTTCATCCCTCCTCCCCCACGTCCTCTGGTGACCATACGTTTGTTTTCTATATCTCTGACTCTGCAGTTCTTTCCTAGTGAAGAGAGAAACAAATTAAATGTCAGAGGATACATATGTCGGAACTCAAGGAAGGGCCACCCTTGAGTGACAGTTCTTTGCCATCTAACACTACCTGGGGCAGAGGGAGGATGGGGAATTAAAAGCAAGTACCTCTGAGAGCTGAAAAGCAACCCAAAATTCTGATAATGTTCTTCTAAATTCATAGTTAGCAGAAGAGTTATTTCAACTGAACAAGAATTCTGTTAGCACACAGAATTTTTAAGTTAACACACAAGCTTAAGTTTCTGAGGCCTGGAGTCTCCACAGTATTTCAGAAATGGATGTATTGAATGAAGTCAGCCCAGCTCATGAC
This sequence comes from Lipotes vexillifer, assembly GCF_000442215.2. Classification (NCBI taxonomy): domain Eukaryota; kingdom Metazoa; phylum Chordata; class Mammalia; order Artiodactyla; family Lipotidae; genus Lipotes; species Lipotes vexillifer. Next base: position 89,267 of record NW_006788448.1, on the reverse strand, counting down.
CACCAGAAAAATAAGATTCCCACTCTAAACAGAAAGTGACCTTTAAGCTCTTTTGTTGTTATTTTTCAAAATATGTTTGAAATCAAGAAACAAATTTTATTAACACAAAAAAGCATATTTTTTCCACCAAGTCAAAAATAGGATTTTAAAGGAAATGGAATTCTTGACTGTCAAATACACACATGGAAAATTTGGAGTTATACTTTTGAATTTAAGAAATTAAGAGAAATGTCGGCATGTCCTTCAGGAAGTCTTGAGCTCTGAGAGCAAATGGAAAAACTTAAGCAACGTTTATGATGAAGCTTTTTTCCTGAGGCCTGGACCTTCCGCTAGTAGCTTCTCACCTAGGTGCCATAATGAAATTTACTGGGAAAGTCACCAACAGTAGTTTCCTGGCAGAACTGGCACAGCTGTGTGGCTGTTCCTTTCAAAATTGCTAGACCAAATGTGCATGGAGAATAACGAACCGCAGGATGAGCTGAGTGTGATTTGTGGAGAAGGTGCAGTTAAGGAAGCTGTGATCTGAGCAGAGACGAGAAATGCTCCAATTCCATGATCCCCAGAGTCCTTGAGACCCTTTCAGGAGATGCACGGGGTCAGAACTCCCTTAAGACTAAGATAGTGTTTTGGTCTGATTCTCTCACGAGTATACAACTGCGTTTTCCAGAGGCCGGGTGACATGTGGTAGCACAACAGACTGAATGCAGGAGCAGATATGAAAATCTGACTCTTCCATTTAGCCAGCCATTAAAGAGATTTGCCAAAATAAAAGCCAAGGTAACTCTCTTCACGAAATCACTGTTTTGGGGGAAATTTTTCTTTGTGAAAAATATGGTGTTTATGTTAACATGTAATGGATTTGTCATTATTTTTTTAATTATTTTTTATTTTTTATTGAAGTATAGTTGATTAACAGTGTTGTGTTAGTTTCTGGTGTACAGCAAAGTGATTCAGTTATATCTATATTAATATATTCTTTTTCAGATTTTTTCTGTTAGAGGTTATTACAAGATATTGAATATAGTTTCTTGTGCTATACAGTAGGACCTTGTTATTTATTTTATGTATAATAGCTTGTATCTGCTAATCCCAAACTCCTAATTTATACCCCGCCAACTTCCTTCCCCTTTGGTAACCACAAGTTTGTTTTCTATGTCTGTGAGTCTGTTTCTGTTTTGTAAATAAGTTCATTTGTATCATTTTTTTTTAGATTTCACATGTAAGTGACATCATATATTTGTCTTTGTCCGACTTCACTTGGTATGAGAATCTCTAGGTTCATCCATGTCGCTGCAAATGGCATGATTTCATTCATTTTTATGGCTGAGTAATGGGTTTATTGTTATTTTTAACTGAAAGAAATATTTTCAAAAATTCTCCATTTTAATGTCTAATATGGTAAATAGAAGCAGGGGTTTGCTGCTAAACCCAATCTCCAGAAAAAGAAAAAAGGCTCTGATATGTAGCATTTGCCAATTTCCATGGTGTAAATATTCCCTCTGCTGCCAATTTCAAGCTTCTGATGGTTTAACAGTTGACTTGAAAAATTCCTGAATATTGAATTCTCGTGAGCTGGTACAAGCTGACTCCAGCACACCACTGGATATAACCTGCATAAACAAAAACTCTTTGGGGTCCTCAAAATTTTTAAGTGTATTAAGGTGTTCTCAATCATTTTTAAGTGCATTAAGGTCTCAAGAAAATTTGAGAACACTGGTCTTATGCAAGATTTCTCAACGTTGTCACCTTCAAGAAGACGTGGAAACTGGTCATATTATAAAGCACAAAGAGGTAAACAGTTGGTTCACAGCTACGGGCCACCATATTGGGTTTCTGGCAGCCTCACAGCTGAGGGGATCATTATCTTGGAGCAACAGAAGTTGATTTCAGGCAGCAGGCCCGGTGGGACCTGGTGAATGGAAAGTTTTGCATGAGGCCTGGTTTCCAGCCAGCTGCTATTACCCACCTGTGGTGGCATCTCTATTAAGAGAACAGCAAACGCCATGCTTCTTGTCATGGGAACTGCACATTGGTCTTCTGGAAACACAAAACTAGACGTCAGATTCAACAGCATCTTGAATTCAGATAACATAGTATGTTTCTACCCAGCTGGCTGGTCATCACATCAGGAAATGATTCATGAACACTAGAGAGTTAGCTTTGAAAGCTGCATTTATAGTAGCCTGAAGATGTCGGGGTGGGTGGCAGAGCCAGTCAGGCTGTTTTGCTCATCTTAATAACCACAGAATTGGGCCATTTTAGTGTGCTGCTGTGCGACCCATGCTGGGGAGTGAGAACATGACTAAGATGGGGATTGTCAATACTGAGACTCATTGAACAGCAGAACTTCAGTTGTTCTGTGTGTGTATGTGGTTTTTGTTTTGTTTTGTTCCTGTTTTTTGGCTCTGCAGCATGCGGGATCTTAGTTCCCAGACCAGGGATCGAACCCGTGCCCCCCTGCAGTGGAAGCACGGTGTCTTAACCATTGGACTGCCAGGGAAGCGCCAAATCTTTAATTTTTTTTTCTGTGGTCATGCTGTGGCATGCAGGATCTTAGTTCCCCAACCAGGGATTGAACCCACGCCCCCTGCAATGGAAGTGTGGAGTCTTAACCAGTGGACCACCAGGGAAGTCCCTGTTTTGTGTGTTTTTGATGTTTCATTTCTTATCATGAGATACCTAGTTACTCTTGGAACTGGCCAAAACAAAGCAAAAGAAAAAAATTTTTTTCAGTGTTTCTCTCTCCTCCAGGAGCTGACTTTGGGGTTTAAACATAAAATGTAATGGTTAAGAAGCATGAAATTTGAAGACATCAAATTTTAGAGAGTTTATCAATTCTGTCTTGTTAGAAGGAACTTTTAGAAACTTTAAGTCAGTTCTCATCTCTGGCTGCACATAGAATCACGGGAGAGCTTCTAAACAATTCTAATGCCCAGTCCCTGCTCTCTGAATCAGAATCTTTGGGGGCTGGGCCTGGACATCCATATTGTATTCAAGCCCTTTATGAGATTCTGATGTGTACACCAGCCTCTCAAATTTAACATGCATTCAGATTATCTGGGCGTCTTGATCGACTCCAGACTGATGCAGTAGGTCTAGGATGGGGCTGTGAGTCTAACAAGTTCCCAGGCCATGTTGACATTGCCAGTCCTTGGAACACTTTAAGTAGCAGGGCCCTGAGACATGACCCTGAGGCAAAACTGGGCCAGCTCAGAGGTCCAGACACTCAGAAAATTCAATTCTCATATCCTTAAAATCACTCTCTGGGGCAATTTTTAATGTAGCAGTAGGATAAGTGCTTAATCAAAATTTGCCTTAGGTGATATCTATCTTGCTGTATATTTTCACTCCTTGTGGGCTTTTTTCTAAGAGGAAAGATAGCTTAAAAGTTTCTAATCTCATACATAAAACCATCTCATAAGAGGCTGGGCGTTTAGAGTGGCGACTCCCGACTCCCGACTCTCCTTTGTAAAGATAGTGCCCCGCAGATAGCAGCAGCGCCTGGCTACCAGAAAGCAGATGTGCATATGTTTCTTATCTCTGGGTCTGGCTGAAAAATGGTGACCTCAGGGACATGCTAAGGGTGCTAGTCAGCATCAGGAGCTTCAATCTTGATGGTGCTGGAATGAGCAGCTTTGGAGACCCTCAGGCAAATGAGTCAGCCCTGGAGTCATCCTGAGGGGAGTCGTGACTCTGTCACGAAAAACAAAGAAGAAAGGAGAAAACAAAGATTTAGGAAGCCAACTCTGAGAATATATATTTGTGGCACATACAATAAATCTGGGGTAAATTCTCCATTATAGAAGCCCTCTTACAAGTTGATAAAAAAAACTAAATGGTGAAAGAGGAACTATAATTGGTATGGGAAAAATGTTGGGTCTCATCAATAATCAAATAGCTACAATTTAAAACAAGATAGCACTGGCACCTATCTAATTAGCAGTGATTTTTTTTTTCCTATGATAGCCGTAAACAGCCGTAAAAGGAAGCATGGAAAGAAGGATAATATAAATACCAGCAAGAGTAAGAGAATTCTGATGGACATGCTTTAGGAGAGCAATTTGACAAAATGTCATCACCCTTAAAATGTACACAACCTTGGACCCAGTTGTATGCTTCTGGGAAGCTATCCTTAAGAAATAATTATAAGTAACAAAAAAATAATAGACTTCTAGTTTTTAATAGCATCCTTATTTGCATATCAGTTAAAGGCTGGAAACCTTCTAGATGCTGAACCCTGGAGGACTGCTTTCCCAAGGCTATTACACCCATTTAAAATGACATGTATTAATTGTATATAATGGCACTGAGAAGTGCTTATAATACTTAATTTTTTAAAAAGCAAGATGCGGGCTTCCCTGGTGGCGCAGTGGTTGAGAGCGTGCCTGCCGATTCAGGGGACACGGGTTCGTGCACCCGGTCCGGGAAGATCCCACATGCCGCGGAGCGGCTGGGCCCCGTGAGCCATGGCCGCTGAGCCTGCGCGTCCGGAGCCTGTGCCCCGCAACGGGAGAGGCCACAGCAGTGAGAGGCCCGCGTACCGCCCAAAAAAAAAAAAAGCAAGATGCAGTGATGTACATGCAGTATGAAACCAGCACTATGGGAGGAAGAAACAGATTCCTGTGAGATCTGTTAGCAAAAGCTGACGACCAAACATTTAAAGTTGTGCTTGGAGAGTTGGGCTCCTTTTTTCCTTTTATGGATTTTCCTCTTTCCTGAGTATGTACTATTTCTCTAACCAAAAAAACAATCCACATTAAAACAAAAGAGAAATCAGATAATCAGACAAACAGGAAAACAAACCCGATGCCACATTCTTTATTCTCCTCCCAGAAAGGTGTGAAAGTGTACAGAGCTTCCCCAACTATACTTCTCTTTCTTTCTTCTTTTTTATCTACCATAATTTTCGAGCAAACACTCTTGACCATCTCCTGGCCACAATTAGTATTTCACACCTCAATATATTATTCAAGCAGGAGATGAAAGTGTTAGAAAATTCTATGGTTCTACACCTACATTTGACATGTTCACAGTTCTTCCATACTTATCTTGTGGAACCCTAGAAATCTCCAAAACTTGAAAACATAAAAATGTCTTTAGCCAGACTCTGAAGCCAGCAATGTCTTTATTTGTCCCCCAAAGCTACCAGAATGTTCAGTGCAGCATTTTGTTAATAACACACATAACCAGAGCTGGACTTTTTCCGCTGATAGACTATATTTACACCAAAAGAGCTGCTCATTTATTTTCCCCTGGAATTTATCTTTCCTCATCAAGTAGCAAACGTTATTTGCTCATAACAAAGCAGATAACTTTATTTTGACTTATTTTGTTGCATAATTATGTTAGTCCTTAAAATGAATTTATGTATGTAACCCACATATTATTATTATTTGAACAATCTGATTAATTCTTCCATAAGCTCCCTTTAAACAATTGGGGCTTTATTTATTTAACTTACTTCTGCTTTCCTTGACCCAAGTTGTTGGGTCCTAAATTTCACTTATTCCTTTTTTTTTTTTAATAGCTATTGAATTAAATGATCACCTACTTAGGGAGAATGAATCAGGCACCCACAGGCTCATTATTTTTGTACAATGAAGGCAGCATGAGAACCACACAGTAGTGAATATGCTGAGTGTTTCTCAAAATAAAGTCCACGAAAATTATTTGAACTGCTTATAATGATATAGATTTTGGGGCCCCCTCCCACACCTACAATCAGAATCTCTGTGATGGGACCTGGACCATTTACATTTTAAAGAAGAGGCAGGGTTGATCCTTATGCACAGCAAACTTTGAGAACCACAGAACTAGTGGTTAAAAGAAATCTCTGACCTAGTATACTTTGTGGTCAGCAAGCACGAAACCCCAGTGTAGCTGTTCAAATGCTAAAGTTTTTCAGAATTATACTGTAGCTTAGCACATCTATCTGCAGAGTTATTGGAATGTTAAGATTCTCTAGATATTTCCCCCTAGATAATTGGCTCTAAATATCTGACTGTATCCGTTAAAAGATTTAGCCTTACAAATAATTTTCCCTGTCATTAACTTTGCCTGTATGTACAGAAATGGGTGCCTCTTCCTGTAGAGATACTCAATGCTCTGTGTTCATGTAGGATTTTTAGTGCATTTTTTTGAATAGGTAACACTCATGTACTTCAAATTTCCAAAGAACAAGAGGAGGTCCAGGGAAAATTCCCCTCAAACCCCTGTCGTTTCCTCAGAGGTAACCACAGTTAACAGCTTCTTAAGTGTGGTGTTGGATATATTTACAAAATAATTTAGAAACCCATTCTCTGTTTTAGGGGGCAAAAGGAGAGTATACAGGAGGCCATTTTATTTTTATTTTTTAAATTATTTATTTATTTATTTTGGCTGTGTTGGGTATTCGTTGCTGCGCGCAGGCTTTCTCTAGTTGCGGTGAACGGGGGCTACTCTTTGTTGCGGTGTGTGGGCTTCTCATTGCGGTGGCCTCTCTTGTTGTGGAGCACAGGTTCTAGGTGCACAGGCGTCAGCAGTTGCAGCACATGGGCTCAGTAGTTGCGGCACGTGAGCCCTAGAGTGTGCGGGCTTCAGTAGTTGCGGCGCGTGGGCTCAGTAGTTGCGGCACGTGGGTTCAGTAGTTGTGGTTTGCAGGCTCTAGAGCACAGGCTCAGTAGTTGTGGCGCACGGGCTTAGTTGCTCCGTGGCATGTGGGATCTTCCCAGACCAGGGATCGAACCTGTGTCCCCTGCATTGGCAGGAGGATTCTTAACCACTGCGCCACCAGGAAAGTCCCAAGAGGCCATTTTATTTTTAAATTGTATCTGTGGGTTTTAAAAACTCCTGTTGATTTAGAGGTATCAGTCAGGTACTGGTGCGTAACAAACCACACAAGACCCCAGAGGCACATAATAATAAACATTTATTGCTCATGCTCTGGGGTACTCAGATAGTTCTGCTGACATGTCTGGGCATCTCTTAGCTGATGTAGGAAGGCCTCGACTGGGTTGACTGGGGTGAGTTAATGTGCTCCACTGTCTCTCACCTTCAAGCGTGATGGTCCTGGCACATTATCATGCATGGCAATGTCGGAGGAGCAAGAGAACAGGAAGAACATCTCGAGGTCTAGGATCGGAACTGGTACATCCACACAATAGTCACATCCAAAGCAAGACACAAGGCCATCCTAGACTCAAGGGGATGGAGAAATATGCACTGCTTCTTTAGTGAGAGGAATTTCAGCATCACGTGGCAAAGGCGTAACTATAGGGAATGATGAAGAATAGAGGCCGTGATTGTAATCTGCTGCACTGAATGTCCAAAAGCTCGTTATAATAATGATCCTTAAAGAAATGGCTTAGTATCCAAGTACTGTACTTTTATAACAACATAGCCATGATTTCTGAGGGTTTTCAGTTGTTTAAATGTTTTTTAATGTCAACAGAAGGATTATAAAAATATCTCAAAGGCCTGGGTCCTAGACTCAGCTTAGATCAGCGTGTGTCTTACCACTGTCATACATGAAATGAAGAAAAGATGAATGCTGACCCCAGGGGAATGCTTAAGGAAACATGAAATATAACGCTTCAAGTCCTACGAAGGAAGAGCAGCATTTCAACTGAAGATATGCTCTTAAATACCTGACTTCCTCCAGTAAGGGTGCTGAGGTACCAACAAGCCACTTCAGGAAAAGCGTGTGATTAAGTATGGTTTTTACCCTTCTGTGTCAACATGCTTTTTGAGATTATTTTTAGTGTTTCAGTACTGATTTTAATCTTTGGATTTTTAAAATCAGAGAAGTCATGCTTGCAAAGTGACCCTTAAGAAAGATTTATGAAGAAAATGTCAGGGGTGATACTGGCTTCTGCTTCCCATTTAACTTAATTTCAGTTGCTATTTTGCTTATTTTAATAAATAAACTTTTTTTTCTTAAGTAAAACTGGCTCAGATGCTATCAGTAGCCTCATTCAGATGTAAAAAATATATATATAACCTTTTAACTAGAATTTTCAAATACTTTAAATATGCATATGGAATTATTTAGACATTTAACATTTCTTGGCCTAACCACACTTAGTCCCACTGGTGGCCTGTAGTAACCACAAGAACGAGGCAGTTCTCTCTGATAGGAGAAGAGAGCTAGTACTTGGTGTTACTTCATGACTAGGCTATAGTTCATGGAGTCTAGCTGTGCACTTAACAGGTTGGAACCTGCTTTATAGGTGTGGAGATGAGATTTGGCCATATACTAGGACTTGATGGGACAGGATAAGATTTGGCCATGTACTAGGACTTGATGGGACAGGATAAGATTTGGCCATGTACTAGGACCTGATGGGACAGGATAAGATCTGGCCATGTACTAGGACTTGATGGGACAGGATAAGATTTGGCCATATACTAGGACTTGATGGGACAGGTCTTTTCTTTATAAATTGTTGCCCACTGACATCAGGTTGCAGTTCCCAGCGCTCTCCATATTCTGAGATACATACAAACTTACACAGATAATGCTGTATACATCTTTCCTCTCCACTTTGTCCTTTCCCTTTATATTTGCCCCTAATGCATATAGGCATAGTTTAGGATCCATCACTGGTGGCCCTCTGAACTCAGCCAGAGGACGTCAGGGAGATTTTCAGATGGAAAGAAGGATGCCCTGACAAGGGTATGCAGCAGCTGAAACTCTCCTACATTTTGCTGGTGGCAAATGTATATAAAATGGCACAATCTCTTTGGGAAAAAGTTTAGCAGTTTCTTAATAAAGGTAAACATGCACCTACCTTATGACCTTGCAATCCTACTCCTAGGTATTTGCTCAAGAAAAATGAAAACATATTCCACACAAAGACTTAAACAAGAATGTTTATAATAGCTTCTTTCATAGCAGCTTTAAAACTGGAAACAACCCAAAGGTCTATCAATAGATGAATGGATAAACAAATTGTGATGTATCCATACAATGGGATACTACTTGGCAATAAGAAGGAACAAACTAGTGATATACTCGCCAACATGGATGAATCTCAAACATATTTTGCTGAATGAAAGAAGCTGAAAGAGAAGAGTATATATTGCATGATCCTATTTACATGGAATTCTAGAAAGTGTAACTAATCTATAGTGACAGAAAGCAGATCAGAGGTCCCCTGGAGTTGGAAGTGGAGGGGAGAATTGACTGTAAAGGGTCAAGAGGGGGTGATAGAAATGTTATGCATTTTGATTGTGGTGGTGGTTACATGCATGGTTGCATGGCTGTTACGTGGGTGTATATTTGTCAAAACCCACTGAACTGTACATTTAATATGGGTGCCATCTATTGCACATAAATTATACTTCAGTAAAATGGATGTTTAAAAAACGAAAGTCCTGACATCACTAATCATTAGGAAAACTTAAATCAAAACCACAGTGAGGGCTTCCCTGGTGGCGCAGTGGTTGAGAGTCTGCCTGCTGATGCAGGGGACACGGGTTCATGCCTTGGTCCGGGAGGATACCACGTGCCGCGGAGCGGCTGGGCCCGTGAGCCATGGCCGCTGAGCCTGCGCGTCTGGAGCCTGTACTCCACAACAGGAGAGGCCACAACAGTGAGAGGCCCACGTACCACAAAAAAAAAACAAAACACAGTGAGATATCACTTTACACCCATTAGAATAGCTATAATCGAAGAAGAGAAAATGTTATTTAAAATATCAAAATTAAAATGCAAGGATGTAGAGAAAGTGAAACACTACTGCATTGTTGGTAGGAATGTATAGTGGCCATGGAAAACAGTATGGTGGTTCCTCAAAAAATCAAACACAGAATTACCGTATGATCCAGCAATTCCACACCTCAGTGAACTATAAAACCCCAGAGAATTGAAAGCAGGGACTCAGATATTTGTACACCCATGTTCATGGCAGCATTATCTACAATAGCCAAAAGGTGGAAACAACAAAATGTCCACTGGTAGATTAACGGATAAACAAAATCATTCCATTGTATGAATGGCATATACATACAATGGAATATTATTCAGCCTAAAAAAGGAATGAAATTCTGATACATGTTACAACATGGATGAACCTTGAAAACATTATTCTAAGAGAAATAAGCCAGACATAAAGGACAAATACCATGTGATTCCACTTATATGAGGTACCTAGAGTAGTCAAATTCATAGAGACAAAAAGTAAAGCAGTGGTTGTCTGGGGCTGGGAGAAGGAGGTATGAAGACATTGTTTCACGGGTATTGAGTTTCAGTTTTGTTTTGGTTTTTTTGCGGTACTGTTGTGGCCTCTCCCGTTGCGCAGCACAGGCTCCAGACACACAGGCTCAGCGGCCATGGCTCACAGGGCTAGCTGCTCCGCTGCATGTGGGATCTTCCCAGACCGGGGCACGAACCCGTGTACCCTGCATCGGCAGGCAGACTCTCAACCACTGTGCCACCAGGAAAGCCCCTGAGTTTCAGTTTTGAAAGACGAAAAGGTTGTGTGGTTGATTGGTGGTGATGGTTGCACAACAATGTGAATGTACTTAATGCCAATGAACTATACATTTAAAATGGTAAATTTTATGTTTTGTATATTTTACCTCAATAGGAAGAAAGGGAGGAAGGAGAAAAAAGATGCCCCAACAAATAGTGCCTGTCCTGGGGCAGAACTGGGCCAATGCACAGCTGACTCTCAGACCCCACCGCCTTTCCTCAAGACCACGCACTGAATTCTCAACAAACGTGCCTCATTTTGGAAACAATTTACTCTGCCACGCAAATGAAAGGGACTTAGTGGAATGGCATCCGAAGGATGAATTGGGGCTCTCCAGCGAGAGAAATAGAGCGAGAACAAATGCTCAGAGGTGGGATCATACCTTCTGTTCTCTGAGAACTCCAGTAGCCTGACGGTGCAAGAACAAAGGGCACACACTGAGCAGTGAGGAGATAAAGTTGGACTATTAGGGTGGGGCCCAAGAGGGATCTTGAGACTTATACTAACAGTCATTTGCCTTTTATCTCAGGGCAGCAGTGAGCCTTTCAGTGACTCTGAGCACAGTGTTGAGGTACGTGATCTGAGCTGAGAAAGATGGCGGAGGGGAGATGGGCTGGAGAGGACAAATCAGGAGCAGGGTCTTGGGGGGGCCGAGTGTCGGGAGGTCCTGCTCTTCCAGAACTTCACCCAGCCAATGAGACCTGAAGCTCTTGGTTTATCTCAGACAACTGCAAACATTTTACACCGTATGCCATTTTGAGAAACATTAAGATCTCACACCCTTTGAACATCCCAGAAATTTCAACATAAATTCCCTTTGATGAAAAGCAAATCAGGGCTTCCCAGGTGGCACAGTGGTTGAGAGTCTGCCTGCCGATGCAGGGGACGCGGGTTCGTGCCCCGGTCCGGGAGGATCCCACTATGCCATGGAGTGGCTGGGCCCGTGAGCCATGGCTGCTGAGCCTGCACGTCCGGAGCCTGTGCTCCGCAACGGGAGAGGCCACAACAGTGAGAGGCCCGTGTACCGCAAAACAAACAAACAAACAAACAAAAACAAATCAAAGCAATTCCTAATGAAAAATATCTCTTCAACTCTACCCTTTCCAGTCTTTGATAGACTGTCCTTCCTGCCTCCTTACTCCTACTACCTAGTCAACTGGGAATCATTATTCTACAGCAAAGCTAATAGGAAATGCCACTTAAAAGGTCACTTGGTGGGCTTCCCTGGTGGCGCAGTGGTTGAGAGTCCGCCTGCCGATGCAGGGGACACGGGTTCGTGCCCCGGTCAGGGAA
>NW_006788448.1:10939-77469 GCF_000442215.2 Lipotes vexillifer | reverse complement strand
GGCCTGTGCCCCGCAACGGGAGAGGCCACAACAGTGAGAGGCCCACGTACCAAAAAAAAAAAAAAAAAAGGTCACCTGGGCTATGAGGGTCACTTTAGACACGTCTTGTTTGGACTAGAGCCTCCTTGGGCTCTCAGAACTGTCGCAGGCCCTGGCAAGCCCCCATGCTAGCAATGACTTCCATTCATTCTGGATATAAGGGCTGTCAGCTTAGGGAACGTACATACCTGACCAGCTGGGTTCTATCTGCTTTGAAGCTGCCCCTGCCTCTCTCCTCTCCATTGTTTCCCTAGTGTGCCCCCCCATGAGAATCACCTGGGGGGGCGTGTGAATCACGGAGAGCCCCGGGCATCACTCTGGAGATGCTGAATCAGGAATCAGAGCCAGCACCTGGAAGCTGTCTGCTTAGCTCATGCTCCAGGTGATTCTTAGGACCAGGCACGTTTGGGAAAGGCTGTGAAGACTGCCTGTTCTGCTGGCAACTATGGCTGCCACCCTGAGAGGAAGAAGAGATTCATAGCACAGCAGATGCCCGAGCCTCTCTCCGGGATGGTAACCGGCTGCGAGTCCCTGAGACGGGACAAGTGGGCCCACCCAGGCTTCCGCAGCACTGAACCAGACCCCAGGCCTAAAGGGCGCTCATCCCTGGCAGCTTCCTGCTGCCCATCTTCCCCACCCCCCACCACACCACCCCCGGGATGGGCAGCCAGCAGCTCAGCCACAGGGGCCGTGGGGTTCTCATCTCCATCCAGCTGACACCTGAAAGCCGGGGTCCACGGAGGCCAGAGAAGAACACTCCGCACAGAGAAGGTTTGTGCAGGCTTTTCTTTCAAAGGGAGCTTGAAGATTTTAGGGCAGTTTGCTAAGCCTTAGGAGACACCTGAATGCTGTGGACCTAACTGTTTTTTTAAAAATATTGTTTGGTTTGGGGGCTGTGAGAATTCAAGGGAAAATGCCTGGTTGTCCCTAAGTAGTCTATGAGCTGAGCTGCTGGAAGAAAGAGGGAAGGAAAAAGGGAAGGGGAAGAAATACGTGTGTGTGTGTGTGTATGTGTGTATGTGAATGAATGTGAACACCCAGGGAAAAGGTGGCTGGTTTTTTTATGTAGACCTTATTTATTTATTTATTTATTTATTTTTTGCGGTACGCGGGCCTCTCACTGTTGTGGCCTCTCCCGTTGCGGAGCACAGGCTCCGGACGCGCAGGCTCAGCGGCCATGGCTCACGGGCCCAGCCGCTCCGCGGCATGTGGGATCTTCCCGGACCGGGGCACGAACCCTTGTCCCCTGCATCTGCAGGCGGACTCTCAACCACTGCACCACCAGGGAAGCCCTAGACCTCATTTTTGAGCAATATTGGAGCAGAAGTCTTGTTTCAAATACATGAACGCTCACATAATTGAAGCTTACCTTTCTATGTTAGTGTAGATTTTTCCGGAGGCAGATCCTGAGACAGGGTGCAAGTACAAATGGTTTATCTGGCAAGTCTAGGGAGCACCTCTAGGGAGGTGGGGAAATGATGAGGATGAGACAGCAGCCACCGAAGGGCACGCTGTGAACCTAGTTACCACAGAGGGTGCCTGGAGCTTAAACCAGTGGGGAAACTCTGGGAGACTGTGTAAATGATCCTGCTTGAGGGGTAAGGGAGCTGATGCATTCATATACCAGCATCTGAGGGTTATTTGTTGAGCGCTGCTCCCAGGGTGGGGAGGTGTTTATTCCCTGTCACTTTTCGACTTCTGAGCAGGACCACATTCAGGAAAGTGGCCTTCTGGTTTCAGAAAACATCCTCAGTGCAGATGTGGACAGTTGAAAGTCAGCCAGAGGAGGATAATGAATAGTGAGCTTCAAGGAATGTGAGCAGGGCACTGACAACATCAGCTGCATTGTATTAATCCCCAAACTCATTTTAGCCCCCCTGAAAATTTTTTTTAATTGAAGTATAGTTAATTTACAGTGTTGTGTTAGTTTCAAGTGTCCAGCAGAGTGATTCAGTTATATATATATATATATATATATATATATATATATAAAACTGATTTTTTCAGATTTTGTTTTTGTTTTTTTGGCTGTGTTGTGTGGTTTGCGGAATCTTAGTTCCCCAACCAGGGATTGAACCCAGGCCCTGGCAGTGAAAGCACAGAGTCCCTAACCACTGAACCACCAGGGAATTCCCAGATTCTTTTCCATTATAGGTTATTACAAGATATTGAATATAGTTCCCTGTGCTATCCAGTAGGTCCTTGTTGTTTACCTATTTTCTATATAGTAGTGTGTATGTGTTTTTAGAGTTAACTCTGAAAAGCAAGTGATGGGACTGTGGGCTCTGGGAGCGGCCTCCACAGGCAGCCACAAGAAGAATTCATTTAAATGAGACCTAGATTCTCCCACTCTTTATTTATGTAAGAAATTTAAATTTAAACACGGATCTCATTAGCACATGGGTCATTTGCGTATGGGTGAGTTAAAACCATGGACGTGAATGAGATTGCACTGGGGGAGAATATAGAGCAAAAAGAGACAATATCAGGACCAGAATTGGGGGTGGGGAGACATTTGCATTTAAGGGCCAGTAGAAGAAAAAGGAGAATCCATAAAGGAGACCAATAGCCAGTGAGGAAGCAGGCAAACCAGAAGACACTGGTGTGATAAAGACAAGGGAGACAGGTTTCAAGGGAGGGTGTCAAATGCTCTAAGGGCTCAGACAGGATGCCATCCAGGAAAAGGCAATAGATTGGGCCAGGGAACGCGGGTTATGATGCCCCCAGGACCTATGAGAGCAGGGTATGGGAGGTAGGAATGGGGAGGTGAGGTTGGAGAAAAGGAGGTGACCCGTCTGAAAGGTAGGACAGGAGGTGCTGGGAAAAGAGACAGAGTCTAATTTAGACTATACTGTACTTTAGGACAAAGAAGCTCCCAACCAGTTTGTGAAAAGAAAAGGAATGCAGACCCAGGAAAGCAGGGAGTGTTGAAGGAGTGAGGAAATAGCAGGGCTGCAGGAGGAAAGGTTAAGCCCTGAGGAAGAACAGAGGGGATCTGAGGAAGGAGTATCTGTCTGCTCCTGCCCTCCAATGCACCCGCCCACACAGGCCCGCCCGGGAAGATGCCCCAGGCGTCCCGCTATGCTTCCAAGAGTTTCTCTGGGCCTCTGCCGCCTCTCTCCCCTTCCAGGTCTCCTCACTCCTGGCTGTTCTGGTTTCCTGACTCTCCCAGGGCCCCATTTTGGCTCCAAGCCTCACAGCTTTCACCATCAGCTCAGCCACCAGGGTTCGTAACCTAATGTAAGGGTGGCTCTCCTCGTTTTTAGTTTTGTCGTTTCTCCTGGAAACTCCACCTTCACGCCACCGCGGAATCTGCTTGCCACGTTCCTGAGTGGGCAGCACCCGAACGTCACGGGCTCGGGCCTTTCCTCAGTCACGCTGCCGCCTAGCTCCTGCCCGGTGTGAGTGTGGGGCTGGGGCACATCTGCTCGGTGGTGACTTCCCCGTGAGGGCACCTTCCTCAGTGGGACAGGAGGACCCTCCTGTAGTCGTGTATCTGTGAGAGGGACGGCGGCAGGGGAGGGGCCCGTGGAGAGCCTGGGGACCAGGCTTCCTTGACAAAGGGCCCCAAGCGCCCAGCTGGGGCTGGAAACAGTAATTAGGAGTTTTCTCCCAATGCATTAAGAAGGAAACTCCAGCATGGGAATGTGGGGTAGGATGGAGTCCTGAGTGGGGATTAGCCAGGCCGGGGCCCTGGGTGGACTGGGTATGAGGAAATGGAGGGGTTGATGAGAGCATTAAGTGAGATGGTCGCCATAGAGTGCAAGCAAGTTAGAGAAGGAAAAGAAGCAGGAGGGGCTGACAGGCCAGGAAGATGGGCAGGAAACAAGGGACATGGGTGGTAACGCGGGGTCAGAGAGGAGCTCTGATGAGGAAGCAGGAAGGAAAAAGCCAACACCCGAGAATGTGAACAAAGGCAAGAGTTCCAAATTCCAGAGGTGGAGTTGCTTGGGGACATGACAGCTGGCATCGTGGCCACAGGAGGGCGGGTGTTGAAGGGGAATTGAGGTAAAGGCCAAACAGCAGAGAAGAATCAACGAGCTGGGAGGCTCGGCAGGTTGTAGGTGCGCGTGGGAAGCGGTGTGGGCAGCGGTTAACATTCTTCGCACACCCAGGAACCACACTTTGACGTTCACCTCCATCTTGACGAGTCCAGTGTTTTGGGGCAAGTCACTGAAGGTCATTGAGCCTTGACATCCTAATTTATAAAACGGGGAACATAATCCCAGCACTCACCACACTGTCTTGAGGATTAAAAGGAGAAGATATCTGTAAAACACAGCACCTGGCAGACAGTAAGTTACCCTAAAGATTGCTGTTAGTACTGTTAGTGCCCAATAGAATAAGAAACAGCAGTTAAAATTTTCTCCAAGGATATCTAAGAAAATTACAGCGGATATTTTTGGTCACCAGCCCAACATGCATTCTTCTTTTTTTTTCTTCCTAACAGTTCTCTGATTTTTATCTTGTTTTATGAAGCTCTATCCCCCCACACACAGCCTGTGTGTTTCAAGGAAGTATGACCCCACCCCCAGCCCCTGGAATGGACCTGATAAGTCTAAAAGTCATCCAGTACCCTGGACCCTGAGGTTATTCAGGAATGGACACATGCCCTGATTTGGACCAATGACACGCAGGGGGAGGTATTCAAAAAACTTCTGGGAAAGAAGTTTGCTGGATTTGAAAAAAGAAGAGGTGTCCTCTGTTCTTCCAGATGTTGTATTGAATAGATGTAAAGGCTGTACTTTGGTAGCTTTCTTCCAGTTTCATCTTTGAAAGACTACATAGAGCTTCAGTCATGATTGTTTTCAAGCTTTAAGGAAGCACAAAAGGAGGCCAAGGATTTCCAATATGCCGCTGCCCCACAAACCCAAGGATAGAGACAGGAGCTGTGTTGAACGACTACACAAACAGGTATTTCCATACATTTCAAACAAAAAAAGAAGGTGAAGTGTGAGGGCCAAGGTCGGATGTGGATTCAGTTTTGTGGGTGTCTGGAGGTGAGCACCACTGCCCTCCCCTGCTCTCTTCATTCTTCCCCAGCGGCAACTGAGCATAGCAGTGGTGTTAATGAGTATCCACCAGATGGCAGGTGGTCAGCCTCTCCCAGAATCCTGCCTCTTTCAGGATAGAGGACTGACCTCAGAGATCAGCTAGGGCAGAGTCCCCTTTAATAGGGAGTTTTGACAATTCAAGGCCACATATAACCAATCATTGATAGATACACCACCATGACAGGTCTGCTGGCTCTCGGCCAGTGTTCGCTCTATTCCATGCTTGTCCTGTAAACAAAACTGAGCCCGTGTTCAAAGAAGCTAACCCACCTTCCCATTGGCAGCAGAAGCTCCCCAGAACTGCTTTTTCAAAGCCTTTTTTAAACTGGCATTTTAAAACTACACTTTCAACATTTCAAAAAAAAGTAAAATACAAAAATTTGAGCAAATAGAATAATCCTGGGCTTACATGTTTTTATGTTTTCAGATAATGCTTAGTGATTTGAATTTTTAGACCCTACTGGTAAGAAGACTACCTTCTGCCTACACATAAACGCTGGTATGTGCATACATATGCACACTAAATTAAGGTGCTATCTATCTGCCTGAGGATCTCTGTAAAGGCCCATGATCGAGGCCATGAGATGACTGGTGTCAGAATGACCTAGAAGTCGGCTGCAACTCACTCCAGTTCAGAGGCAAAGGGTTTAGGGTCAGATCAAGAACCAGCCACTCAAGGATGTGATTTATTTCATCCTCCTCCTTGCTTCCACTAAGACTTGTAAAACCACCTGGAAGGAAGGAAGAGAGGCAGGAAGGAAAGAAGGACAGAAGGAAGGGAGAGAGGAAGAGAGCAAGATAGCAACCTTTGTGAGGTGAGACTAAGCTCCTGACAGATGAGACCTGGGCCTGGAGGTTTTGTTTTATGTAACACTTCACACGCTTTGCACTTGGTAAACTCTCAAGGTGTCTGTTCCTCTGGGAAACAAATGACAAAGCCTCAAAAGAACCCAAGATCCGATCTCCTTTGTGACACCTCTGAAGAGCTCTACCTCCCACTATTATGCAGCTTTTGTTGAAACTGATCGCCAGAGCTTTTAATTCCTCTCCACCTGATTTGTGACAGGATAAGGGCAGAGTTTCAAGTTGCACATCTGACGGTCTCAGGCCAAGGGAAGATAGTGCTAACACAGAAAGCTCTGCCAAGATTTATTTTTAAAGCCATGAGGTTCTGTCCCACAAACTGCAAGTTATTCAAAAGGTCATCTGTTCAAGTTCAAGGCCACTTGGCTTTCTCTCAAACCCAGAATCTGGGTTTGTTCATTTTGTGCGTCTAGGGTGACAGGGAGATTGATGTTCACCTACTTGGTTTTCTTCCCTCATACAAAGGACCTTTCTAGAGTTGGTCTGGAGCCACACTGGGTGTGCATGGAGGGGTGAGTCTTGCTTGAGGACTGCCGTAGTGAACACGAACTTTCAAAATTGCCACTCATTCCATTATTAAGACCTGAGCAGTACCCAAGATGCCACCACACAAATGACCAAAATACAAGAGTGACTGACTGTCCAAGGATCGGCTCATCCACTCATGGAGCAGAGCAGAATTCTCCAAAGGGAGAAAGACACGCATGTGACCCAGAGGTATTACAACCTGGGCACCGTAGCCCATTTTCAGTTTTTCAGTTTTTTCACACCGAACCCAGCAAGCTTTAGCAAAGCTGATATCACTTCTCTTCCTTGACCTGCATCTGATAGGGCTTTACCTTCTACTGACAAAGAGGAGTCTTTCCCCCAGACAATTCAAAGAATTTCTTCATCACTCTGCCCAATTTTTCCCCCTCTCTTGACAATGCAATGTTCACATTCTTAAGCAACGTGCTTTTCCATTTCACTTGAACCCCTGTGGGTGTCGATCCTAATTTCCTTATGGGTGCCAGTCCCAATTAATTTATGGTGAGATTGTGAAGTGTTACAAGGGTCTAACAAGGATAACAGAGGGTGGGGTTCCCTGCTGGGTCAGGGTAGGGCTGAGGCTGCACTGCTGCCTTTGAACTTGCGAACGGGACCAGTGTTGCCTCCATCACCAGGTAGCAGCACCAGGTGCAGAAGGAGTCCTCGCTGTTGTAGTGGTCCTGCAGCTAAGCCTCCGGGACAACTCCCCTTCCTTTCCCCAACTCAGCTTCCTAAGGAAGAAGGGTCATCAACAGAAAACATAGTGGATGTATAATTTATGTCCAACATCACTGTGTTTATTTACTAATTAAATTAATATGACCTGGTGGCCCCACCCTATTTGGAGTGAGAAAATCTGTCTTTCCTCCCCAGTCCCTCCCCTGGATAGGTCCAGGAATCTCAGGGGTGCCCACTCAGTCCTAAGGGGTCAACCCCAGTCACTGTCAATGCAAAGTCTGGTCTTCTACCAAGGGCCCCATTCCCCGTGGCTCTCCCTGCTCCCCGCTAAATGCACCCAGGGACAGGATCAGGGGAGCTTCAAGCATCAGCTGCCCACCATGCCCAGAACTACCCTCTACTTCCTGATCCCCTAAACAAGCTTCCTCAAATAACAACCCAGCAATGGCTAATTCCTCGCTAAAAACATTTTAAAGGAAAAGAATAAACAGATCTCTTCTATATACAAAATACGTTATACATATAGACCAGAGTTTCTAGAAAATCTTGAGGAAAGCATGCACCTAAAATGTTGGCTGGAATTATTTTTATTATAATGATAATTTCACAAAAGTAAGTATAACTATCTCATGCTTATCCAATGATAAAAAAAAAAAAATTAAACACAAAACTAAAACAGCCAAATTCAATTTAACAGTATTGATGTAACCTGTCAGATGATGTGGATTTTAATTGAAACTAAAATTCCACTTTGAGTAGTAATTATAATAATTGCTGACATCTTCTGAGCGAGTTCCTGGCCAAAGTACTTGAAATGACTTTGTTCATTTAACCCCACAATAGCTCCAGCAGACAGTACTACTATTATTCCCATATTACTGAGAAAGACAATGGGCCCAGAGAGGTTAGATTAACTTCCTGAGGAGATTCATGTAAGAGGGGGCAGAGTCAAGCTTTGAACCCAGGATGTCTGACCCAGGGCCTCTACTCTTGACAAACTGTAGTGTTCTGGGTATTGGCTGCCATGGTGCAGGTTCTTGTTTGAGCTCAGCCCATCTGTACTGCCATGGGCCATGTGGTGAGTCAGTTCTCGCTCATGGCTCCAACAATGCCCTCTATTGGAACCATGTCAGAGCTTTCATTCATGCAGCTTGCCCTGGCATCATATGGCATAATCTCATCATCTACACATTAAGCTCCCCTTGGATCTTCTCTCATTTACTGCAAAATCAGTTTGGAGCCTCAAATCAAAACACAGAGAGAGGGAGGACCTTCAAGATGGCAGAGGAGTAAGACATGGAGATGACTTTCCTCCCCACAAATACATCAAAAATGCATCTACATGTGGAACAACTCCTACAGAACACCCACTGAATGCTGGCAGAAGACCTCAGACTTCCCAAAAGGCAAGAAACTCCCCAAGTACCTGGCCGTTTGGCTGACAGGGTCTTGGTGCTCTGGCCTGGTATCAGGACATTGGTCCACCAGAGACCTCCCGGCCCCACATAATATCAGTCGGCGAGAGCTCTCCCAGAGGTCTCCATCTCAACGCTGAGACCCAGCTCCACTCAATGACCAGCAAGCTCCGGTGCTGGACACCCTATGCCAAACAACTAGCAAGACAGGAAGACAACCCCACCCATTAGCAGAGAGGCTGCCTAAAATCATACTAAGTTCACAGACACCCCAAAACACACCACTGGACGCAGTTCTGCCCGCCAGAAAGACAAGATCCAGCCTCATCCACTACAACACAGGCACCTGTCCCCTCCACCAGGAAGCCTACACAACCCACTGAACCAACCTTACCCACTGGGGGCAGACACCGAAAACAATGGGAACTATGAATCTGCAGCCTGCAGAAAGGAGACCCCAAGCACAGTAAGTTAAGCAAAATGAGGAGACAGAGAAATATGCAGCAGATGAAGGAGCAAAGTAAAAACCCACCAGACCAAACAAATGAAGAGGAAATAGGCAGTCTACCTGAAAAAAACTTCAGAGTAATGATAGTAAAGATGATCCAAAGTTTTGGAAATAGAATGGAGAAAATACAATAAACGTTTAACAAGGACCTAGAAGAACTAAAGAGCAAACAGTGATGAACAGCACAATAAATGAAATTTAAAATTCTCTAGCAGCAGGCTTCCCTGGTGGTGCAGTGGTTGAGAGTCCGCCTGCCGATGCAGGGGACACGGGTTCGTGCCCCGGTCCGGGAAGATCCCACATGCCGCGGAGTGGCTGGGCCCATGAGCCGTGGCCGCTGAGCCTGCGCGTCTTTAATTTAAAGAACTCTGTTATACTTTACCTTCTTTCTATCTTTCCTTCCTTCCTTCCCTTTTTGAGACAACGAATCGTCCCAAATTGAGGAGGTGGACTTGGAGAGCAAGTTTTATGATTTTTTCCACTTTACCTCTTTTTGTGAGGGTATATGTGTATGCTTCTATGTAAGATTTTGTCTCTATAACTTTGCTTCCACCATTTGTCCTAAGGTTCTATCCTTCCCTTTTTTTTTTCCTCTAAATAATTATTTTTTTAATTCAATAACTTTATTATACTTTATTTTATTTTACTGTATCTTCTTTCTTTCTGTATTTTTTCCTTCCTTCCCTCATTCCTTCCTTCCTTCCCTCCTCCCTCCCTCCCTCCTTTCTTTCCTTCTTGCCTTCTTCCTTTCTTTTCTTCTTTCTTTCTTTCTTCCTTCCCTCCTTCCTTCCTTCCCTCCTCTCTTTCTTTCTTTCTTTCTTTCTTTCCTATTTCCTCCTACTTCTACTAATTCTCTCTACTTTCTCTCCCTTTTATTCTGAGCCGAGTGGATGAAAGGCTCTTGCTGCTCCAGCCAGGAGTCAGGACTCTGCCTCTGAGGTGGGAGAGCCAACTTCAGAACACTCGTCAAGAAGAGACCTCCCAGCCCCACATA
This sequence comes from Lipotes vexillifer, assembly GCF_000442215.2. Lineage (NCBI taxonomy): Eukaryota > Metazoa > Chordata > Mammalia > Artiodactyla > Lipotidae > Lipotes > Lipotes vexillifer. Next base: position 67,389 of record NW_006788448.1, on the reverse strand, counting down.
ATATCAAACGGCGAAAATCTCCCAGAGATCTCCATCTCAACACCAGCACCCAGCTTCACTCAACGACCAGCAAGCTACAGTGCTGGACAACCTATGCCAACCATATAGCAAAACAGGAACACAACCCCACCCACTAGCAGAGAGGCTGCCTAAAATCATAATAAGTCCACAGACACCCCAAAACACACCACCAGACGTGGACCTGCCCACTAGAGAGACAAGATCTAGCCTCATACACCACAACACAGCCACTAGTCCCCTCCACCAGGAAGCCTACACAACCCACTGAACCAACCTTAGCCACTGGAGACAGACATCAAAAACAACGGGAGCTACGAACTTGCAGCCTGCAAAAAGGTGAACCCAATCACAGTAAGATAAGCAAAATGAGAAGACAGAAAAACACACAGCAGATGAAGGAGCAGGATAAAAACCCACCAGACCTAACAAATGAAGAGGAAATAGGCAGTCTACCTGAAAAAGAATTCAGAATAATGATAGTAAAGATGATCCAAAATCTTGGAAATAGAATGGAGAAAATACAATAAACGTTTAACAAGGACCTAGAAGAACTAAAGAGCAAACAGTGATGAACAGCACAATAAATGAAATTTAAAATTCTCTAGCGGAGCAAGATAAAAACCCACCAGACCTAACAAATGAAGAGGAAATAGGCAGTCTACCTGAAAAAGAGTTCAGAATAATGATAGTAAAGATGATCCAAAATCTTGGAAATAGAATGGACAAAATGCAAGAAGCAGTTAACAAGGACCTAGAAGAAATAAAGATGAAACAGACAATGATGAAAGAAAAAAAAAAAAAAAAAAAAAATTCTCTAGCAGGAATCAATAGCAGAATAACTGAGGCAGAAGAACGCATAAGTGACCAGGAAGAAAAAATAATGGAAATAACTACTGCAGAGCAGAATAAAGAAAAAGAATTGAAAAGAACTGAGGACAGTCTCAGAGACCTCTGGGACAACATTAAACGCACCAACATTCGAATTATAGGGGTTCCAGAAGAAGAAGAGAAAAAGAAAGGGGCTGAGAAAATATTTGAAGAGATTATAGTTGAAAACTTCCCTAATATGGGAAAGGAAATATTCAATCAAGTCCAGGAAGTGCAGAGTGTCCCATGCAGGATACATCCAAGGAGAAACACACCAAGACACATAGTAATCAAACTGGCAAAAATTAAAGACAAAGAAAAAATATTAAAAGCAGCAAGGGAAAAGCAACAATTAACATACAAGGGAATCCCCATAAGGTTAACAGCTGATCTTTCAGCAGAAACTCTGCAAGCCAGAAGTGAGTGGCAGGACATATTTAAAGTGATGATAAGGGAAAAACCTACAACCAAGATTACTCTAACCAGCAAGGATCTCATTCAGATTCGACAGAGAAATTAAAACCCTTACAAACAAGCAAAAGCTAAGAGAATTCAGCACCACCAAACCAGCTTTATAACAAATGCTAAAGAAACTTCTCTAGGCAGGAAACACAAGAGAATGAAAAGACCTACAAAAACAAACCGCAAACAATTAAGAAAATGGTAATAGGAACATACATATCGATAATTACCTTAAATGTAAATGGATTAAACGCTCCAACCAAAAGACATAAACTGGCCAAATGGATACAAAAACTAGACCCGTACATATGCAGTCTACAAGAGACCCACTTCAGACCTAGGGACACATACAGACTGAAAGTGAGGGGATGGAAAAAGATATTCCATGCAAATGGAAATCAAAAGAAAGCTGGAGTAGCAATTCTCATATCAGACAAAATAGACTTTAAAATAAAGACTATAACAAGAGACAAAGGGCACAACATAATGATCAAGGGATCAATCCAGGAAGAAGATATAACAATTATAAATATTTATGCACCCAACATAGGAGCACCTCAATACATAAGGCAAATGCTAACAGCCGTAAAAGGGGAAATCGACAGTAACACAATAGTAGTAGGAGACTTTAACAACCTACTTTAACCAATGGACAGATCATCCAAAATGAAAATAAATAAGGAAACCCAAGCTTTAAATGACACATTAGACAAGATGACTTAATTGATATTTATAGGACATTCCATCCAAAAACAACAGAATACACTTTCTTCTCAAGGGCTCATGGAACATTCTCCAGGATAGACCATATCTTGGGTCACAAATCAAGCCTCGGTAAATTTAAGAAAATTGAAATCGTATCAAGTATCTTTTCTGACCACAACTCTGTGAGACTAGATATACTAGTTACAGGAAAAAACCTGTAAAAAATACAAACACATGGAGGCTAAGCAATACACTACTAAATAACCAAGAGATCACTGAAGAAATAAAAGAGGAAATCAAAAAATACCTAGAAACAAATGACAATGAAAACACGATGACCCAAAACCTACAGGATGCAGTGAAAGCAGTCCTAAGAGGGAAGTTTATAGCAATACAATCCTACCCTAAGAAACAAGAAACATCTCAAACAACCTAACCTTACACCTAAAGCAATTAGAGAGAGAAGAACAAAAAACCCCCAAAGTTATGAGAAGGAAATAAATCATAAAGATCAGATCAGAAATAAATAAAAAAGAAATGAAGGAAACAATAACAAAGATCAATAAAACTAAAAGCTGGTTCTTTGAGAAGATAAACAAAATTGATAAACCTTTAGCCAGACTCATCAAGAAAAAAAGGGAAAAGACTCAAATCAATAGAATTAGAATGAAAAAGAAGTAACTACTGGCACTGCAGAAATACAAAGGATCATGAGAGATTACTATAAGCAACTCTTTGCCAATAAAATGGACAACCTCGAAGAAATGGATAAATTCTTAGAAAAGCACAACTTTCTGAGACTGAACCAGGAAAAAATAGAAAATATAAAGAGACAAATCACAAGCCCTGAAATTGAAACTGTGATTAAAAATCTTCCAACAAACAAAAGCCCAGGACCAGATGGTTTCACAGGTGAATTGTAGCAAACATTTAGAGAACAGCTAATACCTATCCTTCTCACACTCTTCCAAAATATAGCAGAGGGAGGAACACTCCCAAACTCATTCAATGAGGCCACCATCACCCTGATACCAAAACCAGACAAAGATGTCAGAAAAAAAAGAAAACTACAGACCAATATCACTGATGAACATAGTTTCAAAAATCCTCAACAAAATACTAGCAAACAGAATCCAACAGCACATTAAAAGGATTTAAACCATGATCAAGTGAGGTTTATCCCAGGAATGGAAGGATTCTTCAATATATGCAAATCAATCAATGTGATACACCATATTAACAAATTGAAGGATAAAAACCATATGATATCTCAATAGATGCAGAAAAAGCTTTTGACAAAATTCAACACCCATTTATGATAAAAACCTTCCAGAAAGTAGGTATGGTAGGTATAGAGGGTATTCAACATAACTAGATGCAGAGAAAGCTTTTGACAAAATTCAACACCCATTTATGATAAAAACCCTGCAGAAAGTAGGTGTAGAGGGAACTTTCCTCAATATAATAAAGGCCGTATATGACAAGCCCACAGCCAACATCATCCTCAATGGCGAAAAACTGAAAGCATTTCCACTAAGGTCAGGAACAAGACAAGGTTGCCCACTCTCACCACTCTTATTCAACATAGTTTTGGAAGTTTTAGCCACAGCAATCAGAGAAGAAAAGGAAATAAAAGGAATCCAAATCGGAAAAGAAGAAGTAAAGCTGTCACTGTTTGCAGATGACATGACACTATACGTAGAGAATCCTGAAGGTGCTACCAGAAAACTACTAGAGCTAATCAATTAATTTGGTAAAGTAGCAGGATACAAAATTAATGCACAGAAATCTCTGGCATTCCTATACACTAATGATGAAAAATCTGAAAGTGAAATTAAGAAAACACTCCCATTTACCACTGCAACAAAAAGAATAAAATACCTAGGAATAAACCCACCTAAGGAGACAAAAGACCTGTATGCAGAAAACTATAAGACACTGATGAAAGAAATTAAAGATGATACAAACAGATGGAGAGATATACCATGTTCTTGGATTGGAAGAATCAACATTGTGAAAATGACTCTACTACCCAAAGCAATCTACAGATTCAATGCAATGCCTATCAAACTACCAATGGCATTTTTCACAGAACTAGAACAAAAAATTTCACAATTTGTATGGAAACACAAAGGACGCAGCACAGCCAAAGCAATCTTGAGAAAGAACAACAGAGCTGGAGGAATCAGGCTCCCTGACTTCATACTATACTACAAAGCTACAGTAATCAAGACAGTATGGTACTGGCACAAAAACAGAAAGATAGATCAATGGAACAGGATAGAAAGCCCAGAGACAAACCCACGCACATATGGTCACCTTATCTTTGATAAAGGAGGCCAGAATGTACAGTGGAGAAAGGACAGCCTGTTCAATACGTGGTGCTGGGAAAACTGGACAGGTACATGTAAAAGTATGAGATTAGATCACTCCCTAACACCATACACAAAAATAAGCTCAAAATGGATTAAAGACCTAAATGTAAGGCCAGAAACTATCAAACTCTTAGAGGAAAACCTAGGCAGAACACTCTATGACATAAATCACAGCAAGATCCTTTTTGACCCACCTCCTAGAGAAATGGAAATAAAAATAAACAAATGGGACCTAGTGAAACTTAAAATCATTTACACGGCAAAGGAAACCATAAACAAGATGAAAAGACAGCCCTCAGGATGGGAGAAAATATTTGCCAATGAAGCAACTGACAAAGGATTAATCTCCAGAATATACAAGGAGCTCATGCAGCTCAATATCAAAAAAACAAACAACCCAATCCAAAAATGGGCAGAAGACCTAAATAGACATTTCTCCAAAGAAGATATACAGATTGCCAACAAACACCTGAAAAGATGCTCAACATCACTAATCATTAGAGAAATGCAAATCAAAACTATAATGAGGTATTACCTCACACCAGTCAGAATGGCCATCATCAAAAAATCTACAAACACTAAATGCTGGAGAGGGTGTGGAGAAAAGTGAACCCTCTTGCCCTGTTGGTGGGAATGTAAACTGATACAGCCACCGTGGAGAGCCGTATGGAGGTTCCTTAAAAAACTAAAAATAGAACTACCATATGACCCAGCAATCCCACTACTGGGCATATACCCTGAGAAAACCATAATTCAAAAAGAGTCATGTACTACAGTGTTCACTGCAGTACTGTTTACAATACCCAGGACATGGGAGCAACCTAAGGGTCCATTGACAGATGAATGGATAAAGAAGATGTGGCACATATATACAATGGAATATTACTCAGCCATAAAAAGAAACGAAATTCAGTTACTTGTAGTGAGCTGGATGGACCTAGAGTCTGTCATACAAAGTGAAGTAAGTCCGGAAGAGAAAAACAAATACCATATGCTAACACATATATATATGGAATCTTAAAAAAAAAAAAAAAAGTTCTGAAGAACCTAGGGGCAGGACAGGAATAAAGACGCAGATGTAGAGAATGGACTTAAGGACATGGGGAGGGGGAAGGGTAAGCTCGGACAAAGTGAGAGAGTGGCATTGACATATATACACTACCAAATGTAAAATCGATAGCTAGTGGGAAGCCGCCGCATAGCACAGGGAGATCAGCTCGGTGCTTTGTGACCACCTAGAGGAGTAGAATAGGGAGGGTGTGAGGGAGAAGCAAGAGGGAGGGGATTTGGGGATATATGTATATGTATAGCTGGTTCACTTTGTTATACAGAAGAAACTAACACAACATTGTAAAGCAGTTATACTTCAGTAAAGATGTTAAAAAAAAAAACAACAGAAATGTGGGCCCAGAGGCCTTTGCCTCGAATTCAATTAATATGGTCCTTCCAACCATCCTCAATATGCCTGTATTATATTATTTTTAAAAGATTATTATCAATATGAAAACATGATATTCAGGTATCCTTTTTTTGTTGTTGTTAAATTTATTTATTTATTTATTTTTGGCTGTGTTGGGTCTTCGTTGCTACGCGTGGGCTTCCTCTAGCTGCGAGGAGTAGCTCCATGGCATGTGGGATCTTCCCGGAGCAGGGCACGAGCCCGTGTCCCCTGCATCGGCAGGCGGACTCTCAACCACTGCGCCACCAGGGAAGCCCGATATTCAGGTATTCTTACAGAAAAGTAATTCATCTGTGGACTTTGCTAATATTAAACAGATCAGACTACTATTATTCTATACCTTTTATAGTATCTGTAGTTCTTATACTATTATTTGTAGATGTTACGTGATGGCCAAAAATCACTGATCTCAAATAAGATTCCATGCCTAAATAATATGAAAATTCTAACAATCCTCAGTCCTTGCAAGGAATGTAGTCTCTGTGAGAGACTAAACATTGCCATTTTTTTATAGTCATGATTACCTTATTAAAACAGACTTTTGTTCAAACGAACAAATTATTAGAATTAAGGATAAAAGGCTCCTGTGATTTGTAAAGACTTTGCTAATTGGCATTATTTATTCCTCACTGGCTTTGCACTTTATTGGTGGTAAGTATAAATGCTTGTATCTGTTTTACTCTTGGAAATTATGGACTTATCAGGAAGGGGAACAATGGTTTTTCTATAAAGAGTGCTGTTCCAGGAAGCTTATAGATTAATAAATCCTTGTTCTGAGAAATAATCAGGGCTGTATCCTCTGACTTGTGGGAGGCACTCCCTCCTCGTATACTTCCTTTTCAGCCTTAATCATCAGTTAATGCTTCCGTAATTCTGAAATATTCAAAGGACCTAGTCAGGTTTGCAAAACTGCTGTATAAATAATGGCTTCGTTTGTTTCTGTGTATTTAGCAAAACAGAGTTGGACTTCCCTGGTGGCACAGTGGTTAAGAATCCACCTGCCAGTGCAGGGGACACCAGTTCGAGCCCTGGTCCAGGAAGATCCCACATGCCACAGAGCAACTAAGCCCGTGCACCACAACTACTGAGCCTGCACTCTAGAGTCCATGAGCCACAACTACTGAGCCTGCATGTCACAACTACTGAAGCCTGCAAGCCTTGAGCCTGTGCTCCACAACAAGAGAAGCCACCACAATGAAAAGCCTGTGCACTGCAACGAAGAGCACTCTTTTTTTTTTAATTAATTTATTTTATTTATTTATTTTTGGCTGCATTGGGTCTTTGTTGCTGCGCCCAGGCTTTCTCTAGTTGCAGCGAGCAGGGGCTACTCTTCATTGTGGTGTGCGGGCTTCTCATTGTTGTGGCTTCTCTTGTTACAGAGCATGGGCTCTAGGCTCTCGGGCTTCAGTAATTCTGGTTTGCGGGCTCAGTAGTTGTGGCTCACGGACTCTAGAGTGCAGGCTCAGTAGTTGTGGCGCGTGGGCTTAGTTGTTCCGTGGCATGTGGGATCTTCCTGGACCAGGGATCAAACCCATTTCCCCTACATTGGCAGGTGGATTCTCAACCACTGTGCCACCAGGGAAGCCCTATTTGCAGTCTTTTTGATACTAACCATTGTGACAGATGTGAGGTGATATCTCATTGTGGTTTTGATTTGCATTTCCCTGATGATTAATGATATTGAGTATTTTTTCCTGTGTTTGTTGGCCATCTATAGTCTTTTGGGAAAATGTCTATTCAGGTCCTCTGCCCATTTTTTAAATCAGGTTGTTTATTTTTTTGATGTTGTTTTGTATATGCTCTTTGTATATTTTGGATATTAACCCCTTATCAGCCATATCATTTGCAAATATCTTCTCCAATTCTATAAGTTGCCTTTCATTTTGTTGCTAGTTTCCTTCATGGTGCAAAAGCCTTTTAGTTGAATGTAGGCCCATTTGTTTATTTTTGCTTTTGTTTCCCTTGCCTGAGGAGACATATCCAAAAAAATATTGCTAAGATTAATGTCAGAGTATACTGCCTATGTTTTCTTCTAGGAGTTTTATGGTTTCAGGCCTTACATTTAAGTCTTTAGTCTATTTTGACTTTATTTTTGATTATGGTATGAGAAAGTAGTCCAGTTTGATTCTTTTGCATGCAGCTTTCCAGTTTTCCCATCACCATTTATTAAAGAGGCTGGTTCTTCCCCATTAGTCTTGCTTCCTTTGTCATAGATTAATTGACCATATAAGTGTGGATATATTTCTGAGCTCTCTATTCTGTTCCATTGATCTGTGTGTCTGTGTGTGGCAGTATGGGCTGCCAGTACCATTCTGATTTGATTACTGTAGCTTTGTAGTATAGTTTGAAATCAGGGAGCATGATACCTCCCGCTTTGTTTTTCTTTCTCAAGATTGTTTTGGCTATTCAGATGTGTGTGTGTGTGTGTGTGTGTGTGTGTGTGTGTGTGTGTTTCCTTACAAATTTTAGAATTATTTATTCTAGTTCTGTGAAAAATGCCTTTCACATTTTGATAGGGATTGCATTCAATCTGTAGCTTGCCTTGGGGGGTATGGTCATTTTAACAATATTAATTCTTCCAATCCATGAGCACAGTATATCTTTCGATTTTTTAGTGTCATCTTCAATTTCTTTTATCACTGTTTTACAGTTTTCTGAGTACAAGTCTTTTAATTCCTTAGTTAGATTTATTCCTAGGTATTTCATTTTTTTTTGATGCAATTGTAAATGAGATTGTTTTCTTAATTTCTCTGATAGTTCACTGTTAGTGTATAGCAATGCAACATATTTCTGCTTATTAATTTTGTGTCCTACAACTTCATTAAATTTATATATTAATTCTAATAGTTTTTTGGTAGCATATTTAGGATTTTCTGTATTTAGTATCATGTCACCTGCCAGACTGACAGTTTTACTTCTTTTCCAGTTTTGATGGCTTTTGTTTCTTTTTCCTGTCTGATAGTTGTGGCTAAGACTTCCAGTACTATATTGAATAAATGTGGCGAGAGTGGGCATCCTTGTCTTCTTCCTGATCTTATAGGAAATCATTTCAGTTTTTCACCATTGAGTATGATGTTGGCTGTAGGTTTGTCATATATGACCTATATTATGTTGAGTTATGTTCCCTCTATATGCACTTTGTTGAGAACTCTTATCATAAATGGATGTGGAATTTTGTCAAATGCTTTTTCTGCATCTATTGAGATGATCATAAGATTTTTATTCTTCAGTTTGTTAGTATGATGTATCACACTGGTTGATTTACAGATATTGAACCCTTCTTGCATCCCTGGTATAAATCCCACTTGATGTTGGTGTATGATTCTTTTAATGTACTGTTGAATTTGGTTTGCTACTATTTTGTTGCGGGTTTTTGCATCTATGTTCATCAGTGATACTGGCCTATAATTTTGTGTGTTTTTGTGATATCTTTGGTTTTGATATCAGGGTGGTGCTGCCCTCAAAGAATGCATTTTGAAGTGTTCTTCCTCTGCAATTTTTTTAATAGTGTGAGAAGGATAGGCTTTAGTTCCTCTCTAAATGTTTGGTAGAATTTACCTTGAAGCCATCTGGTCCTGGACTTTTGTTCTCGGGAAATTTTTTGTTACTGATACAATTTCATTATTGGTAATTGGTCTTTTCGTATTTTCTATATCTTCCTGATTAAGTCTTAGGAGATTGTATGTTTCTAGGGATTTATTAATTTCTACTAGGTTGTCCATTTTACAGGTGTATAATTGTTCATAGTAATCTCTTGTGATCCTTTGTAGTTCTGTGATATCGGTTGTAACTTCTCCACTTTCATTTCTGATTTTATTACTTTGGGCCCTCTCTTTTTTTCTGGCTGAAAAAGAGATGAGTCTGGCTAAAGGTTTACCAATTTTCTTTGTCTTTTCAAAGAACCAGCTTTTAGTTTCATTGATCTTTTCTATTTTTTTGTCTCTATTTCATTTCTTTCTTTTTTAAAAAATTTATTTATTTTACTTATTTATTTTTGGCTGCGTTGGGTCTTTGTTACTGTGTGCAGGCTTCCTCTAGTTGTGGAGAGTGGGGGCTACTCTTCATTGCGGTGCGCAGGCTTCTCATTGTGGAGGCTTCTCTTGTTGCAGAGCATGGGCTCTAGAGCGCAGGCTCAGTAGTTGTGGCACATGGGGTCAGTAGTTGTGGTGCATGGGCTTAGTTGCTCCGCGGCATGTGGGATCTTCCCGGACCAGGGCTTGAACCCATGTGTCCTGCATTAGCAGGTGGATTCTTAACCACTGCGCCACCAGGGAAGCCCTATTTCATTTATTTCTGCTCTGATCTTTATTATTTCTTTTCTTCTCCTAACTCTGGGTTTTGTTTGTTCTTTTTCTAGTTCCTTTAGATGTAAGATTAGCTTGTTTATTTGAGATCTTTGTTGTTTCCTGAGGTAGACTTGTAACGCTATAAACTTACCTCTTAAAACTGCTTTTGCTGTGTCCCATAGGTTTTGGATCATTGTGTTTCCATTTTTGTTTGTCTCCAGGTATTTTTAAATTTCTTCTTTGATTCCCTCTGTGGCCCATTGTTTGTTTAGTAGCATATTGTTAGCATCCTCATGTTTGTGTTTTTTTGTAGTTATTTTTTTGTACAGTTGACCCTTGAACAACATGGGGACTAATTCATGTATAATTTATAGTCAGTCCTCCATATCTGCAGTTCCTCTGCATCTGCAGATTCAACCAACCACAGCTCGTGGAGCACTGTGCTATATACTATTGAAAACTATCTATGTGTGTAAGTGGATCATGCAGTTCAAACCTGCATTGTTTAAGGGTCAACTGTAGTTGATTTTTTTTAATAATTTTTTTTGTGGGGGGCTACATTGGGACTTAGTTGTGGCACATGGGGTCTTCGTTGAGGCACAGGGGATCTTTCATTGAGGCACGGGCTCTTCATTGCGGCACGCGGGCTTCTCTCTATTTGTGGCACGCAGATTTTCTCTCTCTAGTTGTGGCGCACAGGCTCCAGGGTATGTGGGCTCTGTAGTTGTGGCACACGGGCTCTCCCGTTGAGGCACGCAAGCTCAGTAGCTGTGGCACGCAGGCTCAGTAGTTGTGGCACACATGCTTAGTTACCCCACTGCATGTGGGATCTTAGTACCCTGACTGGGGATTGAACCCGCGTCCCTTGCATCAGAAGGCAGATTCTTTACCACTGGACCACCAGGGTAGTCCCTGTAGTTGATTTTTAGTCTCATAGCATTGTGGTTGAAAAAGATGTTTGATCTGATTTCAATCTTCTTAAATTTATTGAGACTTGTTTTGTGGCCTAGTATGTGGTTTACCTTTACCCTGGAGACACTTGTGTGTGCACTCGAAATGGGTGTGTATTCTCCTGCCTGTGGGTGGAATGTATGCACGCGCGCACACACACACACACACACACACACACATACACACACTAAGTCCATTTGGTCTAATATGTCATTTAAGGCCAGTGTTTCCTTATCGATTTTCTGTCTGGATGTTCTGTCCATTGATATTAGTAGGGTGTTAAATTCCTCTACTATTATTGTGTTACTGTCAGTTTCTCCCTTTATGTTTGTTAATATTTGCTTTATATATTTAGATGTTCCTATGTTAGGTGCATAGGTATTTACAATTGTTATATCTTCTTGTTGGATTGATCCCTTTACCCTTATGTAATGTACTAATTTGTCTCTTATTATAGTCTTTGTTTTAAAGTCTATTTTGTCTGAAATAAGTATTACTACCTCAGCTTTCTTTTTCTTTCCATTTGCATAGAATACCTTTTTCTGTCCTCTCATTTTCAGGCTGTGTGTCTTAAGATCTGAAGTGAGTCTTTGTAAGCAACATATATATGGGTTTTATTTTTTTAATCCATTCAGCTGCTCTGTGGCTTTTGATTGGAGCATTTAGTCATTTACATTGAAAGTAATTATTGATAGGTATGTACTTATTGCCATTCTGTTAATTGTTTTTTGGGTTGCTTCTGTAGTCCTTTTTTGTTTTTTTCTTCTTTTGCTCTATTCTCTTTCAATTTGATGACCATCTTTAGTATGTTTCAATTCCTTTCTCTTTTTTGTGTGTATATCTATTATAGATTTTTGGTTTGTGGTTACTGTGAGGCTTGTATAAAGCAATCTGTGTATATACCTGATTATTTTAAGTTGATGGTCTATTAAATTAGAATACATTCTACCAGCCCTGCATTTTTACACCCCCTCCAACATTTAATGTTTTTGACATTATATTTTATACCTCTTTGTTTTATGTATCCCTTAGCTACTTATTGTGGATATAGATGATTTTTATTACTTTTGTATTTTAACCTTCCTACTGGCTTTATAAGTGGTCAATCTGTTACCTTTACTGTATGTTTTCCTTTACCAATGAGATTTTTCCTTTCATAATTTTTATATTTTTAGTTTTGAGTCTTTTCCACTTGGAAAACTCCCTTTAACATTTCTTGTAAAGCTGTTTTAATGGTGCTGAACTCTTTTAGCTTTTGCTTGTCTATAAAACTCTTTATCTCGCCTTCCAATCTGAAGGATAGCTTTGCCAGGCAGAATATTCTTGGTAGTAGGTTTTTTCCTTTCGTCACTATGAATATATGATGCCACTCACTCCCTTCTGGCCTGCAAAGTTCTGCTGAAAAGCCAACTGATAGCCTTATGGGAACTCCATTGTATGTAACTAGTTGCTTTGCTCTTGCTGCTTTTAATACTCTCTCTTTATCTTTAATTTTTGCCATTTTAATTATAATGTGTGTTGGTGTGTATCTCTTAGGGTTTTTCTTATTTGGGACTCTCTGTGGTTCCTGGGCCTGGATGTCTGTTTCCTTCCACAGGTTAGGGAAATTTTCAGCTATTGCATCTCCAAATAATGTCTCTGCCCCTTTCCTTCTCTTTTCTCCTTCTGCAACACCTATAATGTGAATGTTAGTATGCTTGATGTTGTCCTAGAGGTCTCTTAAACTATCCTCATTTTTAAAAATTCTTTTTTCTTTCTTCTGTTCAGCTTGGGTGATTTCCACTACTCTATCTTCCAATTTGCTGATCCATTCCTCTGTATCATTTGATCTACTGTTGATTCCTTCGAGTGTATTTTTTATTTCAGTTATTGTATTCTTCACTGGTTCTTCTTTATATTTTCTAAGTCTTGGTAAAAATTCCCACTGTGCTTCATCCATTCTTCTCTCGAATTCATTGAGCATCTTTATGACCATTACCCTGAGCTCTTTATCAGTTAGATTCCTTATTTCCACTTCACTTAGCTCTTCTTCTGGGATTTTGTCTTGTTCCTTCTTTTGGAACATACACCTTTGTCTCCTCATTTTGCCAATTCTCTGTGTTGACTTTTATATATTAGGTAGGTTGGTTACATCTCCAGGAGATGTAACCACTTGGAGAAGTGGCCTTGTGTAAGAGACATCCTATGGGGCCCAGCAACACACGTTCCTCTGGTCACCAGAGTTAAATGCTCCAAGAGTGTCCCCTATGTGGTCTCTGTGGGCCCTTCTGTTATGGTGGGGTTGACTATAGTGGGGACACTGGGGCTGGCTGTGTAGCCCTGCCTCATGAGGTGGCTGCTCGCTCTTTGGTGGGTGGGGCTGGGTCCCAGGATGGCTGGCTTCATGGCCCAGGGAGTCCTGGGACTGGTACCGGCCCACTGGTGGGCAGGTAAGCCCCTGGCTCTAATAGGTTAGAGGCAGGACTCCAAAATACTGCTTGTCAGCACCAGTGTCCTCGTGGTAGAATAAGGTCCCCACCAGCATCTGTGTCCTCATGGCAAGTTCTTGTTGCCTTCTGCCTCTCTGGGAGGCTCTCTAAGATAAGCAAGTGTGCCTGACCCAGGGTCCTTTCAAACTACTGCCTTTGCACTGGGACTTGGAGTGTGTGAGATTTTGCACATGCCCTTTAAGAGCAAAGTTTCTCTTTTCTACACTCCTCTGGCTCTCCCATACGTAAGCCCTGATGGCGTTCAAAGCCAGATGTTCTAGGGGCTCATCGTTTCAGTGCAGGACCTCCAGGCTGGGGAGCCCAATGTGGGGCTTGGACCCCTCACTCCTTGGAGAGAACCTCTGAAATCGTGATTTTCCTCCTGTTTGTGGGTTGCCTACTTGGAGGTGTGGGTCTTGACTATGCTACATCTCTGCCCCCCCTACCCGTCTTGTTGTGTCTCCTTTTTATCTTTAGTTGTGGAAAATCTTTTCTGCTAGGCTTCAGGTTGCTCTCATAGATATTTGCTCTGTAAATAGTTGTAATTTTTATGTGGTCCTGGGGGGAGGTGGGCTCAGGGTCTTCCTACTCTACCATCTTGGCCACACCCCTCCCTACTTTGAAAATTTGTATATAATGGTTGAATTATGGCTAACTACTGGCAATTTGACTTGTACATCCAACTTCGAAATTACTATGGTCATCGCCTTTAAGTATTTAGCTCAATAAATTATAGCTTTCTGCTTATTTGATTTCACAGCACAGTTAGGAAAATCACCCAGAAAAAGTGATGCATAGCTTGTGCTGGCTCCTTAATGGAATAAAAATAAATTTTGCTTTGAATTCTTTATAACTTCCCATAAGGAAACTGGTGACATTGTGGGGTCCTGAGTGTACCCTGAAGTCACCCATGCACATGTGACACAGTGGGAATTACCCAGACTCCTGGGCACCCACTCCCAGCTAGGGAAATCACCAGTTGGCAAAGAGCAGAATGAGCATGTGGGGCCCCCTACTGTCCTTCTGGAAAACTGCACCTTCCTGGGCTGCACTCCAAAGTGAAATTTTTAAAAAAGGCTCTAGGTGAAGGTAGTGGCTGGACAAAGGGGACTCCACTTGGATCACCATGTGCATTTGTTTACATATTTTAATCAATAAATATGATTTCCAAAATTATTTATATAGCAATTTGGGTAAAATTTGAATGTGGACTGGATACTAAATGATATTTGGATATTATTGCTAATGTTCTAATAATCATACTGTGGTTATGTACAGTGTCCCTATTTTAGGAGATGCATGCTGAAGTATTTAGGGGTGAAATATAATGTCTGCAACCAATTCTCAAATGGCTTTTTCTCTCATTCAGAGTTAAAGCCAAAGCCCTACAAGGCCATTTTCCCACTGAAATCCATTCTCACCTTCCGTAATGATTGATTTGTGGTTGGGAATCAGCTGCTCAGCCCAGGACTACACTTCCCAGACTCCTAGCAGTTAAATGGCACACAGTACCCACTTCATAGTTTTAATAAGAGTGTTGGCTTGTTTGTTTTTCCAACCTAGCCGCTAAAATTGTACTCCAGAGCCACTGTAAGTTGGTGCGAGGCTCCAGTGTGGAGAGTGTCATTTGAAAAGTATTATTTTGTTTTTGTTACCTTTATCAGTTTTTTCCTGATTGTAAAAAGTTCGAGAATTCTAAAAGAAGAAAATTAAAATACCCATAATTCCATCAACCTGATTAAAAACATTAACATTTATATCCTTCCAGGGCTTTCCTTTTCACGTATGCATAGAAATACATATTACAAAAGCAGACCATACAATGCAGTTCTCTAATTTGCATTAATATGTTGTGAGCATATATACATATTCATAACCACACATCTTTAAGGAGTATTAAATTTTTAATTGTTTGAATATTGAAAACTCCTTGTTCCTAAGGGATGCCAGCACATGGATTCCACCTCCACTATCCAGGCCACATTAATATTGATTGTATGCTGGAGGTAAAATAGAAAACTAAACAAAACAAAAATGACAAAGGCATAAAAGAGGGTAGTAACATTTTTTTTTTTTTTTTGCGGTACGCGGGCCTCTCACTGTTGTGGCCTCTCCCGCTGCGGAGCACAGGCTCAGCCACTCCCATGGCATGTGGGATCTTCCCAGACTGGGGCACGAACCCGTGTCCCCTGCATCGGCAAGCGGACTCTCAACCACTGCGCCACCAGGGAAGCCCCTAGGGTAGTAACATTTTAACCAGAGAGAAGCTCCCCAAATGCAAGAAATCAGAAAAGTAAGGCAACCAGCATCATATTGCAAAATATTATGAAAAAGTAATGTAAAACCACCATGTGGCCTAGTAAAACAAAACCCAAACAAATAAAAACCCTGAAGCTGAAGATGTGGTTCCAAATCATCATCCAGCTCACTTCATAACTCCGTGTGTGACCTTGAGCACTTCAGACGTTTGGGACTCAGTCTCCTCATCTGTAAAGTACGGGGTTGGACTAGATGTGCCCTTAGGTCCCTCCAGCTCAAACCTTCCCTGATCCTAAGGAAACAGATCTTTTCTGACCCTTGGAGGAAAGGTCAGAACACTGAATAGCACTTTACAGGGCTTTAACTGAACTGGCCAACGACCCACCCCTCTCTTGGTCTGTTGGCCAGATAACAGTGGAGCCCCTAGATGGGTCAATTTGGATGCCCAGCAGGTGCTTTGAAAAGCTAATGATTTAGGCTAAATTAGAAGGACGGGCAAGGAGTTGCCTTGGAGAAGCAAATAGGGGTGGCAGGGGGAACTGTAAATCATTCTCTCCTCTGGACTTCTTTTCTTTTTCCCTCTCCTTTCATGACTTCCAACCCTGGGAACCATTTTCAGGGTGAGCAGAGGAATCTGTGGAATGTTCAGTTGTTTCTATGATTTGCCACAAGCAGAATTTGTTTTTTAAACTTGAATATCTAACTCTCTCTTAAAACCCCAACTTAGTATAAAAGCTATGTTTCCCACTATTTGCAATAGCCTAAAACTGGAAACTCAAATGCCCACTAAAAATAGGATGGATAAATAACTGGTGGTATATACACAAAATGGAATGGTATACAGCAGTGAGAAGGAAGGAGCTATAAACTGCCAGCGACCACATGGGGGACTCTCCCAACAAGACAAGGAGCAGAAGAAGCCAGAGACTATGATTCCACTTACACAAAATTCGGAAGTTAGAAACAGACAAAACGAATCATTCCTCCTAGAAGTTAGAACAGTTGTTACCCTTGTGGAGACCGATGACTGGAAGAGACCCTGGGGGTGGGGTCTTCCAAGGTTCCATGGTGTTCTCTTCTTGATTTGGACTCTGGTTATACGTGTAATCTCACTTTGTAAAAATTCATGACACTGCATATGTGCACTTTTTTTTTTTTTTTTTGGCTGTGTTGTATCTTCGTTGCTGCACATAGGCTTTTTCTAGTTGTGGCCTGCGGAGCACAGGCTCCGGACGCGCAGGCCCAGCGGCCATGGCTCACGGGCCCAGCCGCTCCGCGGCATGTGGGACCTTCCCGGACCGGGGCTCGAACCCGTGTCCCCTGCATTGGCAGGCAGACTCTCAACCACTGCGCCACCAGGGAAGCCCCATGTGTGCACTTTTTATAGGTAAATAACACGTCAACAATTTCACATACATTTAAAAAAATAAGTATATGTATACAGTTAAAGGCGGGACTCACTATGGGAAATAAAAAAGATTATTACATCACAGAGAACTTTATAAAAGCTTTCCAAAGTTCAGAAACACACACACAAGTGAGTGGGGAGAGGGAAATCTTGGTAGTAAAATAGATTAAAAGGTCCGCATTTGTGGAATGTGAGTATGATTTAAAAACCCTCAACCCTCAGGAAAGTGGAAGGAAGCAGGTTTGAGGAGGAAGAGGAATTTGCAAGCAAGAATGACTCACCCAAGAACACTGACAATCCAGCAGTGTCCTTTGTCATCTGGACTCTGAACAGAAGTCTGTGAAATTACTCTACAGTGCAGGAGAGTGAGGGACTGTGCCCCTGGAACATTACTCAGGTTGGTTTCTGCCCTGTGGTAGATCAACACTTATATCCCACATATACTCCCGGTTCCCACTTGAAAATGGTCTATATACCACTTGTGATTATTACTGTGATTCTAACATCCTTTAGATTGGGTGCTAGGACCATATTGCCAAATCTTGTCAGAATCTAAAGCAGCAGTACTTTGACTATAATGTAAATCAGAAGCCTTTGGGGAACTACTTAAAAACACAGATTTCTTTAAGCAACGATTCTGATTCAGTAGGTCACAGGTGAAACCCAAGATCTTCATTGTAATAAACCTCCCCTACCCGCCCTCCCCCATCTGCTGAAAGATTCTGGATTTTATCCTAGGCAGTGTGGTGATGGTTAATTTTATGTGTCAGCTCGACTGGGCCACAGAGCTCGAGATATTTGGTTAAACATTATTGAGGGTGTTTGTGGAAGAGTTTAACATTTGAATGGTTAGACTGAGTACAGGAGATTACCCTCCCCAGCGTAAGTGGCCCTCATGCAATTCATTGAAGGCGTGAATACAACAGAAAGGCAGAGTAAGGCAGAATTCACTCCATAATTGTCTTCTAGCTGGGACATCGGTCTTCTCCTCTGGACCCAAAACTCAGATTAGATTAGCTGACACCATCAGCTCTCCTGATTCTCAGCCCTTCAGACTCACTCAGACTGGAACTACACCATCAGCTTTTTTTTTTTTTTTTTTTTTTTTTTTTTGCCACACCACATGTCTTGCAGTATCTTAGTCCCCGACCAGGGAATGAACCCGGGCCACAGCAGTGAAAGCACCGAGTCCTAACCACTGGACAGCCAGGGAATTCCCACCATCAGGTTTCTTGGGTCTTCAGTTTGTTGACTGCAGATCTTGGGACGTCTCAGCCTCCATAACTGTGTGAGCCATTTCCTTATTACATATCCTCTTAGTTCTGTTTCTCTGGAGAGCCCAGACCCATACAACTGTGAAGTGTAAAGATTCCGAATCTCTGTTATGTTCCTCTGAGGTTCCGGATGTTTGGTTTAGTGGGCAGTTAACCTGGCTGAACTGAAGCTCCAGCTTCTGTCTTCCTCATGGTGGCCAGCAGCTGAAATTCCTCTTCAATGTTTAAAATTTGTGCTTGACATACACTATCTTTTTTGTTACTCCTAACAAACCTTATGAAGCAAATATATTTTCCTCATTTTACCTACAAGGTAAGGAAAGCTCAGAGAATATTTGTTAAGTTGTAGAGCAGGAATTTAAACCCAATGCTCTTTCCAATGCTTTTGGATTTCAGCAAACAAGTTAAGTGTTCTACTTAGCTTTGCAGTCAATTAATGTCAGTTGAAGAAACCAAAGAATAAAGGCCCTCCAGGTATCGGGCTCGAAGATTGCCACAGTGCAAGTGAATTACAGTCAAAGAGCCCTGGGTGATGGCGGCAGGACCACCTGGACACTTTGCTGTTTGGCATCAGCTGCCACCTCCACAGGTAAGGTGTTTCCACCCAGGTATGCAGTAATGGCAAGACAAACAACACTGTGATGCTATAAAGAAGGAAGGTCCGTCGTGACCCCAGGATAGCACACCTGGCAGGTGACCTTGCACAAGATCACATGGCCACTAATCGTCTACCTCATTCTAATGACCACGATAGGAAACAATCAAAGTGTTCTCCCTGGAGCTACAGAATCTCCATTGCAAACTAGCCCAGCCCTTCCCTTCTCCACTTGCTCTGATCTGTCTCTTTTCCACACTGCTTGAGGCACACAATGCCGCTCTGATCACCTTCTTTCCTTTTCTGTTGCTTTTTTTAATGACAAAAGTAACACATTAATTTTATTAAAGACACAAAGGATACAAAAAGATAGAGGACAAATGTGAAAGTCCCTCATTCCTCCTCACCACTCCCCCAGCACTTTATTCTTCTTGGTTCCCTTTCTGCACATACATCAACATGTAGGTAGATATGCATCTGTAGCTTGTTTTTTGGAAGGCATTTAATTGTATTCTATGCCTGGTTCTGCAATCTGCATTTGTCATTCACTGGAATGTAGTTCTCGGTGTTGTAAATTTGTGGGGTCCTCTGATGTAGTCATACGTATGCATTTACATGTTGAAGTCCACATTTATATATACAAGTTATTTCCTTTAATAATTTCTATTATTTTATACACATAATTATATATAACTTCCCCTTTATATTGTATTGGCCTTTTAAAATTATATAAATAGGTAAGTTATTGATGAATTTCATTTCAGGATAGGAAAAATGGCATTACATTTTTTTTTTTTTTTTTTTTTGCGGTAGGCGGGCCTCTCACCCTTGTGGCCTGTCCCGCTGCGGAGCACAGGCTCCGGACGCGCATGCTCAGCGGCCATGACTCACGGTCCCAGCCGCTCCTCCCGGACCGGGGCACGAACCCGTGTTCCCTGCATGGGCAGGCGGACTCCCAACCACTGCGCCACCAGGGAAGCCCTACAATATTTTTTTAAAAGGGTCATAATCCAATAGTTGAGAACTGTACACATTTCCTTCTTTTTAAATTCTGCACAGTAATTCATAACATGAAGGCACTTTTTTTTATCACCCAGACCTTTGGGTGTTTCCCAACAGTCCTGCCATGGACATTGCAGACCCTTACCCTCATTGCCTGCGTTGTCCTCAAGTGAGAATCCTCCCCTTGAGTGAAAGAGCTGCCACTCTTTATAAAAAGAGAGCTTTGGAGCTGGCTGTTTCTAAGTCAGGGAGGGCATGTGGTTACAAATAACAGAGACCAACTCGGGCTCACTTCAGCAGAAAACGAATGCAGGGTGTTCAGTAGTAGCTCACAGAATGGATAGGACTGTGGGAGAACCGGGATGGAAAATTGAGCAGGAACCCCCTGAGGTGAAAGGCGGAGGGACAACTCAGCCAGATCCTGCCGCAGCAGGAGGCCCGGAGGGAGACTGCTGCCACCGGACGCTGGTGGGCGCTGCTCCTGACCCTTGACGCTGCTGCCCTGGAAATAATCTCCAGGGGCTTCTCGGGCTTCCCTGGTGGCGCAGTGGTTGAGAGTCTGCCTGCCAATGCAGGGGACACAGGTTCGAGCCCTGGTCTGGGAGGATCCCACATGCCGCGGAGCAACGAGGCCCGTGAGCTACAACTACTGAGCCTGCGCGTCTGGAGCCTGTGCTCCGCAACAAGAGAGGCCGCAATAGTGAGAGGCCCGCGCACCGCGATGAAGAGTGGCCCCCGCTCGCCGCAACTAGAGGAAGCCCTCGCACAGAAAAGAAGACCCTGTGACGAAAGAAACGGAACAGCTTCAGGGCTAACAGCACATTTTGGCTTCTGTAAGAAACTTGCTTGCTTGCTTGGGGCGGCAAGAACCGGGTTCCTGATTGGCTGATTCAAAATTAAACAGCTCCCTCCCGCCTTGGGGACTTCCCGCCCTGTGAAGGGTATAAAAGCCTCGCCCGACTGTTAGTCGGGGTCTCACTCACTCCTCTCCGAGTGGGACCCTGTCCGGACCGTTTGTGTGAGCTTCTATACTTGTACTTGTATAAATCCTTTGCTGATCTTTCTACTTGGTGTTGGTGATTCTCGGGTGTCCTTGGTTGGGACACGGGTCGCATTTACCGGGGAACTCGACTCCAGGCGTGTGGCTCCCGGACAGCAACAACCCAACACAGCCAAAAATAAATAAATCAAATCAAATAAATAATAATAATCTCCAGTTCTCCAGACATCCCTGTGCCGCACCCTCAAAAGTCAGAGCCCCTGAGTGAGAATAACTGATTGGATGAGTCTGTGTCATACGTCAGTGCCCTGGCTGCCAAGGAAGAAGAAAGGGGACTAGATGGGCCTCCCACCATTCCGCCCACCATCTCGCAGGGTAGAGCGCCTCCCACTGTCCCACATTTCCTTAGGAAGCTGGAACCCATGCCAGGAGGGCCACCGCGCCGCGGGAAGGAATTAGCAAACAAGGAAACACTGAACTGTCTTCTCCTTCCTCTAGATTTGCTCTTTCTTATCTTTCTCCGCCAACCTTTTCACGTAGATACAAACTATTCTGTGCGTTGTGGGAAGCAGGGAACGGAGAGTGTGGTGGGCTGAATAATGGCCCCCAAGATATCAGATCTTAACCCCTGACACTTGTAAATGTTACTTTCTAAGGAAAGGGAGTCTTTGCAGATGTGATTAAGTTAATGTTCTTGCCATGGAGAAGTTATCCTGGGTTATCCAGGTGGGCCCTCCATGCCATCACAGGTGTCCTTACACAAGAGAGGCAAAGAGAGATGAGCCAGCGATGTGACCACGGAGGCAGAGGCTGGAGTGATGAGAGCACAGACCAGGGAATGCCACTGGCCACCACGGGCTGGAGGAGACAAGGAACAGATTCTCTCCTAGAGCTTCCTCAGGGGGAACCATCCTGCCGACACCTTGATCTCCAGCAAGGGGTACTGATTTCAGGCTTCTGCCCTTCATAACTGTGAGAGAATGGATTCTGTTGTTTTAAGCCTCCGAGTTTGTGGTAATTTGTTATAGCAGCCACAGGAAACTCATACAGAATTCGAAGAGGATGTGAAAGTATTCGTCTTTCTAAAACAAATATTCATATCTTTAAAAGAGAATGGAAGGAAAGGAGAGAGAAAAGAAAAGAAAAGGAGAGGAAAAGAAAAGGTAGGAAGGGAAAGGGAAAAGAAGGAAGGAAGGAAAGGAGGGAGGAAAGAAGGAAGGAAGGAAAACAGAAAAAAGAAAAGAAGGAAAGAAAAAGGCAAAAACCAAGCCAGGCAGTTGGTGAGCTAATGAATGCAGCAGCATTAGTCATCTATCACACAAAGGAGTGAAAGGCAAAGAAGTTAATCCTGAAAACCATTTGCCTTTTGAAAATAAATTCAGGATTAGAATGGGACAGACTGAGTACCACAGGCAAAAGTAATACCTCTGCTAATCCATCTAAACAGGATATATAATCTCCTGACAAATACAGCAGGAGGTACTACAGGAAGTTTGTATTTCTCTCCTGCTGAGATAAATTTTTTCAAAAGAAAGAGAGAGAGGGATGCAGGCTAAATAAACTGGATGACTCAGGAAATGAATTTGTTTTCAGATAATTGCTTCCTAACGTAGCGATGATGTGACTATTAGTCATTCCAATAGCAGTTCCATATAGACAGCAAATAAGGTAGAACACAAAGTCTGCTCCACCCACAGCGATAACTCTGGTGGGAAAAAGTTCCCCATGAAGCCCACGGAACTGATGTGGAGCTGCTTTTTTGTCAGAGTGATGCTGTGAGAAACCCTGAAATTGGAGTGGATGGAACAGCTCTAGACATTTGCTTCCTGTTGTGTCTTGTTGCTGTTGTGAAATGGGGCACTAAGGTAAAGCAGACGTGCATCTGGGGAGAAAGGGTGCCAGGAGTGTGATGTCACTGGCAGCCAATCAGAACGCCTGCTTTCAGCCTCACGGGGACTTACAGGGCAACAGGACTCAAGCACTGAAAGGCCTTTGTCTCTAATCAAGGTCAGCCTGGTTGAGCTCCCTCTGCGTGCTCAGGTGGTGCTGGCAGGCCACTGCAGGTGGTAAAGGAGTCAGAAAAGACCCAGAGCCTGTTCCCCATCCAGATGTACAGATAAAACATACCCAATTAAAGAGTGATGAGAATGAAACATGATACAGGGCTCAACCCCACGTGCTTAAAAATCTGCAGATAGGAGGGACTTGCCTGGTGGCGCAGTGGTAAGGAATCCGCTTGCCAATGCAGGGGACACGGGTTCGAGCCCTGGTCTGGGAAGATCCCACATGCTGCGGAGCAACTAAGCCCGTGCGCCACAGCTACTGAAGCCCATGCGCCTAGAGCCCAAGCTCTGCAACAAGAAGAGCCACCGCAATGAGAAGCCCGTGCACTGCAATGAAGGGTAGCCCCCCCCCCCACCACAACTAGGGAAAGCCCACGCACAGCAACGAAGATCCAACACAGCCAAATAAATAAATAAAGTAATTAATTTTACTGTGGATAGGAATAAATATATTCTTTTCATGAGTTAGCATGTGCTTCCCAGGCTTTGAGAAAGGTGGCTTTAGACATGGGCTTGTTCTGCTGTGGGACTTGGCTGTTTAATCAGTGAATATATCACCTATGTGCACAGCTTTGGGCTAAAAGCCCAGAGGAAATCTATAGGATCCCTGATCCTAAAGGCCAGCTGGGAAAATTAGACAGCCAAGCGACATCAGTACGCAATGCAGTAGAAGCAAATTATGTCCTCCTGGCTCTTGCTGGTGTAGGAGTTCATTTATTTATTCAACTAATAGTTATTTTTATTTTTTAAAAATGTTTATATAATTTTTAAAGGTTACTTTCCATTTACAGTTATTACAAAATACTGGCTATATTCCCTGTGTTGTACAATACGTCTTTGAGCCTATCTTACACCCAATAGTTTCTACCTTCCACTCCCCCACCCCTGTATTGCCCCCTCCCCTTCCTTCTCCCCACTGCTAACCACTAATTTTTTCTCTATATCTGAGTCTGCTGCTTTTTTTGTTAAATTCGATAGTTTGTTTTATTTTTTAGATTCGACATATAAGTGAAATCATACAGTATTTGTCTTTCTTTGTCTGACTTATTTCTCTTAGCATAATGCCCTCCAAGTCCAACCATGCTGCAAATGGCAAAATTTTGTTCTTTTTTATGGCTGAGTAGTATTCCATTGTATATGTATATACCACATGTTCTTTACCCATTCATCTGTTGATGGACACTTAGGTTGCTTCCATATCTTGGCTATTGTAAATAATGCTGCTATGAACACTGGGGTGCATTCAACTAATAGTTATTGAGTGCCTTTTCAGTGCCAAGCACTCTTCTGGGCACTGGGATACAGCAATGAACAAACCAAACCCAATCTCTGCCTCGTAGAGCTTACATCCTAATGTAGGGTTTGGAAAAGTCAGACACCTTTGAGATACTACTAGACACCGAGAGGGAGATCAGATTTATGAGGCTGGAGCTCAGAGGAGAGACCTGGGCCAGAGTTCAGAGAAGGGTGACCTCAGTGTGGGCTGGGAATGCTTCAGGGAGCAGGTGGCTTGCATGGGGCCTTGAAGGATGGTCAGAATTTGGAAGGACCAAGAGGAACTGGAGAGAATTTTGGAAGCAGAACAAAGTGACCGAGAACACAGGAAGGCAGACACAGAGTGACTGAGTCGGGATGCAGGGGGCAGAGGTGGGAGAGGTGAGTTATTGGAGGAAAGGGGAGGGTCAGGCTGGGGAGGGCTGGAAGGTCAGGGAGAGTTTGGCTTTGTGGCACTGGCTTAGCGCAAATGTGGACAGTGAGTGCAGGTATGGACAGTGAGCAACCAGGCGACACCAAGTTTCTTTCTTTTTTTTTAAAATAAATTTATTTATTTTATTTATTTATTTTTGGCTGTGTTGGGTCTTCGTTGCTGCGTGCGGACTTTCTCTAGTTGTGGCGAGCGGGGGCTACTCATTGTTGTGGTGCACGGCCTTCTCACTGCGGTGGCTTCTTTTGTTGCAGAGCACGGGGTCTAGGTGCGTGGGCTTCAGTAGCTGTGGCACGTGGGCTCAGTAGTTGTGGCTCACGGGCCCAGCCGCTCCGTGGCATGTGGGATCTTCCCAGACCAGGGCTCGAACCCGTGTCCCCTGCGTCGGCAGGCGGACTCCCAACCACTGCGCCACCGGGGAAGGCCCGACGCCAAGTTTCTGAAGCCACTTTGACTAGTTCTCCTCCAGCAGCCCCAGCCCCTCCCATTTCACCCACTGCCTTGTTTCCCCACTTCTCTGCTTTTCATCAGTTTCCTCTTTCTGATTCATTTTATTCATCCCCATCAGTCTTCTTCCTCTTTCCCCTCCATATGTTCTCTGAGGTTCCTTTCCTGCCCCTTTTTATTTATTTGTTTATTTATTTTTATTTATTTATTTGCGGTGCGCGGGCCTCTCACTGCTGTGGCCTCTCCCGCTGCGGAGCACAGGCTCCGGACGCGCAGGCTCAGCGGCCATGGCTCACGGGCCCAGCCGCTCCGCGGCACGTGGGATCTTCCCGGACCGGGGCACGAACCCGTGTCCCCTGCATCGGCAGGCGGACTCCCAACCACTGCGCCACCAGGGAAGCCCCAGTTTATTAATTTTTAAACCACTTATAAAGCAATTCTTTTATTTTATTTTTTATTTTTGGCCACACCGTCCGGCATGCAGGATCTTAGTTACCCGACCAGGGATCGAACACACACCCCCTGCAGTGGAAGCGCGGAGTCTTAACCACTGGACCGTCAGGGAAGTCCCCTTGCCCCTTTTATTTTATTCTTGCCTCCCTACATCCCATAATGAATGAGAAAAATCAGTAAAGCAAAAAAATTATCCTGACCAAGCAATGATGGGAGAGACTTCCCTGGTGGTGCAGTGGTTAAGAATCCACCTGCCAATGCAGGGGACACGGGTTCGAGCCCTGGTCCAGGAAGATCCTGCATACCGCAGAGCAACTAAGCCTGTGCACCACAACTACTGAGCCTGCGCTCTAGAGCCCGCGAGCCACAGCTACTGAGCCCGCATGCCACAACTACTGAAGCCCACGCACATAGAGCCTGTGCTCTGCAACAAGAGAATCCACCGCAGTCAGAAGCCTGTGCACCACAACGAAGAGTAGCCCCCGCCTACTGCAACTAGAGAAAGTCTGCGAGCAGCAGCGAAGCCCCAGTGCAGCCAAAACTTAAAGAAAAAAAAAAGAATGATGGGAAAGGAAAGGGTTGGTTCAACCCTTGACAGAGAATTAGCTTTGTGTTAATTCTCTCAAACTGAATAGGATCTCCCAGGCCCCTGAGCTTGCCTTTGTGTGTGATGCAATCAGATCCTAAAACACAACCTCGGAAACAGCTGCTCTTTTCAAAACACGAAGAATATACGTTAAGACAATAGACATGTGAACTTCATTGTTAACCGTGCAGAGAGAGGAATGTGAGAGAAAAATGCATATGAATCAGTATACTGGTGTTTTTGAAGTTGCCTTAACAGTCTTATAAATTATATTCTTTGTGTGTACAGTTCAGATAAGTTTGATCTTGTATTATAATAGTGAAGGACTTAGTAGGAAATGCATGTTTCCTCATGCTTTATTTATTTTTTTCCTCTAAAAGTAAAGCAAGCTCATTCAAATATACTTAGAAAATATGGAAAATAATAAGGAAGAAAATAACCATCAACTATTCCATCATTCAGAGATGATCAGAATGAATCCGTTTTTGCCACACAACAGCCAACTTCACAATCTAAACAGTCGACAGCAACAAACATTGATTTTCTCTTTCCTGGGTCCAGTGAGGCTCTGGGTTCTCAGCTGAGCTGGGCTGGGCTTGGGTTCAGGCTGAGTTGGCTTAAGTCTGATCACCTGCATGTGTCTCCTCATTTTCCTCAGACGAGCACCTACCAGGAGATTTTTTTTTCCCCATGGGAGATCACAAGAATGCAAGAGGGTAAGCAGAAAAACATGATGCCTCTTGAGGTCTTCACTTGAAACTAGTGTAGTGGAACTGCCACTCACACTCCATTGGCCAGAGCAAGCCATGTGGCCGAGCCGATGTGGACGGGGTAGAGAACGGCACCTTGCCTGCCCTAGAGCGCTGTACGTTACACAGCAGGTAAGAGTGGAGATCTACGGTTATCATACTGGTGTATTTCCTTCCAGGCTTTTTTATGCATACTGTACATGGTTAAATAATTATATAAAAATAACCTTATACCTGTTGCATTCATCGCCTTTTCCCTGTAGTCTCCTCAACTTCCTCTTTCGGGTTCATCTTCATTCCCACCTGTCTTCTTCCTCTTTTCCATCTGCTTCCTCCTTCCCTTGCCCTGAAGCTTCCCTTCCTGGAACCCCCATATTTTATTCTCCCCCTGGGTCCCCTAGTGAATGGAAAAACAAATGAAAAAAAAATCAAGGAACTGATTTATTTTTAATTTAGAAGGATAATGTAAGAAATCTGATAACTGAATTCAATAACATGCTGGCAAAATAGTAGAGATCTCGTAAATATCTGGTATATAACAGGCAATTAGAAGGAGTACATTCTTCTGCTGCCACATTTCAAGGTTAAGTGGGCAGTGGGCTTACCAGTATTAGCACTGTTGGTTGTTGGGTTTTCCTTATTTTGTGAGTTAATAGGTGAATTAATACTGTTCTACAAAGGTAGACCTGAGGGTAAGTGCATAACAGTAACGTAAAGGCAAATTAGGAGAAAGCAATGATAGCAGCTTAGCAAAGCTGAGTCAATATAAATCAGATATTCTGCTGTTTTAGAAACAGTAATGATAGGGAATTCCCTAGTGGTCCAGTGGTTAAGACTCTGCGCTTCCACTGCTGGGGGCCCAGATTCAATCCCTGGTTAGGGAATTAAGATCCTGAAAGCTGTGTGGCTTGGCCAAAAAAAAAAAAAAAAAAAAGAAATGATAGAAACGCTGTTTCACTAGACAGCATTATATACATATATATCTAGAATAAATACATATAAAATAAATAAGTAGGCAGCCCGAATAAAATCCCTCTCTTAACCACAGAAAGCAACCCATCTGTCAAGTGGATTAGTTCTAAATATGTTAGTTCTAAAAAAGAAGGCAGTCAGTCCACCTCCAAGTCAGAAGGATAGTCATCTAGACAGCTGTTATATATGGGAGATGTTTAAAATAAAGATGTCACAGAGAAGACTGCACTTGCTAGTGCCCAGAGGTGGGTAACATACAGATATGGGTGCCCTAGGCAAGTTACTTAACCAGTACTTTGAGCATCAATTTCTTCATCTATAAAATGAGGAGGTTGGATAAGGTCATTGGCTTATTGTCACTGAGCGTACAGTGTAAAGCAATGTGCCTGAGTTGGGTGTGTCACAGAGAATGGGCAGGAGATAGTCCTGGACCTCATTCATTCATTCAGTTGGTCAGTCAGTCCCTTAATGCGTGGCTCTTACTCAGTGACAGACATTGAGTATACAGCAGTGAACATAATAAATACATTCTCTGAGCTGACAATCCCCATTCTGACTTGAACTGGAAGCTTTTTTTTTTTTTTTGCAGTACGCGGGCCCCTCACTGTTGTGGCCTCTCCCGTTGCGGAGCACGGGCTCCGGATGCGCAGGCTCAGCGGCCATGGCTCACGGGCCCAGCCACTCCGTGGCATGTGGGATCTTCCCGGACCGGGGCACGAACCTGCGTCCCCTGCATCGGCAGGGGGACTCTCAACCACTGCACCACCAGGGAAGCCCTGACAATCCCCATTCTGATGAAGGAGACAGGTAAGCAGGCAATTATAATCCATTAAGATGTATGTTATAAAAGGGAAATTGAAGGATGTTATGGATAAAAGAGAGACAGCTAATAACTCTAACAGGCACCGTGCTAAGGTATTCATTTCTCATTTAACTGTTCACCCAGTCTTATAGAAGAGAAGAGTGAGGGGTTAGATCACAGCTTTGCAAACCTTAAAGTTCTATGAACTGCCTTTGGATCTTGCTAAAATTCAGGTCCTGATTCAGCAGGTCTGAGATTCTGCATGTCTAACAAGCTCCCACTCTGAACAGCAGGAGCCAGAGAGCTTGGGTCCTCACCCAAGGTCGCCCCCTGGGGACGGTCAGTGCCGGGCTTAGCTTCAGTCTGACCCCAATGCCTGTGCCTTTATCACCTCTCAGAGATCATGCCCCAAGAGCTCTTGCTTCTCTAAAAGTCTGATTCCCGGGACTTCCCTTGTGGCATAGTGGTTAAGAATCCGCCTGCCAATGCAGGGGACACAGGTTCGAGCCCTGGTCCAGGAAGATCCCACATGCCATGGGGCAACTAAGCCCGTGTGCCACAACTACTGAGCCTGCGCTCTAGAGCCCGCAAGCCACAACTTCTAAGCCCGTGCGCCTAGAGCCCGAGCTCTGCAACAAGAGAAGCCACTGCAATGAGAAGCCCGAGCACCGCAACGAAGAGTAGCCCCCGCTCAGAGCAACTAGAGAAAGCCCGGGTACAGGAATGAAGACTCAACGCATCCAAAAATAAATAATAAAAAAAAAAAATTCAAAAAAAAAAGAAAAGAAACTAAAAAATAATAATAATTAAAAAATTTAAAAATAAAATTCTGATCCCCATGCAAGGTTAGTTTGAGAAATGCAAATAAAATAATAGCAGTAGAAGTTTGGCTTTTTCTTGTGCCCCAGCTACCCCCCTAATGGAGGAGTAGTTGGGGATGTCTGGGCATTCCCTCAGGGCAGGGGACACTCCTGGCACAAGGCAAGCTTCTGTCACCTGTGTGACACTCAAACAGGTCCCTTCTGTGGCCTGGAAGTGTTAAAACCCATCCACTGGTGGCCCGGCCCTAAGACCTGCCCCAGAACTGGAGCAAATGAACAAAGAAGTTGTCATAAAAATAATCACATATTGAGCCGTTAACTGTGTGTCTGGCACTTAACATTTAATTCTTACCATAACCCTAGGAGGTGAGACTATTATCATCATCTTCACTCTGCAAATAAGGAAGCAGAGGTTAAATAACTTACCCAAAGTAACACAGCTAGACAAAGGCAGAACCAGCATGGAGAACCAAGGCCGAGCCTTTTTGTAGGCTTATGCCTTATGTAGCATTGCTTCTAATTAATCATTCCAGCTGATTAGGAAAAGAAGGCAGCTCTGGGCCAAAGGGTTCCTTTACACTCTCCCGCACAACACACTCCCATCAGCTATGATGACTTACAAATACCTAATTGTTTATGTAACCGTATATGAAATGCCTACCTCTCTTCCCTAACCCTAGTGTGGGAAAATGACCTGCCAAGTAGTAAAAAAGATACAGCTTTGGGAACCATGAATTAACTCGTAATTAGAACAACTTAATGCCTCTCTGTTCATCCTAGGCCTATTTGTTTATGATCCGTGCCTTCCAGGAACTTGAACTGTCATTTAAGAGAGAATTTACACATATGACAGAATTAGAAAATGAAACACAGTAACACATAAAGTAGTAAATCATATCAAAGGCTTAAACTGTGAGATAATAACAGCTATTGTTCATTGATCATGATCTATGTGCTTTCTTTTTTCTTTTCTTCTGTGTGCTTTCATTAAATCCTCCCAACAGCCCTCTGAAGGAGGTTATTATTATCCCTATTTTATAGATGAGGGAACAGATGCTCAGACAGACAGTTATTGGGCCAAGGCCAGACAGCTAGTAAGTAGGAAACCTGGGTTTGAACCAGGAAGTCTGACCCCAGCCCTTACACCCCACCGCATCACCACATGGCAGTGCTTTACGACCTCTCTCTCAAACCAACCCTCCATGCAGTGTGTCTGCCAACAGGGGACAGATGTGCATTGCTTGGAATTGTAAAGAAAGGCCTCATGAAGAAAATAGTATTTGATGAAACTTGTGCCAATAAATCAACCACAACTTACCTTTATCAGCCATTGAGTACAGTATTAGAATGTTGTAAATAGACAATAAATACTTTTTGAGCTGAAATATTCTGCTTAACTAAGAGTTAGCTATCAAAGGATAGCTGTGTGTGTGTGTGTGTGTGTGTGTGTGTGTGTGTGTGTGTAGAAATGAGAGGGTAGGGAATACTGGTTGGAGAGCATGGCATGAGCAAAGCTTTGCCAAGAATAAGCTCAGCCTGTCTCTGGGAAATTGTGAAAAAGCCCCCCTGTCAACAGTGGAGAGTTCATTCAGTCATGATATGCCAGGCACTGTGTTAGGTGTTAGGGGTACAAAGATAGGTCAGACACAACCCCAGCCTTCAAATGCTTCACAGTCTTGGTTGGGGGGAGGGGCTTGCTGGGGAGGAGACAGACAGGTCCAGATGGGGCCACATAAGCTTAAGCTTAAATGGCTTAAGAAGGGTCTGGTAGAGAGCCGAGGGTGCAAAGAGGGAGACCCAGTGGGGAAAGGGAGAGAGAAGTTGAGCAAGGATGGTCAGGGCCCTATAGGCAGAGACGAAGAGGGCAAGGGTGGGGGAGTAGGCGAGGGAGGGTAAGAAGGTCCTTGGCTGCAATACCCTCTGGTCATTTCAGTGACGCCTGAAGCCTGGCCAGACTCCTCTGTTGCACAAGCACACTCAGGCCATAAACAGATGCTTTCAGACAAGATCCTTTTGTAAGATTAACAGGGCAGCTGTTTTCTGTGTTCTCAGGCGACTTCCAGGAAACACTTTTGTATACGCTTTTCTTTTAACTCCCAGTGACCTAGTTGTAGAAAAAAAACTAGTCATGCTCCTAACATTTCTGCGTAAAGAAAGTTTTCTTCAGCATCAGAAGTCGCTCCGTAAATCTTCTTGGAGCGTCTCCACGTGCCACGTGGTGTCCGAGGTGCTGAGGATACAGCGGTAAACAAAATCCCTGACTTCATGGAGCTGACGTGCAAGTGGGGGCCACAGTCACAGCCCCAAAACAACACATAGATGTACAATATGTGAGGGCGTGACATGTACAGGAAAAGAAAGCAGGGTAGGGGGTGAGGTGACATTGGGGAGGGCCATTGTGTGGAGGACATCAGGGGAGGCCACACTGACAAAGTGACAGTGGATCAAAGACCTGCAGCGAGTGAGGCGGTGAGTACGTGGCTCAATCATGGTGGGGGAAGAAGAAACCCAAGTGGGAGAGTGCCCAGTGTATTCTAAAAATAGCAAGGAGGCCCGTGTGGCTGGAGCCGACCAAGAGAGGGGAGAGGCCAGGAGCTAGACCCTGCGGGAGGGGCTTTCCTCTGCCTGAGACGGGAGCCTTGGAGAGTTTGAACAAAGACAGTTCAGGGTCTGGTGTCCTATTTTTTTTTTTCTGGTGTCCTTTTAAAGGATCACTCTGACTTTTGAGTGGGAAATAGAATGCTGGAGACAGAGTGGCCAAAGGGAAACCAGTAGAAGACTATTGCGACAGCCCAGGTAAAAGAGGATGGGGATTTGGGCTATGGTGGCAGCAAGCGGAAGCTGTGAGATGCGATCTTATTCTGGAGATCTTGAAATCCGAAAGGATCTGTTGATGGATTGGATGAATAGTCAAGGATGATTTGAATTCTAAGGTTTTTGGCCAGAATAACTGGAAAGAATTACTAATTAAGATGGAGACGATTTCTTGAGGTTAGAATTCGAGAGTTTGGTTTTGGACATATTAGTTTGAGTTGCCTATCAGGAGATACAGGCCCTGAGTTCAGAAGAGAGGCCAGAGCTGGGGGGGGACCGTAGTTATTAAAGTGAGGATGGTAATTAAAGCCATGGGACTGGGTGAGATCACCAGGGCATTGAGGGCAGGTAGAAAAGAGGTGTGGTCCTCAGGGAATGCCAGTGTATGGAGGATGACCAGGGAGGGGAGGAGGGGAACCAGGAGAGAGTAGCATCTTGGAAGCCGATTGCTGCTGAGAGAGGAGGAAGCTAAGGACTAGGGTCAACCCTTGGATTTGGCAATGGAAGGTCACTGGGGACCTAGACGGAAACCTGTTTAGATGGAGCAATGGGGATGGAAGGCTGGTGTTCCCATCAGGGTTCAAGGAGACACGTGGGAGGAGAGGACAGGTGAGAGTGCACATCTCTTTTAAGGAATTTTGTGTAAAATGCAGCCAAGAATGGAATTGGAGAGACATCAAGAAGGAAGACATCATTTCATAGTTTTAGGCAGTGGAAACAAATGAGAGGAAAAATTAACCATGCAGGGGAGAGGAGTGGGGATTGCTGGAGCGACGTGTCCTAAAGTTGTTGAGAGGGGATGGGACCCAGTTCATAGGTGCAGGGGTTGGTGTAGATGGGGGCGTGGGCAGTTCACCCATTGTCAGAAGAGGGAGGGCAGAGTACATGGCAGGTAGATGCATTGGTGGAACATGTGAACGTTCTCCCCTGATCGCTTCTCTTTTCTTCCTGCTGTTTGCATGTAGTAATGGTGCTCTGTTTTCATCAATTCTAAAATGCAATTTTTTCATATTGCAGCTTCTATGAAGTATATCTTGGAGTATATCTTAAAATCAGTGGAATGTTTCATTGTTGGTTTTTATTCTTTCTCGGCGTTACGTACGATATAGATGACTTGGATTCAGTGAACATCACTATACTTTGGTCCCCACTAGAGTTCTGCATTGGGGAGGGCCAAGCAGGGTCCCGCAAATGCTGATTGCCTTGTGAGTTGAGGGGGAGATGTCGACATTTTCAGGAAGAAACTTTGGGCTGGAGCTAGCTCTCTGTTACACATGCGTCCAGCCCACGCCTCTGCAAAAGGATCAGGTGCCTGGAGAGCAGGGGAAGGAGGCTGGCTTTCTGCCCACAAGCCACAGAGCTATCTGGGCTGCTGACTGTTTTCCCCAGGGGAGTGTGGGAGACTGAGGACACTTGGCCCACACCTGGACCTGGGCAGACACTCCCGACTCAGAGACCAAACACTTCCTCCAAGTAAATAAGTTCGGGGCCCTACATCCTGTGCGGTGAACACAAGGAGAAGTCCGGGGGTCTGAGAACAGGGAACTGTGTCACGGCATAGCTCCAGGGGTCACTTTGGTTTCGTTGACTGCTAGCAGCTGTGCCTTTTATTGCTTGCGTGGGTGGAGCCGGAGCTGCAGCCTTCCTTCTCTGTGGTGGGGAGTCTAGGAAGGGTTTGAGAGGGTCCCTTTATCCAGAGAGTTGACTGTTTACTATATGCTGCGCTAAGCACTGGATGTACAATAAGCAAATCCAGACAGGGCCTTGCTCTCAGAGCATATATCTAGTCAGGGAGATGCATTAATAAAATAATATCTATTTGGGGGGCTTCCCTGGTGGCGCAGTGGTTGAGAGTCCGCCTGCCGATGCAGGGGACAACTCCCCTGATCGCTTCTCTTTTCTTCCTGCTGTTTGCATGTAGTAATGGTGCTCTGTTTTCATCAATTCTAAAATGCAATTTTTTCATATTGCAGCTTCTATGAAGTATATCTTGGAGTATATCTTAAAATCAGTGGAATGTTTCATTGTTGGTTTTTATTCTTTCTCGGCGTTACGTACGATATAGATGACTTGGATTCAGTGAACATCACTATACTTTGGTCCCCACTAGAGTTCTGCATTGGGGAGGGCCAAGCAGGGTCCCGCAAATGCTGATTGCCTTGTGAGTTGAGGGGGAGATGTCGACATTTTCAGGAAGAAACTTTGGGCTGGAGCTAGCTCTCTGTTACACATGCGTCCAGCCCACGCCTCTGCAAAAGGATCAGGTGCCTGGAGAGCAGGGGAAGGAGGCTGGCTTTCTGCCCACAAGCCACAGAGCTATCTGGGCTGCTGACTGTTTTCCCCAGGGGAGTGTGGGAGACTGAGGACACTTGGCCCACACCTGGACCTGGGCAGACACTCCCGACTCAGAGACCAA
Source organism: Lipotes vexillifer (assembly GCF_000442215.2). Lineage (NCBI taxonomy): Eukaryota > Metazoa > Chordata > Mammalia > Artiodactyla > Lipotidae > Lipotes > Lipotes vexillifer. The sequence goes on along the minus strand of NW_006788448.1, from coordinate 32,429 downwards.
ACACTTCCTCCAAGTAAATAAGTTCGGGGCCCTACATCCTGTGCGGTGAACACAAGGAGAAGTCCGGGGGTCTGAGAACAGGGAACTGTGTCACGGCATAGCTCCAGGGGTCACTTTGGTTTCGTTGACTGCTAGCAGCTGTGCCTTTTATTGCTTGCGTGGGTGGAGCCGGAGCTGCAGCCTTCCTTCTCTGTGGTGGGGAGTCTAGGAAGGGTTTGAGAGGGTCCCTTTATCCAGAGAGTTGACTGTTTACTATATGCTGCGCTAAGCACTGGATGTACAATAAGCAAATCCAGACAGGGCCTTGCTCTCAGAGCATATATCTAGTCAGGGAGATGCATTAATAAAATAATATCTATTTGGGGGGCTTCCCTGGTGGCGCAGTGGTTGAGAGTCCGCCTGCCGATGCAGGGGACAACGGGTTGGTGCCCCGGTCCGGGAGGATCCCACGTGCCGCAGAGCGGCTGGGCCCGTGAGCCATGGCCACAGAGCCTGCGCATCCGGAGCCTGTGCTCCGCAACGGGAGAGGCCACAACAGTGAGAGGCCCGTGTACCGCAAAAAAAAAATCTATTTTGGGACTTGCCTGGTGGTCCAATGGTTAGGACTCCACGCTTCCACTGCGGGGGGGCATGGGTTCGATCCTTGGTCAGGAAACTAAGATCCTGCAAGCCACTAGGCATGGCCAAAATAATAATATAATAATAATAATAATAATATCTATTTTTAAAACATTAAAGAAACTATGTGCCAGGACCTGTTCTAAGTATTCGATAAAGATTAACTCCCATAGTTTGTACAGTAATGTAAGAACCCGGTGCTATTACTATTAGTCCTGCTTTACAGATAAGAAAAACTCAGGCACAGAGAGGTTAATTATCTTACCCAAGGTCACACAGCCCGTAAGAGGTGAAGTCAAGATTCAAACCCAAGCAGTTTTGCCCAGAAGTCCTAGCTCTTAACCGGTGAGGCCCTGCTGCCTCTCAGTTATTTTATCTAGCTCAGTTTTTCAGAAATAAAACTCCCTCTGGAGATGGAAATGAGGGATTTTAGCATCTGATAAATCAGCCTTGAGGCCTGTTTGGGGAGCCTGCTGGGCATGGAGCAGTAAGCAGTTTGCATCGGGCGCTTGTGGGTTATCTTGAACTCTGGGCTTCTCTTCCCGTCTTCCTCTCCCAGCTCTCTCCTCTGTGGTCTTCTCCACCTCCTCCCCGCACAGCATCTCAGATGCTTTCACATGGCTTTACTGTTGGGGGCCCCGGGTATGTTTTTTCTTCGACCCGTGCGGCTGCAGCGTCATGGGCTAACAATCTGGCAGAGAACCCTGCCCAAGAGAGGCCCCAGTCTTTGTGGTGCTGTCGGGGGGGAGGGGCAGGGAGAAATGGGGAATCAGATTTTAAGAACAGAAACAGTTCTAGGGAACCTCCCTGGCGGTCCAGTGGTTAAGACTTCGCCTTCCAATGCAGGGCGTGCGGGTTCAATCCCTGGTCAGGGAGCTAGGATCCCACATGCCTCGTGGCCAAAAAGCCAAAGCATAAAACAAAAGCAATACTGCAACAAATTCAATCAAGACTTTAAAAATGGTCCACATCAAAAAATTCTTAAAAAAAAAAAAAAAAAGAATAGAAGCAGCTCTAGACCAAGACTTTGACTACCCCGGGCAGTGGCATAGAGTCCTTGCAAAATCTTGTCTCTTCCATTGGCTAGCTCAAGGGGCTGCGAGATATTCAGGACTCGACGCTATCACTATAAAATTGAATGTTCCTTCACACTTTACCAAAAGCCCTTTTACTGTCCGGATCTCCTCTGGCTCCAGCAGCAACCCCAGGAGGGAGGTATCCCTGGGAGGGAGGTGCTCCCTGGCGAACACAGCCAGCTCCCAAAAGGTCTTCAAAGCCACAGTTAGCTTGGCGACGCTGAAACCCCAACTCCAAATGGTGATTCATTTGCATTTCTAAAGTGAGTTTCATTTCAAAATAACTGGGGCCTGTAGAGCTGGCGGGACGGAGCTGGGATTCTTTGTGCTTTAAACTCCATATTCGTCCACTCCATCTTTTTCCCTCTCAGAAGAGCAGGACAAGACAGTTGCACATTCAGTGCCTGGTTGCAGTTCTTCGAGAACCAAATCCTGAATCCCCGGACACACCTACGTGCCATCCTTGGGCTCCAAAGCCAAAAACTGGCCTGATTTTTCCCCTAAGAAATAAACACCTCATTTCTAATTAGAGTGCAAAAAATTCAGGGAAGCTTCTGGAAACTCAAGCATGTAGTGTTACTAGGGATGCCTCTGCTATCAGATTATGAGTTTGGCATCTGTTTCTGAAAGTGCTTTCTGAAACATGCTATTTCTGACAAGAAGACAATACGAGTCTCTATTTTGTAAGATGGAGTGAGGGTTAAGTGAGGTAATAATTGAACATTTCCTATGACAGTAATTTTTTTCTTTCCCAAATTATTATGCTTTCTATTGAGTTGGCCAAAATGTTCGTTCAGGGTTTCCGTAAAGATGTTATGGAAACACCCGAACGAACTTTGGGGCCAACCCAGTATATGGGTCCAAAGATAGAAGTAGGTAAGAACTTGGGAAGTTTTATAAATAGAATGACTTTGGGCTTTAGCTGGGATAGCAACTGGATTCAGCCCCTTCTTAGGGTCCAGGAGATAACTGGATTCTTGAAGTCAGGCTGACGTCAGAGCAATTAGGCTCCCCGCCTCCGTCCAGCCCAGCAGGCTGAGCACAGCTCTAAAGGCTCTGTGGGTGTTCTGCTGGCACTTCCTTCAAATGCTAATGAGAAGCTCACAAATGCTAAACAGCAGGACCAAACTAGTTTCTGCTGCCCGGAGCAGCTGAGAATTATGGCCTCTCTCTTTCCCAGATTTCCCAGGCCCTCCTCCCTCTATGTTCCCACCAGCTGTGCTTAAACTGCCAGGAAATAACTCTCTGGGCTCACAGGCTTTCTGGGCCTCTGTCCCCCCATTTGTCTTTCATAGCAAATCCAAACACCCCTGGCTCTCCAAGCCCCTTCCTCTCCTCACCAGCTTCCCACAGGCCTTTGGGTCTCTGCAGTTTCGCCAGGCATCCCAGGCAAACAGCAGCTTCCTACCAGCCTCTACCAAGCATACAGACCTCCAGTCTGGCCCTGCTTGAGGGCTAAGACTTCTTCTTAGCTGGTGGGGCTTGGCCCCTGGTGCCACCACAAGTTTTCACCGCCCCGATTGAGGGCACGCGCTGGTCTCAGCTCCTTCTCTAACATCCCTGACTGGTTTTGTAGATGCGTCTGTCTCATGCGCCTGGTTACTTTGTGAAACTGTAAGATCCTGGGCTGTTAGGAAGTGGCTCTGAGGTCTCTTCCTCTCACCTGTATAGTCTGCCACATCTCCAGGACGAAGGTCTAATCCTGCTGGATTGTAGAGGCAAGACCTTTAGTTGGCTAGGGATTATGGGATGATTTGTCTAAAAACAACATGATTTATTTAAGGTCAGGTATAATATGATCTTTCACTGTGGTTAGAGATAGCAACAGTAAGAATCCCCAGCCTAGGTTTAGTGCTGTCATGGTTTCCAAAGGACTTTTGTGCACATTTTCTTATTTCATTGTCACAAACACCCTGTGGGTTGAACAGCTATTTCATATAAGAGAAACCTGAGACTGAGAGCCCTCACTGTTTGCTTACTTTCTGTCCTGTAGCCAGTAAGTAGAAAGGACACTGAGGCAAGTCTCCTACTGCAACCAATATACTCATTATACTAAAGTAACTCTGCTAAAAAAAGATCTACATAGAATTTGTACAAATATTTACTGACTGTGTGCTTAGATTATGCTTTAGAATCACAGCTCCCCATCTCTTAGGTTCTTCTCACCTCCATGAAAAATTCTTTCCCCTGCTCTGCTCCTTGAGTAAATAAATATTAAAATCAGGGCAGGATGATCAGATTAGTAGAGATTTTTTAAAAAGTAACACTCACTGCCAGTGAAGATGTGAAGAGATGGACACAGATACACTGCTGATGGAACTATAAATTGGTACATTGTTTCTGAAGGGTAATTTGATAATAATCATTAAAAGCTTTTAAAATAAACAGAATTTAAAAAAATAAATTTATTTATTTATTTTTGGCTGCATTGGGTCTTCGTTGCTGCGCGCGGGCTTTCTCTAGTTGCGGCGAGCAGGGGCCACTCTTCGTTGTGGTGCGCGGGGCTTCTCATTGCAGTGGCTTCTTTTGTTGTGGAGCACCGGCTCGAGGCGCGTGGGCTTCAGTAGTTACAGCATGCGGGCTCAGTGGTTGTGGCTCGCAGGCTCTAGAGTGCAGGCTCGGTAGTTGTGGCTCACGGGCTTAGTTGCTCCGTGGTACGTGGGATCTTCCCAGACCGGGGCACGAACCCGTGTCCCCTGCATCGGCGGGCGGACTCTCAACCACTGCGCCACCAGGGAAGCCCCCAACAGAATTTTTTTTGATGTAGGAAATCCACCCATCTATAAAAATATTTTGTCCTAAAAGAATAGTCTGAGACTGCAGGGAAAAAACGTATGTATCAGAATATGTTTATCTCTGTTATTTAAAACACAACAACAAAAACCTAAAATAATATGGGTAGTCTATAGCAGGTTAAATAAGGATCTACTGAGGAGATGAAATATTCTACGGTAACCAAAAATGGTGCTATGGAAGAATATTTAAGACTTTGGGAAGATGTTCCTATGTTGTCACGTGGGGAAAACTAAAAAAACGGTTAGGCAATGTAATCTTAATCTGGTTTTTAAAAAGATAGCTCCAACTAGAAAGACGTAGATCCAACTGTTAAGAGCAGTTATCTCTGAATCCTTCCTTCCTACTTCTTCCCCTCCCTTTCTCCCTCCCTCTCCTCCCTTCTTTTTGTATTTTCCAGTCTTTTTTTTTTACAATAAACTTAATAAGTATGTGTTGCATGCGTAATCAGGAAAGAGAAGCATTTCTTCTTTAGATGAGGCTCTAAGAATGAGCCCCTGCGAGTGGCGGGTGGAGCTTGTGGTAGAGACTGGAAACAAAGAAGAGGGAACAACTAACTAGTCTATGAGCTACCAAATTGGAAAACAACTATATTCTGGGATTGAATGTCTTTTTTTGGCCACTTATCTAAAGAGGATAGTGTGAGAAGAAAAGTCAGCAGTTAGGCTTCTTTAAAATTGGGCTGGTGGTTTTCACTCCTCGTGATTAGGCCAGGGGAGCTCTGGCTCCTTCTGACACTAAGAGCCTCTCTGGAGAGGAGCTGAGGTGGCAGGTGTGTCCTTGGCACTGCCCTCTGGTCCCCCAATCAGCCTGGAGCCGCCCCACGCTGGACTTCCTCGCTCCCCACTCTCTCCACTCATCTCAGAAGCATTAGTTTACTTCAACTCATCAATTAGAGCTGGAGGGGCCCTTAGAAGCCCTGGGGCATGAGGAAGGGAGGCCCCCAGGGGTGCCCCACTCACCCAGCATCTCTCAGCTCAGCGGCAGTGAAACGGGGGTGTCTGGGGGGATGGGAGACAAAGATTGGAACCGTAATGCAGGTCTCTCGGCTTCCCAGAGGCTTGCCAGACCCAAAGGAATAATTTCAAATGATAGTATTTTTAGGCATTAGCCACCAACTACTGTTTAGGCTTATGATCTTTGGGTTTTTTTTCTTTTTTAATTTTTAGATTTTTGTTTTGTTTCTGCCATTCAAACAATTGGGGGAAATAACTTTAAGGGAAAATGTTACAAGGCTTTCAAACAGGGCTGCAGGTGGGGTTAGGCCATGCATCACTGGGAAGAGTGTAAACAGAGAAAGGCGGCCCTACCTCACCTTTCTGAAAAGGGGTTACATGAGGGGGGGCAGAACTGGCATCTGTACCTCACGAAGAGCTTGGTGATGGCATCTGTGCCAGTGATTACTTAATGAAACAAGCACATGACGGGGCTGACGCATGAGAGCCATGATTATGCCACATGGTGATTAAAAAGATGGGGACGTGTTGACCGGTGGGCTGAGATGCTCGTGTCGGCGGCATTTGTGGTAGGAGTGACTCTCTCTTCTCCCTCCCATTTTCTTCTCCCTGTTTCTTCCTCCTATGACTCCTACCTGATGTAGTCTTTTCCCTTGGCCCCAGCAAAGCCACCCTGTCAGTTTCAGTGATGTGAAGATAGGGCTGAGAAAGGATGGTTTAACCTTCAACGCCCTTAGGACCAAAGTCCAAGGGCTTTTTCATGGAAAACAGAAGCCCTTCCTAGGTGAGTCCTGCCTACTTTCTAGTTTTATCGTTGGCCACTTTCCTTCACACTCTCTTGGTTTCCACCATAGTGTTCCCCAAACATACCACACTTTCATAATGTGCTTTCTCTTGGGGGCCTGTCTCTAACCCATTAGGCCTGGGATAACAGAAACTGTCTAGCTGTCCACTGAACTCCTTTTTTCCCCTTCCTTCTGGGCATGTAGTCTCCCTTGCAGTGAGCTGTGACCATGTGCCTGAGTTCTGGTCAATGGAATAGAGAAATGATTGTGCGCCACTTTCAGGCCAGAGCTGTGGAAAACATATATGCAGAATCCTTCCTGCTCTTTCCTTCTGTAGTGCCCTTGAAAGCCATGGGGTGAAGATGGCAGAGCCCCAAGTTGGGAGAAGCCTGGCTCATTTATCCCCACCTGGAGGAGAACCTTCCACCAAACTTAGACTTGGATTTGGCTTTGAGTAAGAAAGAAACATCTATTTCAGTGAAGCAACTAAGATTTGGAGATTTATCTGGAGATTTATTTATCACCCGGCAAACTATTCATCCTTCAAAGCCCTCGTCAGATGCGGCCTCCTTCAGGAAGCCTTTTCTGATTCCCCCAGGTAAGAGTCATCCTTTCTCCGTGTGTGCGTAGCCCTTCAAAGATGCTTCACTCACTGACTCCTCTCCCTCAGTACTTGACTTACGCATTGCTCTTCACATTTGACCAATGACATGATGGAGGTAAAGATACGGACCTTTGTAATCCTGGCTTCTAGCAGAGTGAGTGAAAGTAGGTGTACAATATGTAAGAATTAATTCATTCACAAGTACTTGTTGAGCTCGTTCTATGTACTAGGCATTGTTCTAGCACTGAGAACACAGCAGTGGACAAAACAGATAAAAATATCTGTCCTCTACATTTTATAGGTTGGCTTTTGCAGTGCTTTAGACATTTGCCTTTCTGCATTTTAAGAGAAGTGATTTAGGGCTTCTGTGGTGGCGCAGTGGTTAAGAATCCACCTGCCAATGCAGGAGCCACAGGTTCGAGCCCTGGTCCAGGAAGATCCCACATGCCGCGGAGCAACTAAGCCCGTGCGCCACAACTACTGGGCCTGCACTGTAGAGCCCGCGAGCCATAACTACTGAGCCCGCATGCCATGACTACTGAAGCCTGTGCACCTAGAGCCCGTACTCTGCAACAAGAGAAGCCACTGCAATGAGAAGCCTGTGCATCGCAACAAAGAGTAGCCCCTGCTTGCTGCAACCAGAGGAAAGCCCACACGCAGGAACAAAGACCCAGTGCAGCCAAAAATAAAATAAATAAAATTTATTAAAAAAAAAAAAAAACACAAGAAAACACACACACACATAAAAAGAAAAGTGATTTAAACTGGGACTTAGATAATAAATAAAATTTATATAAAAAAATATAAGAAAACACACAGAGAAAAGTGATTTAAACTGGGACTTAAATAATAACATTTAAGACCTTATAGAGATAAGTATATCAGAGGCAGTTGCCAGTGCTAGATACTGTTACTCTCTAAATACTTTAAAAAATGCCACAAAGTAAAAAACCAAAAAACCAAAAAGCTCTGTACTCATGGAGCTTACATTGCAGTGGAGGAACTAGATAATAAATAAATATATGTAGAATATCAATCTGGCAGTCCATGCCATGGAGGAAAATAAAACATAGAGGGAGGATGGAGAGTATAAAATGGGAGTATAATTTTAAATAAGGTCTTCTTAGAAGGCCCCACTGGGAAGATAGCATTTTAGCAAAAACCTGAAGGAAGTGAAGACTGAAACTATGTAGGTGTTCGAGGGAAAAGCCTTCCAGACAAAGGTACGGCAAGGGTGTGTGTGTGGCTGGAGCAGAATGAGTGAGGGGAACAGAAAAGATGAAGTCAAGGGGGTTGCGTCTGGGAGGTGGGGGAGGGCAGCGTGTGTAAGCCTTTGACAGGCTTTGGCTTCTATGCGGAGGGAAGTGGGGAGCTATTTCAGTATTTTAAGTGAGGAAGTTACCTGAACTGACCCACAGCTTAACAGGTTCAGTCTGACCGCCATGTTGAGAGAAGACTGCGTAGAGGCTTATGGGTAAAAGGAGAGAGACAAGTCACAAGGCTATTGCAATAATCTAGGCGAAAGATAATGGTAACTTGAACCAGGGTGGTATTTTGGATATATTTTCAGGGGAGGATTCGCTGATGGATCAGATGTGGAATATAAGAGAAAGAAGTCACAGATGACTCCAAGATTTTTGATCTGAGCAACTGGAGGGATGGAATTGCAATTTAAGGAGATGGGAAGACTACGAGATGGGCAGGGTGGGTCAGAAATGTAGTTTTGAACTTATGCTTGATATGCCTACAGTCATGTCTAAGTGGAGATGTTAAGTAGCTGAATGGATATGTTGTGTCTGGAAAGGAGAAATCTGGGATAGAAATACAAATTTGGAAGTTGTCAGCATAAATACGGTATTTAAAACCACAGGATTAGGGCTTCCCTGGTGGCGCAGTGGTTGAGAGTCCGCCTGCCGATGCACGGGACACGGGTTCGTGCCCCGGTCTGGGAGGATCCCACGTGCCGCGGAGCGGCTGGGCCCGTGAGCCATGGCCGCTGAGCCTGCGCGTCCGGAGCCTGTGCTCCGCAACGGGAGAGGCCACGACAGTGAGAGGCCCCCGTACCGGAAAAAAAAAACCAAACCAAAACAAAAAAACACGGGATTGGATTAGATGACCAAATGAAATGAGCATATATTGAAAAGCAGTCCAAGGACAAACCCACAGGCACCCTAGAGTGTAGAACTGAGGACGGTAAATGAGAACCAGAAAAGAACCAACCCCTTCTGAGTTGCCAGGGAGACAGGAGAAGCAGGACAAGAGTGGTCCAGGAAGCCAGGTGAACATAGCATTCAAGAAGGGAGAGTCTGGTCAATTATGCCAAATTCCACAGTCGGGCTGAGTAACGGGAAGACTGAGAACTGATCAAAGGATTTACCACGTGAAGGTCATTCCTAACCTTGTCCAGAGTGAGTAAATGAATGTCACATTTCCTCCATCTATATTTGATTGGGACCCAAGAGTGCAGGGACTACGTCTTTGTTTCTCCAGAAAGAGTTTGATGAGTTTGATAAATGACTGTAGGAATGATTGAATGAAATGGCTTTTCCCTCAGGGTCTGGCCTCCCCCAGTTCCTACTTTATTTTCCTTAGAGCTGTAGAGGGTGAGAAACTGCACAAAGTTCCCAATCCCTGAAAGCCAGACTGTCTGGAATTGCCTGTGGTTATTTCTCTGTTCTGTTCCACAGAGCCATAAAACACCCCCAGCCCTTCAGGGCAAAGGAGTCAAAATCTAAAAAAGCAAATACTCTACTCCCAAAGTCACAAGAAAACATCTGCAAGCTGACTCAAATGAATGTAGTCAGGCCACTGGGAGAAACCGCATTCTTGAGATCATTAACTCATGGCATTGTTCAATAAAATACTAATAAAAATGGAAGTTGAAAACAGCTGGATGTTGATGCATTGTTCTCTGGAAGGAGGAAGATTGCCCCTTGGGGCAGTCATTCTATAGTTGCTACCATTTCTTATTTACTATATGTGAGGAACTGTGCTAAGAAGTACTTTATGGGCATTTAGCAAACCGAATCTTCATAACCAGCCTATAAGAAAGGTACTATTATCACCCCCAGATTATAGATGTAATAGTTACATATAACAGCTGATGAAATGGAGGCTTGGAAAGATTGAAGGGATGTCTTGGGATTGAGTACCTTCCCTATTGAAGGACCCTCAGGAGTGACCTGATCCCCGTCAGGAGAACTGTCTCCTGGCCAGGATGAGGAAGGCCCTGGTGATGCTTCTAGAAGGCAACTTTTCCAGGGAGGAAAAGAGGGCCCAGGGGTGTGATTCTGGGACACAGCATCCTGAGAGCTGAGGTGCAGGTAGGGGGTGTAAAGAAGACTCCTGAGAGAAAGGAAGGAAACAAAAACACAATCACAGTTTGTTTTATCCTCAGGCACATCTCAACTAAAAAAAATCAACTCCATTTTTTTTCTTTTTCACACCCCGAGGCCTGTGGGATCTTAGTTCCCTGACCAGGGATTGAACCTGGGCCCTCGGCAGTGAGAGCGCGGAGTCCTAACCACTGGACCACCAGGAAATTCCCTTGACTCCATTTTATAGGTAAGGAACTTAAAGCTTCGAGAGGGTAAGTAGTAATTTCTCCCAAGTCACACAGATGTTAGGAACGGGGGAAGGCCAGAATTTGCCCACGGGGTTATACAATTTAAAAGGCTACGCTCTTACCACATTTCCAAAAGAACTCCAGACATAGCAATGAGAGATTCTTAAGAGATGGGGCTACTGAAAGGCACCCGTTAAAAAGAATGATCTCATTCACTGGACAGCTTTCCCTGGCCCCTCTTGTCTGTGTGTGTTAGGAAGCAGTCCACTCCTGTTATTCAGGGAGCAATTATTCCACTCTCCTGGCACGTTCAGAGCCATTTGCTTCTCTTCCTTTTCAACCATTTATTTTCCTGCTCCTGTGAGCTCTGTCAGGGCAGAGGGAAGAGGCAGAATGCTAACCCTCCACTTATGTAAATTTGGGGAAATGTCTTATTGGGGATATGGTTGAAACAACTGGCTAACATGACATTTTATACAATTTTGTCTGCCTGAATTATCTGGAACCCCCATTAGTTCGTTAATTGGTCCCATGGTAGGTCCAGCAAGAGGCCACACACATGACACAGGGACTTTATCAGAGGTAAGCTCCATCCTAGAAACTCACAGGGCCGAGATGGTGGCCATTCAGTTTATGGCTGTTCAATAAATAATGATGGTCACTGGCAACTGACTCACCAAACTTTGGTCTTCAAGGAAGAATCATGGACTCCCAGGACTCAAGCCCCTCAAAAGGCTACCTGGACTCACCCAATCTGACCCCTGATCCTGGGAGGGAATTCCCTCTCCAACCTGCAGGACAGATGCCCTGGTCCTTTGCTGTAAGCCCTGCAGTGACGTGGCCCTTAACCTCACCAGGCAGCCCCCAGGACTGGGACCAGGGGGCCCTGTTTTTATTTATTTATTTATTTTTATTTATTTAAGGCAGGGGGCTGTTTGTTTACGGCCATGACTGGCGGCTTTCCGGGATCTTAGTTTCCCCACGGGGGATTGTACCTGGGCCACAGAAGTGAAAGAGCCGAGTCCTAACCATTGGACCACCAGGGAACTCCCCCAGGAAGCCCTGTTAAAAATCTCTTTCTACATTGAGCTGAAATCAGCCCCCCACTGTGGCTACTACCTAGTTCTGCTCTCTGGAGCTACTCAAAACATGTCTAATCCTCTTCTACATGCTAACTCTTCCAGGATCTCAGGACAGCACTCACGTTTCTCTTCTCTGCTCCTCCGCTACCCGAGAGTTTAAATGAATTACAGTACACTTTATTTTAAGCAAGTAAAAAGACATAACCAATATAATGAAGGACCTGTGCAGCGATCCCCAGTCTCCACTTCTTCTCCCCACACCCCCTCTTATATATTTCTGCATGCATACATACATACAGGCGTACATACTGCTTATATATTTCTTTGGACTGTGGGATCCCAATGCAGAAAAGACGCTGGTGGGACCATTTGTAGTGCAGTGATAAATAGAAGAAAACAGAAGTCACAGACTAAAGTTTTCTTGTGATGAACATTTACAAACTGTGTCTACCAGCTGTGTGACTGTGGGCAATTTATCCAACCTTTCTCAGTTCTATTTCCTCAACTGTAAAATGGTAATAATAGTTATACTTACTGCGCGGGTTGTTGTGGGATTAATCTAGACTGTGCTCCTAAATCATTTATACGCGGCACTTCAAGTAGCTGTTACAAATGTTTTCTCCCTCACCACCTCACAGACTGGGAAAGGGGCCTAGAAGGGGGTGAGAGTATTACTAGGGGTCACAGCTAGTTAACATCAGAGCGGAAACCTAAACCCAGATCCCTGATTACTCCGGTTTGCCGGGACCCCTTCCTGCTCCCCATTGCGTTCGCGGGTGTCCGCAGACGTTCATCCTGCCAATGCAGATTAGAAACTCACCCCTCATCCCACAGTGCCCACGACACTGGGAAGTCTCTACCAAGTACCGACGATAACTGCAGCGAGCTCGGGTCTTGGCTTTTTGCCATTTAGGAAAGGGGAGGGATGGGGATGGACAACACTGGCTGGCTCCCTAGGAGTAATTAAAGGTTAAAGGTAGTTTTCGGCCTTGCGATCTGAGCGTTCCAGCCGTTTGCATTCCGATACAGCTCTTTAGCGGCTGGCGCACCTGGGGCGGCGGAGGCGGGGCCACAGCGTGCGGCGCGGCGGCCGGGGGCGGGGCCGGGACGCCCGGTCTTCGAACCGCAGAGCCGAGCGTTGCGTTACGGCCCCGGGGCGTGGCCTCGCGCAGGTACGTCGAGCTTCTCGAGTTTCACTGAAACTTTTCCAGCTCCGGGGATACGTGCGCAGAGGCTCCAATTAGGGGCAGGTGGGAGGGTGGCTTTTTCTCCTAGCGGCGAGTGGGACTCTGAGTTTCGAATCGTTGGCGGCGAATTCCCCGCCCGCCGGGTGTCGGGGCTGCTGGAAGGATGCGAAGCCTGAGCGCGGCGTGGCTGCTGGGGGGCGTCATCCTGCTGGGGACCTCTGCCTCCTGCAATCGCACCGTCCTAGGTGAGAAACTTGGCCAAGGAGGGCTCGTGCGGCTAAGGAGCGGGGGTCCTGGGCACCATGGGCAGGTGGGGGAGGAGGGTCAGGCGCGCGAACGGTGTTCTGCCGCCGCCGCCGCCGCCAACTCCTCCCGACATCCCGCAGCCTCCTCTCGGCGGCTTTGAATGGGGGATCCCTGCGCCCTGGGAGCAACCAGCTGGGACAAGCGGGAGAGGCTGAAGTCTACGGAGGGGAAAGGGAGGGAGCGGAGTGCTCGCTTCTACGGAGTACCCAGAGGGCTTAGCCTCTCGGGCCCCGGTGGGTTTCTTCGCAAACACGGAAATCCTTAAGGAACATTTCGCACACCCTTGAGACTCTTCCGGGCTGGTCCTGCGGGACCCGCGCAGTTAGCGAGTTGATGGCTCAGAGCGCGGGGGTGGCGTGGATGGGAGCCCGCGGCCTGGGAACTTTCTGCCTCGGTTTTTGCAGCCTCCTTCAACTTTTGGAAGCCACTCTTTGGGGTCGGCCCACGGCGTTCAAGACGCCCCCGGGGCCTGCAGCTCCTCTGGCACAGGGCACAGCCGGGGTGTTGAAGTCAGGGCCGGACCCTGCTGGGTTCTTGGGGTGACAAGCGCTCACCCCGAGGTTTAGGCCAGTTAGGAGGATTAAATGAATGGAACTTCGACCCTGCCTTACATTCGACCAAGTGAACTTACGGCCCTGGGTTTCCCTGGCCTTAGCTGGCTGCGGCTCAGGTCTGTAGGCCGGAGGCTGCCCGCCCCAGGAAGGGAACAGCACGAAAGCCGTCCCTGGCGGCGCTCAGGTGCCAGTTTGTGCGCCGCAGCGGGGTTCCACGGGTGTGCTGCCCTGGGTGTGTTCGAACTAGTTCGGCTGAGGGTGGAGCCTCCCGGGCTGAGCAGGCCTCCGAGGGCGTAGGCACTGTTAAGCCTGGTATGGCACTGCTGTGATGCTAAAGGACGCCCCGCTGTTTGGGGCAGCCAGGGTAGCCTTGAAAGGGAAGTTTTAATTTCCCTGCGAAATTTGCAGACCTGTTGCAAAGGCAGGTTCTCACTTTTATCCTCTTCATAAAGACATTGTAAAAGAGCAAGTCACTGTGAATTTGAATTAGACGGAAGAATGTGATTCTTTTCCCTTTGGAGTTACAGCAAAGGGTATTTTGGTGGATACTTGGAAACTGCACCCCTGGTACACATTTTATTGACAGCATTACCGAATGTAAAATAGTTGTCTGGCGGGAAGCAGCCGCATAGCACAGGGAGATCGGCTAGGTGCTTTGCGATGACCTAGAGGGGTGGGATAGGGAGGGTGGGAGGGAGGCTCAAGAGGAGGGGATATGGGGACATGCGTAAGCATATGGCCGATTCTCTTTGTTGTGCAATAGAAACTAACACAGTATTGTGAAGCAATTATATTCCAATAAAGATGTATTAAAATTTAAAAAAAAACAAGAATAAAGGCATTTATTTACAGGAAGTACTGAAACTGTGATGCACGCATGTCCTTTTACTCTTATGTTTTAAACTTATAAACTTAAAATTTAGGAGCAAAGTTTAGTATGTGCAAACTTTTTTTTTTTTTTTTTGCGGTACGCGGGCCTCTCACTGTTGTGGCCTCTCCCGTTGCGGAGCACAGGCTCCGGACACGCAGGCTCAGCAGCCATGGCTCACGGGCCCAGCCGCTCCGCGGCACGCGGGATCCTCCCGGACCGGGGCACGAAGCCGCGTGCCCTGCATCGGCAGGCGGACTCCCAACCACTGCGCCACCAGGGAAGCCCTGTGCAAACATTTTTTAAAAAAAATATGTGGATGTTGATGTTTGATCTGTTTTATGATTCAAACGGTCCCTATAGGAAGCTTGCCCGAGTGTCTGGCTTGTTCTTGTTTACAAAGTGAGGGTCTGGAGCTGGGGGGATTCCTGAAGTATAAGGGGGACTTACTTTAACAACAACAAAAATCAAGTTACTTGTTAACCAGAAGTATTTAATATTGCACTTTTTTTTTTCCTCCACATATTTTTACTCCTTTGCAGGGTAACTGTCCTAAAGGGTCAGTTAAGTAACAGCGAGACTTTAGGTAGATGGAGCTTTCCTCACAACTTGAAGCTAGATTGATTTTGATTAAGAAACAGGGCATCACCAGTGTTTCTGCCCTTTAGCACCTGTCTTTGCTTACCCTCTTCGGTTCGACCCTAAGGTGTGCCCCTCAGTTTGCAGCAGGACACATCCTAGGTTTGATTTTTCTTCTCCAAGGTTTTTCCCCAAAAGACTGCCTTATGGAAGGGAACTCAGCCTAGAGTGTAACCTTCTCATTTTACAGATACGGGCCACTGAATTGAGGAGTGAGGGGCAAGGAAAACTGTCCATCAGGCCTCTGCTTTCTTTCTGATCACAACAGTAATCGATAGTTATTTCTGTAAATATGTTTCATCTGTCGCCCCACCAGATCACGTACTCCAGGAGGCCAGGGACCCCTAGCGGCACCTCCATCACCACGGTCCAGCACAGTCTCATTCCCTAAAGGACCTCAGTAAATAGCAAATGAAGAAGGAAGTGAAGGGACTTGCCCAGAGTGACCTGGTGGTTGATGGCAGTTCAGCATTTAAGTCGGCTTCTTTTCAGGCACTTACTTCTTTCCACCGTGTCACGAACCTGAGAAGTCCCCTGTAATGCAGTCATTCCATTTTTCTTTTGGAGACTGAAACTTGTGTTCTTTTTGTAATTGGCTTTTAATTATACAAGCTGTATGTGATCACTGTAAAGGAAAAATGAGTCCAAAAAAGGGGTTGCATTAATTAAATCACCCTCAGTATCCAAAGCACTGCTAACATTTTGGTTTCTAGCCTTTCTCTTGCTTTCATACATCAGTGCATAAAATACATATTCACAGAGAAATTTTTTTTGTACAAGTATGTGTTTATATAAACATCAGTAGCATATCAGTAAATGTAAAACATTTTTAATGACTCTAAAATGTTGTCAATGGATGTATCATAATTTTTAATTGGTCCTCTGTTGATAGACACATGGGCTATTTCGAGTGTTTTGTAATAAGAGAGAACACATAGAAAATGAAGATGGGACTTTAAATTTGTGTTTGGTCGCCTTCCTGGCCTTGTAGTTACTAATTAACCTTGATAGGCAATGTTTTAGTGAAGTCTGTGTTTGTCTTTCTTATGGTTTTATTAGCTGGACAAGTGTTGAGAGGAAAACGGTTCATCCTGAAAGAACACGAGAAAGTTGACTAAAGTGTACCTAGAGAAGGGGTACCGAGCAAGTGAAGCTTTTATTTTTTTTTGATCTGTGCTCCCAAAAGTCGGAGCAAAAGAAGATTTGGGGTGAGGAGGATAGTAGGGGAAAGAACACAAGAGGAGAGTTTAAACAAATAAAGTAGCTGCTCTGTACTTGCTTTGATTGGGAGGGTGCGCCACAGGAGGATGCTTAATATAACAAAGAACAGGTAGCGTTTTTAAAGTTAAAAGTTTTCCATGCATTTTTTCCCCAAAATTGTACAAATCAGAAGAATTAAAAAGAAAGCGAAACATCCCCTCCTCTTTCCCCTCTTCACTCTCAACAGACTTTTCTATGCAGAAATATATGTATTTTGTAACAATAGAAGGATCATAATGTACATTCTGTCCTGCAGTTATTTTTTTTTTAACCTAGTAGATCTATTCATGGTCAGTATAAAAAAACTCTGTCCATACTTGTGTAGAGGGAATATTATTCATTGTATAAATGCCATAAATTATTGAACTAGCCTTTTTTGTTTTTCTATGGTCATTGAAACTAACATTTTTGTTTTACCATGGTAAACAATATTCTAGTAAATATTCTTATACATAGTGTTTTTGTGCACTTTACTAGTATATGTGCAGGACAAATTCCTACCAATAAATCGATGAGTCGTAGGGCAAGCACACTGAAAATTTTGATGTTTTTGCCAAATTGCCCTCCAAATAGGTTGTACCAATTTATACTCCTTTGAAAAAGTAATCCAAACAACATAGAGGGGTGTGAAGTAAAAAAAGTAAGTTTTCCCTCCCCATCCATTTTACTCGATAGAGATGGCCGTTGTTTATAGTTTAGTGGGTATTTTTCTAGACTTCAGATTTACAAACAAATTATGATTTTGTTATATAGATGGAAGCATATTATTCTGCCAGTTGCTTTTTTTCAATAGACATATTGTGACTCTTTCCATTTCAATGCTTATTAAGTAGTGTAGTGTCTACTATTAATGCTAGGGACTGTGCTGAGGATATGGTGAATTAGGACTGGTGGTTGATGAATGTTGCTTCCTGTTTGTTTGTAATTGGGGTGGGGGGATGCTGCCTTGAGCATCAGTGGGTGTGTATTCTTGTGTACTTGGGCAAGTATTGTTGATTACAGGTCCCAAATGGAGAATGCTTTTGTGTGTTTAAACTTTACATGTGTTTAAACTTCATATGTACATTTAATTTCATCTTCGCTCTTGAAAATAGACATGATTTTGTCTGGTGTACAGATGGGTTATAGAGTTGGAAGCTGGAATAGCATCAGTTCTAGACAAGTTCTGTGAGTTGGGGTGACTGGGATAGGATGCTGTACGAGGCAGAAGTCTGCACTGTGCTGAAAGTGCTTCAGGGAACTTTGAGCAGCATCTTGACATTTACCAGTGTTAGAACTGACCAGTGTTATACCAAGCAGCGTGCTGCTTGTGTGCTCTGCCACCGGTACAATGAACATAGCTAATATGACTGGTATTTCAGATTGAGATCATTCAAGGTCGTATGTTGGAATATTCGCAGGAAATTTGTCTTTCTCTCTCTCTCTCTCTTTGAATCCTTCCCTAACTTTTTGTAGTATTTCTTGCTCTTCCCCCCGCCTCCCCTCTATTTTAGTACTCTTATTTAAAATAGATTTTTATCTCTCTTTACATGAACCTTCCTGACCTGTCATGTGTTTATTTTTATGGAAAACTTTAGACATGTGAAAGTAGAATATTACAGTGAATCCCAGGTACCTCTCACTCCGCTTTAATAATGATGCCCCAGCCTCCTTCCTGCCCTCCTTCCTGTGTTATTCTTTAACAGCTTTAAGATATAATTTGCAGACCATACAATTCACCTATTCCAAGTCTACAATTCAGTGCACTTTAGAACATTCACAGTTGTCTATCCAGTGCCACAATCAACTTTAGAATATTTTTATTACCCCATAAGAACATCCCCCCCCACCCCCGCTCTTAGCCATCACCCCGCAATTTGCCCCATTCCCCAGCTCCTGGCAACCACTAATCTACTTTTTGTCTATGGATTTGCCTATTCAGGACATTTATTATAAATGGAATCATACAATACATATTCCTTTGTGACTGACTTCTTTCAAAAGCATAATCTTTTCAAGGTTCATCTGTATTGTAGCATGTATCAGTTCTTCATTTCCTTTTATTGCTAAATAATGTTCCATTGTATGCATATACCACATTTTGTCTACCCATTCATCACCTGATGGACATTTTGTTGTATCTGCTTTGGGGCTTTTATGAATAATGCTGTTATGAACATTCCTGTATAAGCTTCTGTTTGAACACGTGTTTTAATTTGTCCTGGGTGTATACTTAGGAGTAGGAATTGATGGGTCATATGGCAACTCTATGGTGAGCCGTTTCAGGAACTGCCAAATTATTTTGCACAGTGACTGCATCACTTTACATTCCCACCAGCAGCACCTGAGGGTTCCCCTCCTTGTGTTATTTTGAAATAAATCCAGATATAATTTCATCTTAAAATATTTCAGTATGTATTCATAAAAGATGGCAATTTCCTTTTCAAACATCACCACATAATAACCACTGACAAAAATTGTGTAATATAATCAAATACTCAGTGTTCATATTTCTAATTGTTTCGTAAGTGTCATAAATACTATATTAATAGTTTGTTCGAATCAGGATCCAAACAGGGTCCACACATTACATAAGGTTAATATTGTCTTATAAGTCTTTTAATTTATGGGCCCTACCTCCACACCTCTTTCTTGGTTTTTGCCTTGTGATTTATATTTTGAAGAAATGAGGTCCTTATCCTGCAGCAGTTTCCACAGCCTGGATTTTGCTAATGACATTCTTATGTTATTGAACATGTCCTATTGTCCCCTTTATTTCTATTAATTTGGCAGTTGGATCCAGGGGCTTGTTCAGATGAAGGTTCGTTCGTTCTTTCGTTTGTTGCAAGATTACTTCATAGGTACTTCCTCCCTTCGGAGGCAAATAACGTCTGGTTATCATGTTTGTGATGTGGGTAACTCCGGGCAATCAATGCTTAGATTTTCTTCCCTTTTATAAAGCAAGTTATGTCATTTTTTTTGTTTGTTTTGGTACCAAGGGAAAAAATTGAGTCTTTTTGTGGTAATTAGAAAATCTTGGTGGCTCCATTCTGCAGAAACGCAGTCTGACTCATTGTCTTGGTCTCTGGTGGGCTGTTTCTGGGCTGGATGTCCCAGCTCTCTGAATGGAAGAGTCCTCAGAACAGGAGTCCACTGTCCAGTCACCAGCTTTGCCACACCTGCCTCTCCGGAGAGCCGGTAACCGCTTTTCAAACCAATGAAGAATTTATAGGATTCTCTTACACCTCTGAAAGTCTTCCAGAACATGTTAATATTAATACAACTAAATATATAAATTATTAGAGGAGGGGTTAGTTCAAAGCGGGGCTGTTAAAATGGTAAAATTTTACATTTAAAATTTTCTGTTTGAGAACAAACGTGTAGAATCCGCACAGGTTAGGTTGGTCTCAATAGACTCCAGCGCGTAACCTCACGTCGGTCTCCGAGGCTCAGTGTGATATAGAGGTTAGAACCAGGGAGTCTAGAAACGGACTGCCTTGGGTTGAATCCTGACTCTCCAACCTAACAACTGTTCAGCCTTGGAAAATTTACTCAGTTTTTTCAAGCTTCAGTATATGCATCTAGAAAATGCGGCTCTAATAATAGTACCTCCTCATAAGGTGTTGTGAAAGTGAAGTAAGCTAATACACGTGAAGTGTTGAAAGCAACGCTGGACACACGATATGAACCCTTATTAAGCGCGGGTGCTTGTTGGTGTTGAGGTGGTTTTATTTTGCAGGGCTGTACTCCTGGAATCCCCTGCCGGCATCTGTGTGGTTTGGGTACTAACTGGGTCAGGCTAGAGCTCTAAAGACATGAGCTGCGCTCTTGATTCTCCTTCCTTTTTTTTCATCGGTAGGGCTAGCTGAGCTTTTCAATCCACCCCACGTGCTAGGTCCAGGGCTCTGCCAGGGACCATGGAGATAAGGAAATTAGGAATTAAGGATAAAGGAATTAGGACAGTCCTGGAATTAAACCTGTAATCTCACACACGGCGACTCTTGCCATTTTGACTCCTGGAGCAAGTTCCAGACATTACCAGTCTATAAATATGTCGTTACTATTCTCTTGTGGTGTGTAAAATCGGTCACTCTGCTAAACTGGTTGTGAAAAACATGTAAGTGGGTCATGAAATCAATGTAGGAAGGTGGTGACTGGATTTTATAAGAACGGAACAGAATACAATAGAAAGTATTAGAGTGTACCCTGCACAATAAGGCTAATTATTATTTTGTGAAACTTTTTTTCCATTATGGTTATATGTATCAGAACTGGGTTACCATATAGAATACGTTTCTTACTGTGGGTTAAGGTCAAGCTTTGAAGAACACTGTAATATGTAGGGATATTATTTTATTTTATTTTTATTATTATTTTTTTTGCGGTACGCGGGCCTCTCACTGCTGTGGCCTCTCACGTTGCGGAGCACAGGCTCCGGACGCGCAGGCTCAGCGGCCATGGCTCACGGGCCCAGCCGCTCCGCGGCATGTGGGATCTTCCCGGACCGGGGCACGAACCCATGTCCCCTGCATCGGCAGGCGGACTCTCAACCACTGCGCCACCAGGGAAGCCCTATTTTATTTTTTAAATTTAAAAATAATCATGCTCTTTTGAAAAATTTATAAAAGAAATTGGAAGAAGAGATGAGTCTGTCCTAAGTGTACTAACTTCCTGTGTCTGCCGTAACAAATTGCCACAAGCTGTTGTTTTCAGTTCATTAGAACGTATTTTCTCACATTTCTGGAGGTCAAGAGTCGGAAATCAAAGTGTGGGCGCCCCTCAAGGCTCTAGGGGAGACTCCGTTCCATGCCTCCTCCAGCTACTGGTGGCTGTTAGTATTCCTTGGCATTCCTTAGCTTGTTCCTTGGCTTTACTCCAATCTCCACCTCCATTTTCACATTGCTTTCTCCTTTCTGTCTTCCTTCTCTCTCAAATCTCCCTCTTCCTTTCTCTTATAAAGACAATTGTCATTGGACTTAGGGCCCACCTGGATAATCCATGATGATCTTCCCATCTCAAGATCCTAATGGCATCTACAAAGACCTTTTTTCTAAATAAGGTAAGGATCACAGATTCTAGGGGTTAGGACATGGACATCTCTTTTGGGGGGCCACCCACTCTGCTAAATGAGAAGTGAAGTATTGATCTCTACACCCTTTCATCCTCCACCCACCCTCATCACGGTCACTTCTTAGTAGGGAAGCCTTAAGGGAAGTGA
>NW_006788448.1:10188-10929 GCF_000442215.2 Lipotes vexillifer | reverse complement strand
CTGAACATGGGTACCAAGGTAGGAGAGGAAAAAATGATGGCTAAACATACAAATTATCAGATAAACTTGTGAGTAGGTTGCACATCCTCCCTGGCATACTGTAGTGCCATGGTGAAGGACTGCTCTTCCCCAGAATTAAAGTCAGATCCTTCCATGTCCTCACATTGTCCCTCACGTTCATCTGCAGGTCCATGAGCACTTCATTGGCATAGGCTGGCTATGCCATTGGTTTGTGATTTGTAAAGTTTAATTCATAATATGGGGATGAGAGTGGAAATTGTTAAAGCTTGCCATGTTACTTGCTTAAAAGTCAGAATAGAAATTTGAACAGAAATCATGCAGCTATCTGTCCAGTGACCTTGAGGCCGGAAGGCTTGCCTGCCTTCTGCCTTCCATGGGAAGGTCTCCAGGAAGCCCACACAGAAGTGGGGGATCCCTGCCCACGGCTGAGGCTGTCCTTGTGGCTGGAGAGGGACTATCTCTGTGCTCCTGGGAATCTCGCCGTGTTGGACTTTGGGCTAGGGAGTGACAGGCCAGGCTGGATCCTGTCTTATGGCGCCAAGTGAGATAGATGGCCATGTTGAGAACAGGTAGGAACTAATGAGTGTGGACAGTTTGTAAAAATAAATTGAAATACCGTCACCTTTTTCGAGATTCATAGAAATAAATGTTATATTCTACACATATTTCACAACGCTCCCATAAAAAATACCTGCTGTAAAAAAAAAAAAAAAAAAAAAA
>NW_006788448.1:4790-10149 GCF_000442215.2 Lipotes vexillifer | reverse complement strand
TAAAAAAAAAAAAAAAAAAAAAAAAGCAGCAAGCAAACCAATCCAGACCATAGAAATCCCAGTAATTCCATCACCCAAAGAAAGCACCCGTAAGTATTTTGTGCACTCCTCCTGTCTTTTTCCTTTCTCTTCTTTCACACAGCACAGGAAGCTTTCTTCAACTACACTGCTCCGGAGAAAGGCAGGGCTGCCATAACATGCTGTCCGTGCCAGTTCTCTCTCAGTCCCTTTCAGTTCATTCTGCTGCCTTTTCTCCTCGGCTGCTCTGCTCCTTTCCTCTTCTGCCCCAATTTTCAGGTGACTGTAGCGCTTAGCAGCACCATCTTGTCCGTGACCTTCCCACCGGCCCGTCTGTCTTTCTTTGAAGCGATTTTATTTGGACAAACCAGCATTTCTATGGAAACGTTGATTTCTGTAATGACCCTTGTCTGCCTTGCCTTTCTTGCGCAGGAACCAGTAGATCCTCCAAAGGAAGAAGTCTCATCGGTTATGTTGATAACTCACCTCAGATCACGGGGAGAGGAGCAACAGCGGAACCAGGCTTTTCTGTGGATGAGTTTTCTGCCTCTGTCCTCACTGGAAAACTGACTACTGTCTTCCTTCCAATTGTCTACATGATCGTATTTGCGGTTGGTTTGCCAAGTAATGGCATGGCCCTGTGGGTCTTTCTTTTCCGAACAAAGAAGACGCACCCTGCTGTGATTTACATGGCCAACCTGGCCTTGGCGGACCTCCTCTCTGTCGTCTGGTTCCCTTTGAAGATTGCCTATCACATCCATGGCAACGACTGGATTTACGGCGAATCTCTCTGCAAGGTACTCGTTGGCTTTTTCTACGGCAACATGTACTGCTCCATCCTCTTCATGACCTGTCTCAGTGTGCAGAGATACTGGGTCATCGTGAACCCCATGCTGTACCCCATGAAGAAAGCGAGCATTGCCATCAGTGTCTCCCTGGGAATATGGCTGCTGATTCTGCTGGTTACTATCCCCTTATACGCTGTGAAGCAGACCATCTACATTCCAGCCCTTAACATCACGACCTGTCATGATGTTTTGCCAAAGGAGGTGTTGGTGGGGGACATGTTCAATTATTTCCTCTCTCTGGCCATCGGAGTCTTTCTGTTCCCAGCCTTCCTTACGGCCTTTGCCTATGTGCTGATGATCCGGACCCTCCAGTCTTCTGCCTTGGATAAGAACTCAGAAAAGAAGAGGCAGAGAGCCATCAAGCTCATCGTCACTGTCCTGGCCATGTACCTGATCTGCTTCACTCCCAGTAACCTTCTGCTCGTGGTGCATTACTTCCTGATTAAAAACTGGGGCCAGAGCTGCGTCTATGCCCTGTACCTCGTAGCCCTCTGCCTCTCCACCCTCAACAGCTGCATTGACCCCTTTGTCTATTACTTCATTTCACAAGACATCAGGGATCACGCAAAGAATGCTCTGCTTTGTCGGAGCGTCCGTACTGTAAAACAGATGCAAGTGTCCCACACATCAGTCAAATTCTCTAGGAAATCCAGCTCTTACTCTTCAAGTTCAACCAGTGTTAAAACCTCCTATTGAGTTTTCCAGCTCCTCGGATGGAAGTTAGGTAGGGGGATTTGGAACCTGATTAACATTATGGGAATGCTTCTGTTGTTTCCCAACCAAGCGGGTTTCACCACATACCATGTACATGCAACAGCTCTCAGGATTGCTGGGAGCTTCCCTGTTTGCATAAGGAAAGTCCCCCAAATTAACATAGATGTCAGTTTCAGAATTCCTCTACTCAGGTGCTCCTGGAAACGGAACTGATGGAAGCAGACTTTTCAGAAGGTGGAGAAAAGACAGAAACCCAGTGACTTGCAAAGACGAGTATTGGCGTGAAGACCAAGTTCTTAGCTAAAACTACATTTTACATCTGGGGTCAGTCACAACCATGTTAGGGCTTCAGGGCCCTCAGAGATGATTGGTCCAATTGACTGGCTTTAAGGATAAGGAAACTAAAGAGGTGAGGGAGCTGCCCAGAATTAGGTTTCCAACCAATGGCAATAAGTTAGGACTGGACAGTTTTGAATGGTCAGTGGGGTTCTTGTACCACCTCATAAAAATCCTTGTGGATCGGGCTTCCCTGGTGGCGCAGTGGTTGAGAGTCCGCCTGCCGATGCAGGGGACACGGGTTCGTGCCCCGGTCCGGGAAGATCCCACATGCCGCAGAGCGGCTGGGCCCGTGAGCCATGGCCGCTGAGCCTGCACGTCCGGAGCCTGTGCTCCGCAACGTGAGAGGCCACAAAAGTGAGAGGCCCGCGTACCGAAAAAAAAAAAAATCCTTGTGGATCTTGTTGAAAAATGCAGATTCATTATACTCAGGAATCAGAGCTCAGAGTCTGGGGACAGGGCCCAGGAACCTTCATTTTAACAAGATTTTCGTGTACTCCAAACTTTGGGAACTATTGGTCTGGGTACTGCTTCGACTTGACAAGGAGCCATGGCAGTTTTTGAAAAGAGAAGCAAACAGGATGTTGTGTGTCTCTTTTATGTTCAACTTATAATGAATGCTGTTTGTTGACTTATTGGGACTTTCAATTAAATATCAATCCTTTGAGCTTTTGTGTATAACATTATCGCTTCAAGGAAAATACAGCAAGGATTTTAAATGTAGAAAAATAAATTTTGTGTAACTCTTTACTGACTTCAAAGAAATCTTCAGGTTGTCTGAATAATAGATTGTTTCACAACTAGGAATAGTGTTTACCACTTAGTATTTTTAAAAATTATTGTTGGGGCTTCCCCGGTGGCACAGTGGTTGAGAATCCGCCTGCTAATGCAGGGGACACGGGTTCGAGCCCTGGTCCGGGAAGATCCCACATGCCAAGGAGCAACTAAGCCCGTGCGCCACAACTACTGAGCCTGCGCATCTGGAGCCTGTGCTCCACAACGAGAGGCCACGACAGTGAGAGGCCCGCGCACCGCGATGAAGAGTGGCCCCCCGCTCGCCACAAATGGAGAAAGCCCTCGCACAGAAACGAAGACCCAACACAGCCAAAAATAAATATTAAACAAATAAATTAATTAAAAAAAATTATTGTTGGACTATTTATTGCCAGTTTTGTTGACTTGTTATCAAATATGAAATTATAAAGCCATCACTGGGTTTGAACCACATCCGTTTGGAAAAGAACTTCTGAAATAGAAGTGATTTGCAATGTATTTAAAGAGGTACTTGACTCCAAGCTGACTTTATACAACTGGTGTATTTGTGACCTTTTAAAATTATTGTTTTATTGTATGATTGATTTATAAATAACACATGACTTATTTTTTACAACTTATCTCTGAATTATGTGGCTTTTGCTTTCATTTTTGTTTTCGAGGGAGGGAGTGAGAGAAGGGAAGCAAAGACATCACTCTTCTAGGAAGAAATGTAAGTGATTCTCACATCTTATTTTTTATGTAAATAGGGCCATATTATACACATTGCTCTGTGATAATTGTTTTTCTTTTAACCACATTTTAGAATTCTTTCCACATCTGCATCTATGAATTGACCTCCATTTTTAAAGGATACAGACTACTTAATATCTTGGATATATTGTGATGTTTTAGTCATTTAGTTATTTCCTACCTATGGCTCCTGAAATTGTTTCTCTCTCTCCCTCTTTTTTTTTTTTCTTCCTCTTTTAAAACAGTGCTGGGCTTCCCTGGTGACGCAGTGGTTAAGAATCCGCCTGCCAGTGCAGGGGACACGGGTTCGAGCCCTGGTCTGGGAAGATCCCACGTGCCATGGAACAACTGAGCCCACGTGCCACAACTACTGAGCCTGTGCTCTAGAGCCCATGAGCCACACCTGCTGAGCCCGCGTGCCATAACTACTGAAGCCCTCACACCTAGAGCCTGTGCTCCCCAACAAGAGAAGCCACCACAATGAGAAGCCTGTGCGCCACAGTGAAGAGTAGCCCCCGCTCACCACAACTAGAGAAAGCCCACGCACGGCAACAAAGACCCAACGCAGCCAAAAATAAAATTAATTAATTAACTAATTAAAAAAAAACAGTGCCTCATTGAACATCTGTGTGTAGACATCTTTGTGAGTATTTCTGTAGGATGAGGTCCTGAAAATAGAATGGCCAGGTCAAAAGTTATCGATGCCCATTTAAAATTTCGGTAACACTTGCCAAATGGCCTTCAGTAATTTATACTTCTACCAAAAAGTATGTTTGCACCTATTTCCTGAAATGCGGTACATGGTCCTCTCGCTGTTGTGGCCTGTCCCGTTGCGGAGCACAGGCTCCGGACGCGCAGGCTCAGCGGCCACGGCTCACGGGCCCAGCCGCTCCGCGGCATATGGGATCTTCCCGGACCGGGGCACGAACCCGTGTCCCCTGCATCGGCAGGCGGACTCTCAACCACTGCGCCACCAGGGAAGCCCCATCAATCTTTTGAAATGTTACCAATCTGATAGGAAAAAATCTCATTGTTATTTTAGTTTGTATCGAAGCAGCACAGCTTAGTGGCTGCCAGGCAGGGCTGAATTCTGACTCCATTATTTCTTTGTTTTGTTTACCTTAGGGAAGATGCTTCTCTGTGCTTCAGTTTCCTCATTTGTAAAATGAGGATAATAGTATCTTATAGAGTTATTAGGATTAAATGTTTGGCACATATACGCTCATAAATTTTATGTAGCATTATTACTGTTATTCCCTAACTACTGATGTGATCTCATTTCTGATTTGCCCTCTTTCACTTCAGTGCCAGATACACCCTGCCTTCCTTGCTGGCTCTGCTTTCAGTCTCATAGCAGGCTGTCTCATAGTGGGGTTCCCATTTTATAGGTGGGAAAGCAAAAGATGGTGGACACAGGATAAAAGGGAGAAGAAACAAATGGCTCTCAGGGGCCCTGCAGGTGGTCTGTGGGCTCATCTAATGGAAAACATTTTTTTGGTATTTGCTATTTTTTAAGCGATTTTTAAAAATTAATTAATTATTTTTGGCTGCGTTGGGTCTTCGTTGCTGCGCGCAGGCTTTCTCTAGTTACGGTGAGTGGAGGCTACTCTTCGTTGCAGTACGCAGGCTTCTCATTGCGGTGGCTTCTCTTGTTGCGGAGCACGGGCTCTAGGCACACGGGCTTCAGTAGTTGTGGCACGTAGGCTCAGTAGTTGTGGCTCACGGGCTCTAGAGCGCTGGCTCAGTAGTTGTGACGCACGGGCTTAGTTGCTCTGCAGCATGTGGGATCTTCCCAGACTAGGGATCGAACCCGTGTCCCCTGCACTGGCAGGCAGATCCTTAACCACTGTGCCACCAGGGAAGTCCCTGCTATTTCTTTTCTTTTTTTGTTTTTTTTTTTTGCGGTACGCGGGCCTCTCACTGTTGTGGCCTCTCCC
>NW_006788448.1:0-4551 GCF_000442215.2 Lipotes vexillifer | reverse complement strand
GTGTTTTTTTTTTTGCGGTACGCGGGCCTCTCACTGTTGTGGCCTCTCCCGTTGCGGAGCACAGGCTCCGGACACGCAGGCTAAGCGGCCATGGCTCACGGGCCCAGCTGCTCCGCGGCATATGGGATCTTCCCGGACCTGGGTATGAACCTGTGTCCCCTGCATTGACAGGCGGACTCTCAACCACTGCGCCACCAGGGAAGCCCCCTGCTATTTCTTAATTAGTCATTTTTATAATACATGCTGATGGTTAAAAAAATCAAACTGAATAAAAATATATAAAATAAAAAAATTTTACTTCTTTGCTACTCATGCCCATTCTTATTTCTCAGAGGGAACTAATTTTTATAATTTATAGAAAATATATGTATTTTATATGTATGTTATATGTATGTTATACTCTTAAAATAAGAATGAATATGTATGTGTATGTAAATACATATGTGCATGTATATGTCAACTTCTAAATCAATTCATATGGATCTTCCTCATTATTTTCAGTGCCTAGGTAGTATTCCGTGCACGGGTGATCAGAATTTAATCACTACCTATCGAGGAAGTATTTTTCTTGGTTCATTTTCACCAAGTCTGTGAATCTACATTGAAAAGTGTAAAAAAAAAAAAAAAAAGATTTGGGAAATAGAATCATGAGTGTTTGTTTGCTAAAGCAAATTCTTTTCCAATTGCCTTTGAGGAATGGCTCACAAAGGTCTTGTTCTACCTGAATCAGGCCCCTGACGGGAGGGAGGAGGAACTCTGAACCTGAGCTTGAAAATGCCCTGGATGTTCTTGTCTTTGCTCTGTGCCCCCAGTCTTAGCGCGCGCTCTGATTTTTCTAAACTATCTGAATACTTGAATGTTGCACTCCTTTGGCTCCATTGACTAAAGGAGGGCTCTCTTAATTTGAAAGTGAATGTGGATTGTCCCACTGTGCGGGACACATGTTAAACTGGCTTGATTGGAGTTGTTTGGGCATTTCTCTGTATGTCATTTCAGTCGTTTGTAGCAGGAGTTTCAGAGGTAATTAATTTCCTGGTTATCAAGATTTCATAAATCCTAGGGCTATAATCTCATCAGTATGCACAGTTTACTGATTACAACTTTGTTCCTGTAGCTTTAACCCTCTGGAGGCCCTTGGAGGACTGGAATGTATTACCAAATCAAAGGTACAGTTCATCATACTGTTCCCAGGTCTCATCGATTAAAATCATGGGTCTGCTGCAGAGCTTGGATGTTGTCTTAAAAAGCGAAGTTTCTGATTTCACAGTAGTCAAAGGCATGTGTCTAGCCCATCCCCACTCCTCATTCTGAAGGGGAAAAAACCAGACCCTGAGGGGTCTGGTCCTCCATTTTATCCGAAGCCTTGGAATGTGACTGAGATGGTTTAAATGTAAATAGTTGGAGTCACTCAGGTCACACTTTGGAAATGCCTTTTTTTGAGGGAGAGCGTGACGAATTCTGTGGTTTGGGTATGAGCTGCCTTTGCCTCTACCTGTTGGTGAATCTGTGGAATATTTCCCAGTGTCTGTCTTTATTGGTGAGAAATTAGGCACAAGCAGTTTTGCGCCACCTCCTGCAGAAAACACAGCCTTAGCCTGTGGGCTCCACGAACTCTAGTTAAGCTATCAGCACCCAGCAAGTGTGAGTGGTTCATTCACTCATCCCACAATTATGGCAACATTGTTGCCTTATTAAATGCAAATAATTAAATCAGGATTCCCACATTAGCAACATTCTAACTGTGGGATTAATGTTCTCGGTGAAATTAATCAATATTAAAAAAAAAAAATCCTCCAGTATTTGGGTTAATGGAAAGCCTTTAAAGAAGAGCCTATTCTAAAGCCAGGTCTTGAGAGTGGGAGAAAGTCAAGGAAAACAAAAGGACAAGAAGGCTTAGGAAGGGCCATTATTGTGGCTTCTCTCTTAATATTGTGATGCTTAAACCTTTCAAAACATAAACCTAAAAATTATAAAACTAATAAGTGGTTCTTGTAAATAAATCTGAGAATATAAGAGCATATACTAAAAGTGGACCCATCCACGTCAGAACCTAGTTACTCCCTTTGTGCCTCCTTTGAGGTATTTTTTATGCATGAATAAGTATAAGTACCTATATGCTTCTTTTTAAAAGTAAAAGTTATACTATGCATGTTATTTATGCATAATCAATTTCCTCAAAACTTAGTGACTTAAAGTAACAATAAACATTTGCTAACTGGTGCAGTTTCTGTGGGTCATGAACTGAGGAGCAGTTTAGCCACGTGGTTCTTGCTTGGGATCTCGAGGTGGCAGTCATCTGAAGGCTTGACTGGGGCTGGAGGATCCACTTCCAGTGTGGCTTCCTCACAGGGCTGGCACGTTGATGCTGGCTGGTGGCAGGAAGCCTTGGTTCCTCTCCATGAGGGCTTCTCCACAGGCCTGCTCAACTGATCTCAAAACACGAAGGTTGGCCACCCCAAAAATGAGTGATCCAGAGAACAAGGAGGACCTGCAATGACCTTTAGAACCTCGCCTCAGAAGTCACACCATCATCTCCACCTTACTCTACTGGTCACACAGACTAAATCCAATTCACTTTGGGAGGGGACTACATAAGAGCATAAAAGCAGGAGTCGAGGATCACTGAGGGCCATATTGGAGGCTGGCTACCACACTGTATATGAACACACCTTGGACATTATTTCCATATCAGCATTTAGAGATTGACCTCATTATTTTAAATGGTTGTATCCATTGTATGGATATACTATATAAGGAATCCTCCAGCTTTTAGGTTGTTTCCAGTTTTTTGCTATACTTGTATTGCTATTCAGGCAATCTTTGGGTGAATATCTTTTTATACCTTTACATACTTGTTCATTCAATATTCTTCCACCATGTACTATGTGCCAAGTCATGCTCAAGGCAGTGAGGGATATTGTGGAGAACAAAATAGACAAGATCCCTGTTCTCACTGAGTTGACTTTCTGATTGGGCAGAGACCAGAAATAAGAAAAATATCTACTAGTAGTAAACTTTAAGAGAGGGCAAATGCTAAGAATACTAGGGTTTCAGGGAAGGTTTCAAAGAAGGTGAAATTTAAGTTGCAATATAAAGGACAAGAAAGCCAGCCCTGGGAGGATCCCAAGCAAGGGCTTCATGGGAATGGGTGAGGGGAATAAGAGTATGAGCAAATAGGTTGGAGAGACAGGCAGGTACTGGGTAACTGAAGGGATTTGTAAGGGAGTAAGGAGCTTGATTTTCCTTCTAGGTGGGATGCCATAGGATTGTCTTACTGATAGTCACTGGCTACCACAGGATACGGATTATAGAAGGGCAAGAGGGAAGCAAGAACAATTAGGGAATTCCAGCAACGCAAGCAAGAGATGATGTCGGCTTGAATTCGGGTGATGATAGAAGGGAACTTATTTGGGCTGCTTTTTGAAGGTAAAGTCAACAGATGTGAGGAAAAGAGAAATCTAGGAATCGAAGATCATACTTAGATTTTTTCTCAGTGGATAATGATGAAATAATTAGGTATGAGCAAGTTTGGAGTTTGCAAGTCAAGAGCTCTGTTTTGGCCAAGACATCTTGAGTTTGAGATGCCTGTCAGACATCCAAGTAGAACCGTTGAGTAGGACATTTGGATATCTGAGTCTGGAATTTTCAGTGATCAGGGTGAGAGATCCAGATTTGAGTCTTTGCCATATCACTAGCACTTTTAAAGTAAAGGACTTAGATATTCTAGGCAAGAGAATAGATGAAGAGAAGGGGGCCTGGGACAGGGGCTTTTGACACTTAAAACTTTTCAAGCAGAGAAGGAGCCAGTAAAAGAGACTGAGAAGGACTGGCCACTGGAGCAGAAAGCAAGTCCAGAGAATCTGTTTTGGGGGAAGCCAAGGGCATGAAGGAGAGAGGGGTCAATCACAGGAAATATTACTAGAGGTCAAGTGAGATAAGAACAGAGAAGTGACTATTGGATCTTATCACATGGAGAACGTTGGTGACCTTGACAAGACAATCAATCTCTATGGTGTGGTGGGGAGAGGAAGACAGAAGGTTCAAGAAAGGATGAGAAGTAAGGAAGTGAATGCAGTGATGATAGACAATCCTGACAATCCTGTACAGCAAGTTTAATTGCAAAAGGGAGCAGAGGAATGTGGGCAAGAGAGGCACTGAAAGTGATTCTGTTAAATCTTTTTTTTTTTAAAAAAAAAAAAACAACACTTTTTGGCCATGGCACGTGGTGTGCAGGATCTTAGTTCCCTGACCAGGGGTCGAATCTGCACCCCCCTGAAGTGGAAGTGGGTAGTTTTAACCACTGGACCACCAGGGAAGTCCCTCTGTTATCTTTAGAATGTGGTGATGGGAGTGATCCAGTAGAGAGGAGAGAGATACTCTCTGATGGTGGGAGAGACTTTGGATATACTGTATTTCTAGAAGTAGAATTCCTGGGTCAAAGGGTATATATCATTTTTTTTTTTTTGCGGTATGTGGGCCTCTCACTGTCGTGGCCTCTCCCACTGTGGAGCACAGGCTCCGGACGAGCAGGCTCAACGGCCATGGCTCACG
>NW_006788445.1:0-281 GCF_000442215.2 Lipotes vexillifer | reverse complement strand
GTCATTTGTAGAGGCGTCGATAGATCTGGAGGCTGTCACACACAGCGAATTAAGTCAGGAAGACAAAAACAAATATTGTATATTAATGCATATATGTGGAACCTAGAAAATTGGTACAGATGAACCGGTTTGCAGGGCAGAAATAGAGACACAGATGTAGAGAACAAACGTATGGACACCGAGAGGGGAAAGCCGTGGGGGTGTGGTGGTGGGATGAGTTGGGAGACTGGGACTGACATATATACACTTATATGTATAAAATAGATAACCAATAAGAACCT
>NW_006788442.1:0-541 GCF_000442215.2 Lipotes vexillifer | reverse complement strand
TAACCCGTACGCTAACACTAACCAATGCCCTAACATTTACGCTAACCCTAAACCGTTGTCGTATCCTAACCCTAACCCTAAACCGTCCCTGTTCCCTAACCCTAACCCTTACCCTAACCCTAACCGTTAACCGAAGCCTTACCCTAACCCGTGCCTTAATCCTAACCCGTACGCTAACACTAACCCATGCCCTAACACGTACACTAACCTTAAACCGTTGTCGTACCCTAACCTGTACCGTAAACCATCCCCATTCCCTAACCCTAACCCTAACTCAAACCCGAAACCTAACCCTTACCCGAAGCCTTACCCGAACCCGTGCCCTAATCGTAACCCGTGCGCTAACACTAACCTTTGTCCTAACACATAAGCTAACCCTAAACCGTTCTCATACTCTTACCTGTACCCTTAACTGTCCCCGTTCCCTAATCCTAACTCTAACCCTACCCGTTACCTGACGCCTTGCCCTAACCAGTATCCAAATCCTAACCCGTACGCTAACACTAACCCATGCCCTAAAACGTACGTTAACCCTAAACCG
>NW_006788441.1:455-830 GCF_000442215.2 Lipotes vexillifer | reverse complement strand
CCATACACTTCTCCAGAGTGGCTGTTGGCAATTTACATCCCGTCCATCAGCATAACAAGGCTCTCTGTTCTCCCTGGCCTGTCCTGCCTTTCTGGTTTTTACAGTTGTTTCGGATGGCCCTTCTGACCGGTGGGAAGTGAGACTTCATTGTAGTGCAGATCTCCGTTGCAGGCTTGCTTGTTTGGCCAAAAAGTGAGTATGCGTTTTTCCCCTGCATATATTCAGGAGAAAACGCATACGCCCTTTTTGGCCAAGTGCATCATTGTCGAAGTTCTGCCGCTTTTCATATGCAGTTCCAATCTACCTCCTGAAATCTGTTTCCTGCAATTGTGCCTTGCTTTCATGTCCTCTTCGCAGCCTTACCTCAATATATTT
>NW_006788441.1:0-363 GCF_000442215.2 Lipotes vexillifer | reverse complement strand
TGTGGGATCCTCCCGGACCGGGGCACGAACCCGTATCCCCTGCATCGGCAGGCGGACTCTCAACCACTGCGCCACCAGGGAGGCCCTCAATATATTTTTGGACGATAGTTGTCCTTTATAACTCTGCAGGTTTGTGAATTGCAGTGCCGCTGATCTCCTTTTTACAAGTCGCTATTTTTTTGAGCTGGGCGCAAAACCGCAGCATTGCTTCAGGCCCTATTTTGGTTCTGGGACGGCACGCTGAGCCTTTGGTTTATTTTTCTTCCTGGTGGAAAATTAGAATGAAATGTGCCCGATCAATCACCTACAGCTAGTCTCTCATTGGTTCTCCCTATTCCCGTTCATCCTCCGCAGAAATTGCAA
>NW_006788440.1:0-259 GCF_000442215.2 Lipotes vexillifer | reverse complement strand
TGTTTTTTTTTTTTTTTTTTTTTTAATAAATTTATTTACTTATGGCTGCGTTGGGTCTTTGTTGCTGCACGGGGGCTTTCTCTAGTTACAGCGAGCGGGGGCTACTCTTCATTACGGTGTGTGGTCTTCTCATCGCGGTGGCTTCTCTTGTTGTGGAGCACGGGCTCTAGAGCACAGGCTCAGTAGTTGTGGCACTTGGGTTCAGTAGTTGTGGCTCGTGGGCTCTAGAGCGCAGGCTCAGTAGTTGTGGCGCACGGGC
>NW_006788439.1:0-229 GCF_000442215.2 Lipotes vexillifer | reverse complement strand
AGCTGCATGAGCTGCCTGTAAATTTTAGAGATTAATCCTTTGTCAGTTGATTCATTTGCACATGACTCTTTTTGAATTATGGTTTTCCCTGGGTTTATGCCTGGTAGTGGGATTGCTGGGTCACATGGTAGTTCTGTTTTTAGTTTTTTAAGGAAGCTCCATACTGTTCCATAGTGGCTGTATCAATTTACATTCCCTCCAACAGTGCAAGAGGGTTCCCTTTTCTCCA